>NC_052944.1:98440880-98769261 GCF_013358895.1 Oreochromis aureus | reverse complement strand
CTCACGATGTAATCAACTGATAACTCACCAAGTTGACAGGACAACACAGGTAGATATTTAAATTCTTAAGATCATGTTTAAAAGCACAAAAAGGAATTTTCCTTCCGTCAGTAATCACATGTGTCGTTCAATCAGCAGAAAACATCTCACAATTTGACTTTTAACCACTAAAATTGTTGATTAATCACTGGTTGGTCATACCAGTCTCTTTATTTTCTTTTTGAAGAAGTTAAATTGTTGTCCTGCAACCCAGAGGGTATATTTGTTAGTAATAGATAAACTTCATCATTTAACAACAGGTGTATATTAATTTTTGCTGCTTTAACCTTGCTGGAAAATCTTCACGTGTTCATGAGTGTAAGCTGTGTTTTCATTGCGTTTGTAGGCAGGTTAATTTTAACTTTTCCTCAAACAAGGCATGTCTCTAACAGTTGCCCTTCACTGCGTGTGCTAAGAAAGGCAAAAGTGCTTGTAGTAGTTGTGAGATTACATTACATTATACCTGTAAACAAAATGAGTGAATCATGATACTGCTGTAGGCCACATCATACTTCTTGTTTAATCAGTATTTAGTTTCAGTTTGCATCACACCTCCCAATTGAAAGAACGTGAAAAAATCACCAGATCTATTAGATAGGTATGTATTATCCTATACTGCTGATTTACTGTGAGTGAGTTACACTGTTTCATGACATTTCATAACGCTGAGTTATGAAAAGAGTATTGTGTTCAGAGAGTAGGGGCCTCCTCTTTTCTTTTCTTTTCTTTTTTTCCTCTGTGATAGTAAAAGAACAGAGCACATGCCACGGGAGCGTCACCCCACCTTTGGTGGAGGCAGAAAAACAGGGAGCCAAGGTCATAACTCAGGCTCACAAAGAGTCAGAAAAATGTGAATGCTTAGTTTTGTGGCTGTGGCGCATTTTGTATGGCTTCTTTTCTTTTGTTTAGTAGCTTTCTGCCTTCACCTGAGAGGGTGTGCCCTAAGCATGTGACTTCAGGTCTCCATGATTGGAGTTTATTTAAAGATTTGCAGTATTAGCTGTCTTCATCACTTAAACAAAACATCACTCTTTGTTTTATTATTATTATTATTATTACTATTATTTTAAATTCTCCTTTCTCAAAAACAGAAAATGAAATTGTAGTTGTTCCTTGCTGAGAAACACAAAATTACATTTCAAACAAAAAAACAGACACCCCAGCTCTCAGCTGGCTCTGGACTTATCATCATCAAACTGATACAACTGAAACTGATTTATTCATTTTTCAACCCAACAAAACAAAACGAAACAAAAACAAGTTACTGATGGCTTGAACGCTTTACACACGAGTCAGGATGCAAAAGGCTGCTGCCAAAGACAAATCAGAAGCATGAGGAAAAACTGAGCTCACAGACAGCTTCATGTTTGAGCTTTAATAACTCTGTTTCCCTCCCTCTGATGTGTTCTTATGCAGCCCCTGCTCTAAAAAATGTGTAACCTGCTCATCAGCTTAGCAGTGACCATATATTTAATTCAGCTTCACAATTGTGTGGCCTTAGCTGTTATATAAAGGGTGTTTAGTTGTTAGTATAGGTGTGCTCTATATCTCAACAATGTCTCATCTAGGATGACAGGTTTTCAAGCAGGTCAAGCGTCTCTATGCACTTGATTAGATTTGGTATTTTCTTCATCTCATATATCATTATACTGAGTTTTAGCAAACCTTAAGCTTGATTCAGACTACCTTTAACAATAGTATATTACAATATACTACTATACTACAAATATACAATCGTCTATTATAATATTTCATATATATATTTTATTATGTATCCACCAAAGGCGGGGGTGATCTGCAGTTTCACCCCCACCCAAGCCGGAGACACACTTTCCTTGGCTGAACAATGACACAGCCATAATATACCTTATGCATCTCTCTCTTTTTCACTTATATCTGCTTGGAGGGTTTCTTTTAATTTAGTCAATGTGGAGGGGCTACATTTTTTTTTCCTCCCATGTGGGACATTTAGTTTACTTTTGGATTTGTTGCCCATTTCTAAGTTTGTTTAATCGATGCAATACTTATATTTTATATTTTATTTATACTGCCAGCACACACTGTGAGACGTTCTGGTACTAGAGTCAGAGAAGGTTATTAAGTCAGCCTTCTACCCTGAACTAAATTCAGGGCGGACTTAATTTTACGCGTTGACGCGCAACCTTTTCTCTTTCTCACCATCCAGTACTCACAGGAAAACAATAGGAGTAGTGCAGGAGCCTAGAGCTCCTATTCAATGAAGCACTTACTCCTCAACAAACATTCAGCAAACAGTTAGCGCGCTTGGAGAAAATCCTATTTTTATTTGACACTCTCGCTTCTCTGGCTACCAACCTTTTTTTTTGTTGCGGATTGAGCCTCTCAGGGCATGTTAATCCGTCTTACACAGGCGAGCGTGGCTACCAACCTTTTGTTTTTATGCTGCGGATTAAGCCTCTCAGGGCATGTTAATCCGTCTTACACAGGCGAGCGTTGCTACCAACCTTTTGTTTTGCTGCGGATTAAGCCTCCCAGGGCGTGTTAATCCGTCTTACGCAGGCGAGCGTGAGATATACTGGCTACCAACCCTTACTTATGTTATGTAAACGGGCCCCACAGGGCAGGTTGTTTCGTCTTACACGGGCGAGCATATTACATAGGACACGTCTGTCCTTTTCCTTTTCGGTCCACACAGGACCCTTCTACTTTGAGCAGTGTCAAACTAAAATCGATTATTCAACGCAAAGTGTTTCTGGCTGCTTTATATTCACCTTCAATGTTGCGCTGTGTTCTTTTTCCCGGCGTCACCGAGAACCTGGCGTCGTGGACCTGTATAAGACACTGGCCAGTAGGCGAATGTACGACTTGGCTTTTCCTCGCTTCGCTAGAAACGGTGGTTGCAGTGCAGGTAGTCACGACGTCAGGATCTGGTGGCTCCGTCTGTGAATAGTTAGATGATACAATAATATCAATAAACTATCCGCTCGAAGGACCAATTAAATGTCAGTGGCAAGACATTTTAAACATTGAAAGAATACAGAAACAGTCAGAGTTTTGTTCAGAGAACTACGTGCGACGGGTGAGTGATCGGGTGATTCTCACCCGAGGCTTTGCAGTCAGCTTTATTTATACATAACAGACAATCTGGGCATGTATGGGACACAGTGTGTGTGTGTGTGTGTGTGTGTGTGAGTGTATTGTCTATCTCGAGGAAAACAGAAGCCAGTTGGGTCCTGTTTCCAAGGGTGTCTGCAAGAGACTTTCACAGGAGTCAGCGATTACTGCAGGGCTCATGTGTATGTGTGTGAGAAGAAGCAAAGACAAAACATAAAGATATGTGAACACTATGTGCTTTCCAAGCCTTTCTTAACAGGAGCATATGAGTAAATGAGTAAATGGAACATTATAAGGAGAACTGAGTAAATGAAACATTAAAAAGGAAGATGTATCAATAAAGGAAAAACATCATAAAATCACAAAATCCCTTAACAATGAGGATTTGCTGAAGTTGTCTCAAAAGAGGAAGAGCTCTGAACCTGCCCACTGTAGTACAAAAACGTCGAAAGCTAAGAGAGGAAACAAAACAGGAGAGAGCAGTATGGAGTCTGAAAGTGATTTGTCCCTAAGCCAGGAACACCAGAATCTGTTCTCTCCTGCTGAGATCAGGAAATTCTTACAGAAAACCAAAGGCCTCAGGATGGTTAAAGTGAAATCTGGAAATTTTATTGATGATGTGTTGACAGACCGAGAGATTTATTCTTTAAAGAAACTGATTTTGAAAGTGAGATCTCAAGCACTTACTGCTGATGATGACGATGATGTTTAAGAACACACTCTATATGTCCCTGTCTTTTTTCCTCTGTCTCGCTTCTCTCATGTCTGAATTCAAAATAGGCACATTAAATTTGAATGGTGCTAGAGATGAGGTGAAAAGAGCTGCTTTTTTCGAGCTCATGGACTTAAAGAAATCGGATATTATGTTGGTCAAGAAACTCATAGTACTGGTGACAATGAGAGTGACTGGAGGAAGGGCTGTGGGGGAAATGTTTTTTTAAGTCCAGTTGCAGTGGAGGTGTGGCGATTGTGTTCTCTAAGAATTTTTTACCTGTTTCTTGCGAAGCAGAGGAAATAATCGCGGGGTGTTTGCTGAAAGTTAAAGTCAAATATGAACATGTGACTTTTGTTTTTCTCAATGTATATGCATCAACTAAAGGAGTGGACAGAATGGGTTGTTTAGATGTCCTTTGTGATACTGTTAAGGTTTCTAGTGATGATGAGTATTTGTTTTTCTGTGGGGATTTCAATTGTACTGCTAACCCACCTTTGGATAGGAACCACATCGAACCTCATCCTGCGTCTTCTCGCAGGCTTAGGCAGCTGGCTGCAGCTGTAGACCTGTCAGATGTGTGGAGGTTTTTCAATGGACATCTGCGACAGTACACATGGAGTCACTCTAAGGACAATCATTTATCTTTGGCGAGACTGGATCGCATATACTCATTTAAACATCATTTGAGTATTTTTAAGGACTGTCAGATAACCCCTGTTGGTTTCTCTGATCATTGTCTGGTTCATTGTTCTGTTTTCATTAAAAATGTTCGTGTAAGGAGTGCCTACTGGCATTTCAATACGACCCTGTTACATGGCAAAACTTTTAGGACAGCCAAAGGGGCTTTGGTCAGGTCACGTTTCCTCAGTGTCATGGAGATGGATTCCCCATCTGACTTTTTCTTTGGACTGGAAAAGAAGAATGGGCAAAAAAAAAAAGTTCACTCTCTAATGTCTGACAGTGGCTCAATAATCTCAGATCCTTCTGAGATCAGAAAGTTTGCTGTCAGCTTTTATGAGGACCTTTTTGAGAGTTATTTCTCAGAAAATCCTAGTTTGTGCAATAGATTCTTCAGGGGACTCCCTCAGGTGGCGGCTGAAACCAATCGAAAACTGGAGGTTCAGCCAACTTTGCATGAACTTCATACTGCTCTGATGAGTTTTCAGAATGGTAGAGCTCCTGGCATGGATGGCCTTCCTGTTGAGTTCTACAAAGCCTTTTGGTCGGTGAGGATTTGCTGGAGGTTGTCACAGATAGTCTGCTGAGAGGCTTGCTGCCTCTGAGCTGTAGAAGGCCGGTAATCACTCTGCTGCCAAAGAAGGGAGATCTACACAGTTTGAAGAACTGGAGACCAGTCTCGTTGCTCTGTACGGACTATAACATTTTCTCCAAAGTCCTGGCCACCAGGCTTCAAGACGTGATGGTTTCTGTTGTTCATGGGGTCCAAACGTATTGCGTGCCCGGCAGGCTGATAAGTGATAATGTCACTTTGATTAGGGATGTTTTGGACCTCTCTAGCTCCTTGGGTATAGATGTTGGTCTCATTTCTCTAGACCAAGAAAAAGCTTTTGACCGGGTTGAACACCAATATTTGTGGCACACTTTAGCTGCTTTTGGCTTCAGCCCAGGTTTTGTAGCCATGATTCAGGTTCTGTACCGTGACATTACGAGTGTCCTGAAAATAAATGGGGTCTTGAGTGGTCCTTTCAGTGTTCTAAGGGGGGTGAGGCAGGGCTGTTCTTTGTCAAGGATGCTGTATTCCCTGGCAACTGAACCTTTGCTTCACAAGTTAAGACAGGACTTGTGTGGTGTTTATATCCCTGGGTGCAATGTACCTTTGAAGTTGTCTGCTTATGCCGATGATTTAATTGTCCTGATCAACTCACAGAAATATATCAAGGTTTTAGAGAACACAGTTTCTCTTTTTGGTTATTTATTCAGAGGCTGCTTACAGGACCCCATGATCTAGTATGGAGGAGGGTATTGTGCCGAGGAGCCGAGGGATAGACAGAGCACCATCTAGACCAGGCTTGGCCAACTCCAGCTCACAATAAACTGGAAGTGTTTGAGGAACAAAGAGAAACAGAGAAATTCAGCTGATTATCCTGTAAAGACACTCTGACCAAATTGACTCAGTGAAGCAGATATTTTATTGAGGATTGACAGAAAACTGCATCGAGCAGGAGATGATTTGATGTGGAAGAACAGAATATAGAGAATTTGAACAGATCAAGTCAAACATGAAAGGATCCAAATGTTTCCACTCGGCCTGACTCCTCAGAAATATTTCTAGCATGAACACACATGAAGAATCCAAAGCATCAATCAGATGGAAGAAGATCAGATTTCAGAACTGGACTCAGAAACACTGAAGAGTCAAAGTTGGATTGGATATTTCTACACTGTGCCTGAGTTCAGTGTCTCCAACATCCTTTGTACTTACTGATTAGAAAGACAACACGTTGGACTGTCTCTGGATCATATTAGTGCCATGTTACTGTCCCACAACCACTTTACTGAGTCACCATGAGGGGAGCAGTAGAGTAAAGCTCACACTGACAACATTAGAACAACGTGACAGAAACACATGTATTTGTGGAGAACACAGAGTTTAGTTTGTGACATCAGAGAGGCAGGGAGCTGTTCACACACACTGTTGTACTGATCATTAAACAGCAGGGGGCGTCCTCACTGCATTTAGAGCACAGCTGGCAGCTCACACCTGCTCTGCTCTGCATAATAACTCACTGTGGAGTTTCTGTAGTAATATTTGTCATGTGCTGTTACATAAGTAAAAATATCTGTGTGAAATACATGTATATTAATAAAGAAAAGGCACTAATTCAAAGTATTTTTTATAAACGAGAATTTACATGTTTTTAATAACTGGATAAAATATGAAAGCATACATGATGTTCCTGTCTTAGCAGGCCCTGATGTCCACATCAAAAATCAATTCCTTGCATTCAATTGACTATCAGCTGCCATAAAATTGCAAAATAATATAATACTTTATATAATATACTTTTTCATTTTATGTTTAAATGATATAAATTCAATGACATTTCTGACATGTTTTGGGAATTTTTTATACAACAATTTATTCTTGAGACAAAAATCATTTAGGAAGTAATTCACTTTTTTTCTGCAGGGATCACCAAAGCGGATGGATCTACATGTTGTGATTGGCACAGATTTGATGTCAGATGCATTAAACTGCTCTACCTTACACCAACACTGCACCAAAAAACTGCTAAACAAACTGACTGCTCGCTAAGTAGAGATGTCGGTGCTCATCAACAATCAATAAGTCATTTATTTCTAATAGGCTTTGTTAAAAGTAATATGCCGTCTGTCAACAAAAACAAAACAAGCCGTGGTGTACATCTGAAGATGTAGCATAGCGCAGTATCAGGAAAAAAGCCATATAGACAACTGCCTAATGCTTCTTTACATGCTTTATTTCTGCAAGGCCAAGAATCTCCCAAAGTTTTTGATAGCTGATGGTAATTGTTTAAACTTGTACAAATATGCTGCTTTGGTTCTAATATCCAATCTGCTTCTCATCTCCTTCAGTTTCTGGACCTTCTCTGTGTCTTCTTTCTCCTCCATCTTCTCAATCAGGAACTCCAAGGGGACAATAGTGGACACTGAAGCAGCTTTCAGAGCGATCTGCTCCAGGCTGACAACATGTTGGTAGGACTCATTTAGCCACTTTTCCTTCTCTGCTGTCAGTTGGATCATTTCCTTTTCAAGATTTTTTAACATGACTGACATCTTTTCACTTTCTTTTTGATACTTTTGATAGTTCTGTTGTATTTCTGGATTATTCAGTGTTGGATTGCCTCCTGTTAGTTTATTAATTTCACTCTTTTTTCCTTCCAAAAGGTCTGCCTTCTCCTTACTTTCTAACTTATTCTTTTCATACTTATTTTTCATTTCTTCATTGGTCTTCTTCACTCTCTTTGTTTTGGTCACATATCTCCAATTGTCTTTCACATGTTTTGATGCAGGACACTTCTTGGGACAAACAGTGCAGCTGCCTTTCTTCATGACCTCACAGTGTTCAGGTTTCCATGCCATTGTGTATCCAGGACAGTTCTCCTCACAGACTGTACAGCAGACAGCTGCGTCAAAAAAAATAAACCCCACATCCCACTATCAGTGGGTTCTTTCTCTTTGTAGACCTCATCAACTTCTACAGTGAACTTCTCATTGTTCTTCATCTCTTCCTTGAGTTTATTTATCATTTTTTGGAGCTTCAGAGCTTCTTCTCCATCTCTATTTAAAGTTTCTTGCTTCTTTCTTGCTTCTTGAATCTGTTTTTCTGCTTCCATTTTTTTTTATCTTCCTGTTTTTTCAGAGCTTCTTGCATCGATCTGATTTCTCTTTGTTTTAGTTGAATATACTCAATTCTCTCTTTCAGGTTTTGGATGCAGGCTTTCAGTCTGATTCGTTCATTTAACACTTCAGCTATTTTCATCACTTTTTGAGGACTAGATTTTTCTAAGAAGTCTGTCAATTGATCCATGTTTTTCTGTGTAAGATCCCATAAATTTTCTGAAATTGTGTTTTCCTCTGCTCGCTTTTCATGCTGGCAGTTATCAAACAAGAAGTGAACAGGCTCGTTCTTCTCATTTTTGGCACATTTAATATTCCCAACTTCAAGAGCTTTTAAAGGATTATCAGGCCTGTTTCCATTTGAGTGTGTGATGAGAGCTATGATGTTTTTCTCCATGTCTTTTCCAAACAGAGACGTCATTGAATCAAAGACATACATCAGTCGGTCACCCAGTCGATTCACACTGGCCTTCATCACCAGACCCACTGCATGAACTTCATGAACTCCGTCATCTGATCCAAACAAGTCCAATAATCTTTCACTGATGATGTCATCATGTTCAGTCCTCTGGTGTCTCCATATCCAGGAGTATCAATGATGGTCAGAGAGTAGGGCAGGGTTTCATCTTCAAACCCAAAGATCTCATACACTATCACATCTGATGTCTGACTTTTTTCCTCACTTATGATCTGAAACCAGACTTCATCCTCCCTCTTTACCCCCATGGTGTAGCTGAGCAGAGCATTGATCAGAGTAGATTTTCCTGCTCCTCTTTCACCCACAAGTAAGATGGTTCTATTTATCTTGTTAATATTTTTTTCTCCAACAGTCATTCTTGTCAGAGTTCCAGTCTTCTGTTTTTTTGTGGTAGACAGCAGGAGGTCCATTAGATTTCCAATCACTCTTGGAGATGATGCTCTCATATTTCCTGCAGAGAAAGCAGAGACCATTTTAATACACAATGACATCATTTGTGTAACTGCAGTAACTGTTTTCTATTCTGTCAGTACGTTGCTAATGACTGTTCAGACTTTACTGGCTTTGAAGGTTTGTTCTGAAACATGGAGAATGGTTTTTCATTTTCTTCCTCATAACATCAGTTAAAGTCTCAGCTCATGCTGCTGTTCAGTCTACTAGTCTGCTGTGTCAGTGTGTTTCTGTATGAACACTCTGTCGTAAACTGGCTGTGTGCAGGTAGGTGAGGACGCAAATGCAAAAATCACGGCAACAAAACTTAAACTCAAAATGCAGCTTTATTTGCTGAACGGCAAAAAGGCGATACAAAAGTAATCTGGGAAATACTGATGAAAACACTCACAAGGAAACACGTGGAGAGTCACATAGCTATGAGGGAGGATGCGACATGGAACTGAGGGAGACGCAGACATAACTACACAGAAAAGATAACGAGGGACGTGGGAGCACACGGGGAACACAGCTGACACAAATAATCATAACGAGACAGGGCAGGACCAAACACAAGATGACATACACTTACAGGAAACTCTAAAAGTAAAACAGGAAGTACACAGAGATGCAGACTGGAAGGGGAGAGAGAGCAAGGAGGGGCATGAAGGAGAGCACCGACATGACGGGCTGGGGAAACTTGGAATAAAATGGAAGGAGGAGAAACAAGGCACAAGGACTCACATAACTATTTAAACACAGACACACAGAGGCAGACCAAGGGCAAAGACACAAAGGGAAATCTAATAAAGCAAACTGAACAGAATAAGCTAGGAGGCACAGAATACAAGTGAAGTCAAAAATAATACAGAATGATCAAACAATGCACAAAAATCAAAACAATGGGTCAAAATGGCAGGGGCCATGACACACTCACTGTAGTGTATGTTACCAATACATGAAATGCGACTGTAATTGTGCTACCAATATGAATGCATTATATTTGGTACAGTTAATACATAGCTATCATTTACATGTTGCACATTGTCAGCAGCTGAAACAAGAAAACAGTTGGAGACTAGTATCTGTGAATGTCTTCTGACTTTTATAAAGGTAAAAAACTACAGCAGTGAATCAGAGACTCTTTGGATTTGGGTTTGGTGGGGTTGAGCTGGACATGTGTGGGAACTGATAAACATTTACATCATCCTTTTCCAACAGAAAATGGTCAAGCTGTTTTTTTTTCTTTGTGAATAGGCTTTTACTGATTTTGTGAGGTTTTTTTTGTTTATGTCATAACACTTGTTACTTACATGTTTAAAATAACAATTTGAATGACTGATTTACTGTTTTACAGTCCTATACATTTCTCTTGCTGAGGAAAGGACTTTTTTTAGCTAAAAAATAAAATAAATCATGTAACATTTACACCTAAGTAAGTACTAAGTAACACACAGCAGTAAGTAAGTAACACATTCCTCTGTCCCCCATTTTGTTTAGAGTATATCTCATGATTAGTTCACTTTCTTAAGTTACTTTTTATCTTAATGGTACTCACTGTGTTGCCATAATGAGCTGTGAGGATCAAACAGAAGTGATGGCACCTGGAAAAAAAATATGAGAGAAAACAAATCCAAGCAGACATCCTAAAAAAACAAAAATCAATGCAATTCAGGTTTATTAATATATCACCAAATCATCTACTGTGTTTTATACTGTAAAGACCTTACAGTGTTATGGGGAAAAGGCTCAGCAATCAGACAACCCCTATGAGGAAGTACTTGGTGACAGTGTGAAGGAAAAACTCCGTTTTAACAGGAAGAAACCTTCATCAGAATAATGCTCAGGGAGGGGTGGCCATCTGCCACGACTGTTTAAAGCAGGGGTCGGCAACCCTGGGAACACATGCAACAGCTGGCTTGCGAAGGGTTAACTGATGGCACGACCATAGCTGGACTGGCCATAGGGCATACCGGTAGGCCGATGGTGATTTTTTGTTTTTATGGGCTGATGGGTTTTTGTTTTTAAACAGCATGAACAATGAAAGGTGGTGGATTGTCAGGATGTTGGCCGATGTGTAAAAATAGCTCAGTTGTTTGGTGGTGGCTATGGCGGAGCTTCCACAGAGGCCAGCAGGTGGATGAGGGAAGGAGAGGCAGGAGGAGGAGAGACCCGAGGCGGCCGCCGGTCCGAGTGTCAGGTGAACTGAACTTCAGGTAAGAAGTTATGACCTGCAGTCTATCTGGGTCAGATATAAACCAAGTTTAGGTGGAGTTTATTTTCATTGTGCTGACTTTTTACAGTCAGTTACAATAACTCTGTGGCGGAGGTGTGGTCCCTGGCTCAGCTGCAGGGGAGGAGTGGTGCAGTGAGCTCAACGGGGCGGTCTGAGGAGGCAGGTGAGAACACAGCTGGTGGCGTTTGGTCTGATGACAGTTTTTCCCCTTTTTTAGTGAGACGGGAGATGAGAGGAGAAAAGCTTGAAACAGCTGAGACCAGAGCTGACCAGACTGTGAACTGTCACAAAAGCAAAGTAAGAAATGAACGTGCAAAAATAAGCGAATAAACATCTCACTATATTGAACTGTGTGTGTGTGAAGTGTCACGGTTCTGGGTCATTTTAACCCAGCATTTTCTGTGTCTTATATTTTGGTGTTTTTCTAGATTATGATTTTTGTTCTGATTCTTGAGATGTGCTGTTTTGCTTATTATTGTTCTAGGTTTCATTTTGGTTCTGGTCATGAATTTAGTTTGATGTTAATTCTTCTTTAAGTCTCTGTCGTCCCTGGGTTCCATGTGTTATATTCTTTCAGTCTGCCTCTCAGTGTAAAGTCTGTGTCTTTGTGATTTGTTTCGTGTTTCCTGTTTTATTTTGATAGTCCCAGTCTGATGTCAGAGTGTTCAGTTCTACTTCTCTCCTGTCTCGTTAGTCTAATTTCTCCCAGCTGTGTCTCCCTCCTGTTTCCCATTCCCTGATTACTCCCCAGTGTATATAAGCCCTGTGTTTTCCTTTGCTCTCTGTTGTGCCGTTAGCGTCTGCTCACCTTCAGACTTGCATGTGTGTTTCTGTATTCAGTACCATTGCTCAGTTTGTTTTGTTTTTTGGCCAGCAATAAAGCTGAGGTTTTTTGAGTTGCAATTCAGTAGTGATGGGTAGATGAGGCCTCGTGAAGCGTTTCAGCACATTCCCCAAACTGTATCGATACTGTGTCGACACAGTGTTGCTGTTTTGCTCCATACTGACACCTGCTGGACCTTAAATATCATTGCAGGGAACTTACTTGAGACTCACAACAGACACTGATTCAATGACATAGTCATACGTGTATACACTGTAAGGTATTGTACTTTCCATGGAATAATTTTATATGTTTTACATTGCAAATATTGTAGACATCTATAAAATATATTGTGAATGACATAAAGTAAAAATTAAAATGAAAGTATTGTTAATATAATATTACCCATTTAAATGTAATTGATTCAGAGTTTATTATAAATTTCAGTCTATTGCGGGGGGTTTTTCACACCATTTCCCCAGCTTTGGAAAACTCACAGGCACAGATGAAGCTGGGGTTACAAAAACTGTAAAGCCAGGTGGAAAAGGTTCTGACAAGATGTCTTCCTCATCCCCCAGTACCTTAAAGGATCCTCTGATCTTGAAATGTTCCTCTCCGACACTCTCCACAATACTAAGGGGTTGGCAGTCCTTTATAATAAACTTCAGGACTGCCTGGCCCAGAACAGTCTTCCTAGATGCTTGATTTCAAAATAATAAAACACATATTAATAAAAAAAAAAAAAGTGTTGATAAAGCTGTTCAGTGTCTATATAGGCCGACCTGTGTTCATTCTCAGTGTGTTTGTCTCCTCATTTTCATGTTTGGCTCTGTAATGCCTAAACATTGAGGAGGTGCTTTTGTTTGTGTAAGAAATGCAGAACAGATGCGACATTTATCCTGCATAAAATGAAATAAATAATTTACACTGCAGGTCACATTGCTGTTTTTCCTATTCTGATAGATTACACTGAAACAAAGACAGACAAACTATTTGCAGTTAAAAGATCAAAATGATCCCACACAGCAGAAACATTTCCATTTTGTTATGGAAAGATGTGTATTTTTATTTATCTTTGCGAGAGTCAATTTGTGGGGTTTTTTTGGTGGCGACTTGTTCCGTTGACAGATGCAGATGCGGTACTTTTTAAACACAGTTTGGCGCGTTGGTAATGAGCGATACAGCAGCTGTATCGATCACGTGACTTTTCTTAAAAGCGGCCTTGCGCACCGATACAGGCATCGCTAGGTGAGCTTGATACATGCGCCGGTGCGTCAGTGTTGCTGGACCCATCACTACAATTCAGTGTCCGAGTCCTGCATTTGGGTCCTCATCTCTGCCTGCTCATACACAGAGCCCTGAAATGAAGTGCGTTTTACAAACACGTACTGCATACTAGCTAGCACGATGGAGTTAGCTGGGTGAGTGCTATGATGTTACTGATAGTGAACTTTATTTTGTTCATTAGGTTAGTTAGTAGGGTTGCCAACCGTCCTGTAAAAAACGAATCGCGCCGTATTCAGAGAAAATTTTACGCGTTTCATATTGAGCTTAAAAGGAACACAGTTTGTCCCGGACTTCAGCTAGAATGGAAAAATACACAAAGCTGGAGTTATTCTGCGTCTTTACACTGTCAGCTGCCTCTTCTTCTCTCATTCTCTCCCCCTCCATCTCCTGTTGCTACCTCAATCATGAAACTGATCAATGATCAGCTGATCGGTATTTCTGATGCAAATCCCGTCTCTATTGCTTGTTTATCGCCCACTTTGCACCAGAAACAGGAAACCAGCGGATGTCGCGCTAAACAACAGCAGCACGTTTAAGCTTGATCAGCTGTTGTTAGAATGTATTTAATATTACTTTCTAGTATCAGCTGATGTTTGCTGGAGCCACAGCTGTAAAGCTGCTGGTCATGATGTTGGTTTGGATATGTGGTGAGAGGGAAACATGAAGATGAAACCAGGAGATGGTCTTACTGAATCATCAGAGCTGAACAGGTGATGTAGAAACAGGTTTACCTTTTAGGTGACATCAATGAGTTGAAGGGAAGTTATGAACTGTTTCTGAGAGACAAATAACACCAGGATCCTTTTCTAAGTAGCTGACAGCTGGTAACTGTGCAGGGGCGGGTCTAGCAAAGTTTTGCCAGGGGGCCAGGTAGGGCATTAACAGGGAAAGGAGGGCACAAAGACATACTTTTCTTTTTTTTTTTTCTCATTTAAAATGTCTAGCCTTTAATGAATAATTATCTGAACCTTATAACCAAAGTTTTTATCTGATGTAAAATGTATAGAAATCATACATAGCAACAAGGCAACAGTGTACATCACTGTAAAAACAGCATTCGTTTTCATTCAAAGGCTTTATGGCTTTAATACCTGGGGGGCCGGTCTCTAGTCAAAATGCCCGGGCCGATTTTTTGTACCAGTCCAGCCTTGGGCACGACACACAGTGAATTAATCTGAGAAGGTGCATTAAAAAAATAAATGGTTGGGCCAGCGGTGCACATCGCAAATTAGCTCGTATAGACGCATTAGTTGTACCGCTTCTTAATGACGGTATCTTAGCTAACAACCCCAACTACCAGATTTAACTTGTAATTGGCTAAAAATAACTTAGCCACCGGTGAGAGGGACGTTGCTAGCTGGCAGTTTTTTCAAGCAATGTTGAAATTTCCACATTCCAGCACTTCAAATGCTTCAGGAGCTGTCTGCTCAGCACAGCATCAGCATCACGGAAATACACGGATACATCTGTAGACTCGAGACAGAATTCACAATGTGTTTTTGGGACTTTCAGGTGTATGGACCAATGTTTTCTTTTCTGATCAAACCAGAAAGCTTTAATGAGCAGCTGGATTTGTCTCGCATTAACTGGCTGGACACAGAGGACAGCTGATTGAACTGAAAGGCTCGACTCTGTGGGGGTCAAAGTTTGCAGAACTACAGACGCAGCTGGAATGCACAGCTGTGCGTGTTCATGGAGCTGCATTTTCACCTGCTGGACATCACTATCTGACAAGTTTAACTGTCTTCAGAACACTGCAGAGGCCTTATTGACAGTATTTGGCTCTACATATCTGTGTGAGCAGATTTTCTCTCACATGAGTCCTCAGGTAGCCTCTGAATGCTGGACACTAGGAGACCTGTGTCTCTGAGGGGGAGACCAGAGATCACATTAACATGTGTATCTCTGTATTAACAAACATGCCATATTGGCCTAGTTTATTGTTCTTATCATTGTTGTGAGGACTTAACCTGACAGTTAAAGTTTCTGCAGTCCCCTTCAGCCTGTTACCCACTACTCTCTACCTCACCTTTGGACTATATAGTCCTCACCTTTGGACTATATAGTCCTCACCTTTGGACTATATAGTGCACTATTATGCACATGTTTTTATTACATGGCTTAATTAAGGTACACATTAGGCTGACATCTGGGGCCAGAGCTCAAACTGCAACTGGCCCGTGGCTGCACACAGCTTACACATGGCCCACATATCGCAACGAATGACGACCCTTTGGTGGCCCATATCTGGTTTGCCAGAGATAATCCACACATGGGCCAGCACAGGACCACCAGTGTGTCTGCAACTGGCCTTGTGCTGGCCCATGTATGGGCCACCTTTGGCAAACCAGATATGGGCCACCAAAGGGCCGTCATTCTTTGCGGTATGTGGGCCATGTGTAAGCACATTGTGCGGGCCAGATCTGGGCCATACCAATTTTGCTATGTGGGATATAGCAAAAGTTTAAGACCACTTGAAAAATAGCATCAAATCATATTTTGCATGGTTGGATCTTAGCAAGTTTCAAGTAGAGCAAGGTTCAACATGCAACATGTTCTCAATTGGATTTAGATCAGGGGAACACGCAGGATGGTGCAAAATAGTGATATTGGGATTGTGTACTGCAGCATTGTCCTGTTGAAAAACCCAGCTGTTCCCACACAGACAAGGGCCCTCAGTCATGAGGGATGCTCTCTGGAAATCGCTAGTGGCCATTTGATGCCACTTCACCTCCTGAAGCGCCATTGTTCCACTGAAGGAACAAGCACCCCAGATCATCATGATGCCCTCTCCACTGTGGCGTGTAGAAAACATCTGAGGTGGGTGTGCTTGCCATGCCAGTAACATTGGAAATCATCAGGACCATCAAGGTTAAGTTTTTTTTTCCTCATCCGAGAATAAAGCTTTCTTTCCCCTTTCAATGTCCCATGTTTGGTGCTCTCTTGTAAAGTCCAAATGGTCAATTCTGTGGCATTCAAGGACATTAGGCCTTTTTTTTTCTTTTTGAAGCCCTTAAGTCTCAGATGCTGTCTAATGGCTATGGCGCTGCAGTCGGCACCAGTAACGGCCTTAATTTAGGTCGAGGATCGTCCAATGTCTTGACGGACAACCAATTGGATCTTCTGACTAAGTGCTGGTGATATTTTTTGGGTCTTCCACTTGACTTTTTTGTTCCATAACCCTCAGGATCATCTAAGATATTTGAAATGACTGTCTTACTGTGCCCCACCTCTGCAGTGATGGTATGCTGTGAGAGAGCCTTCTTATTCAGATCAACAACCTGACCACGTTCAAAAAGGGAACTTTTTTTTTGGTTTTTTTTGTTTATTTTACTTTGCCATAGGAACGTCATGACAGTTTGACTACCTGCAAGAAAATGACAATGAATATGCATTTTTGTACAGATTTGGCCTTTTAAAGGCATGTGGTCCTAAACTTTTGATCAGCTGTAAAACAGCCTTTAAAGTTTGTTTTCAATAAATTGCATGCTCAAAAAAATGTTTTGTCTCACTCCCATTTCTTCTTGTTGCATGTTGAAGCTCTACCTTGTTAAGATCCAACCATGCAAAATATGACTTTTTTGCCATTTTTCAAGTGGTCTTAAACTTTTGATCGAGACTGTATGTGACTGTGGGTGAACTGTGCTGCATCTTCCTTTGTTGCCTCTAAAAGGAAACTGATGCCAAAAAAGTCTCCAAGCAATTGTGGAACTCCCAAAAAGTTGATTCTGTTCAATTAAATGTAGCGTTTTCACTTTTTTTCAGAAGAACGTCCAACGATTCTTTACACTAACATAAGGATTAGTGTGTTTGCTGAGAAATTAAACTCATCCCTAAATAGTTTCGACATGAACAGAATCAACTATTTTGGGAATTCCTTATCTGAACGATTGAGCATGCATCAAGGTAATTGTGGAACTGTCCTTGACTTAACTTCCAGAATCAACACACATCATGAAAGTTGGCTAATAAAAATAACACCTCATCTCCTAATGCACTTAGCTGTAGAAAACTAAACAGGTGTGCTAAACGTATTTTTCTCTCATAAACAAAATTAAAGGGTTGTAGCCTACATCCCATTTTCCAAACAATATATCCAGTATGTGTTTATTCCCCTGAGCTTTCCTCATCTCTGATCTGTGAATAAAAGCTGATGATGATTAAAGAGTACCAATGAGCATGCTCTGAAAAAATTAACTCGAATTAAAATCTTTATTTCATGAGCTAAATGTAGCATTATCCATATATCCATTTTCTCCTGCTTATCTGGGGCTGTGTCGCTGTGGCAGCAGCCTAAGCTGAGAAGACCAGACCTTTCTCTCCCCAGCCAACCTCCTCTAGCTTGAACACCAAAGCGTTCCCAGGCTGCAGAGAGATATAAACTCTTCAGTGTGTCCTGCGTCTGTCCGAGGCCTCCTCATGGTGTCGCCCAGGAGGCACCCTTGACAGATGCCCAAATCACCTCAACTGGCTCATTAGTTTGATAACCGAACTCTTTACCCAATCTCTAAGTGAGAGGCCAGCCCTTCAGTGAAATGCCCCTTTTTCATTTGTGTACTCTCAGAGCTTGAAATAGAGAGCCATCATTGTGATATCCATCATCTCTGATTGGGGCTTCATGTATTGCTGAGCCAGCTCACTCAAAGAAAACCTGGCTGTGTTGAACTTCATTTTAGTACAGGCCTTTGATTTGGTCAAGAATCCATTTGTATTTCATAAAATAAGTTTATATTCTCTTGATTACTTTTTTATTTTAGGCATGCTTTCTAGTCATTTGTGTTTCTATTTTTTCAGTTTAGAAATATGGTTCCTTGATGTTATTGCAACATCCTTATTTTTTTAGTTGAAATCATTCCCATTTCTTCAGATCACATTTCTATTTCTATATTACTGATCTTAAACAGAAGCTTGATTTCTTTACTGAAATTACCATCTTCTAATTGTGTCTTTTTTAACAGAAATGCTACACCAGCTGCATAATGTGATGATACATGGCTAAAGAAGCCAGTACGTCCCCAGTGCTGTTTACTAAATGTACTTCTTCCCCTGTTTGCCAAGTCTCTTGTAAAAAACACAAATTACCTTATGCGCTACATATTTTTTTTTTAGCCAGGTAGTATTTAAAGTAGGGCTGCCAGTGCTAACGTTTGAACCCATCAACACATTATCATTAAAATTTTAAACTCAATGTTGGACCTACTTTAGCAAATTTAATTAGAAAAAAATGATGACCCAGAAAATGAGGAAGTCTGGAAAGGAGAAAGTAGAGTGGTTAATTCTATATTCTTAGCTAATATATCATCTGCAACCCATAATAATAAATACACAGTTGGGGTATTTGTTGATTTTAAAAAAAGCTTTGGACACGTTACAACATTCTATTTTGATTTCTAAATTGTATAATTATGGTGTGAGAGGAGTGGCATTGAATTGGTTAAGGAGTTATTTAGAAAATAGGTCCCAATATGTACATTATCTCGGCAATACCTCTGAAAGATTGAAGATTGTATGTGGTGTTCCTAAAGGTTCTATTTTGGGACCTAAACTTTATAATTTATATATTAATGATATCTGTGACGTATCAAAAAGGTTACATTTTATTTTATTTGCAGATGACACAAATTTCTATTGCTCAGGAGAGAATTTGAAAGATTTGGTTGAAATTATGATTTCTCAGATGTTAAGATTAAAAAAATGGTTTGATGTAAATAAATTATCTTTGAATCTGACAAAAATGAAATTCATGATATTTGGTAATTGTGTAAAGGAGGAAGAAGTCATTATGTCCATTAACGGAGAATTGATTGAAAGAATTACTGAATTTCGCTTTTTGGGTGTAATAGTAGATGAAAATTTGACGTGGAAATCACATATTGAGTATATTAGAAAGAAGATGGTTAAAAACATTTATATTTTGGGAAATGTAAGAGATTTGTTAGACTACAAAACAATGCGCATTTTATATTTTTCATTGTTTTTCTCATGCTTTGGTTACTGTGTGGAAGTTTGGGGGAATACATATGTGAATACTATAAAACCTCTAAACATATTACAGAAGAAAGTGATACGAATGATTCATAACATTAAAGATAGAGAACATAAAAATAAATTATTTATAAAATTGAAATTATTAAAATTAGGAGATTTAGTGAAACTACGGACACTATTAATTATGTTTAGGGCTAAAAATAATATTTTGCCTTTTAAGCTACAAAGATTATTTTTAATGTGTTCGGGGGGAGAAGACAGCAGAAGGAAATTTTATTTTAAGCATCAGCTAGCTAGGATTACACAAAGATTAATGAGTCCAACGGTTAGGGGTATACGACTGTGGAACTCTCTTCATTATAATTTAAAGAATTGTATATATTTACATTGTTTAAAAAAGTGTTACATGTCTAAAACACTTTAGACATGTTGTGGAGGTAAGCATCAACGACACAGAGCTCTCAGTTCACACTCCTTTATTTGTCTCCAACATCAACTGCACATATCGCGCCACAAAACAGAAGAACACACTTCCTCAACACTGGGTGTGAGTGGAGCCCTCTAGTGGTCCACCACACATGCCCCCCCCGAACACCCAGCAGAACTAGTCCAGGACCCGGGGCCTAAGCAAACGGCCAGAACGGCTGAACCGGGGGGGTGGGGAACTGACAGAGGGCAACCCAGCCCGGAAGCGAGGCTGGCACTGGCGGTCAGAAAAAGCTGCAGACGACTCGGACTCCGGTGATTGTGGATCACCCCTGGGGGAAAAAACAGAATCCATCCGCCCGGTGGCAGGTGGGCGGCCGCGACGAGGGGCCTGGGCCGGGACCACCTGATCCTCTTGCATAACATGTGCAGGCTTAAGTCTGTCAACAGAGACAACCTCCTGCCGACCGCCAAAGTCCAAAATGACATGTTTGTTGCCTGGTTTAAGAACCCTGTACGGCCCGTCATATGGTGGACGCAGCGGAGTCCTATGGGCATCGTGCCTGACGAAAACGAAACGAGCAGAGTCCAACGAACTCGGAACAAAAGTGTCAGGCAGGCAGTGGTGCACGGGACCAGGAACAGGAAACGAGCCTTTCGGGGCGAAAAGGCAACAAAGAGGATCAAAACATGGGGGCTCTCAGGCAAGAATTCCCCGGGGACCCGGAGGGGCTGGCCGAGGACCAGTTCAGCCGGGGAAACCCCGAGGTCTTCCTTAACCGCGCTACGCAATCCCAGCAAAACCCACGGAAGACGGTCGACCCAGTCGCCACCCGTTAAGGAAGCCCGGAGCGCGGCCTTAAGAGACCGGTGAAACCGTTCGCACATCCCGTTAGCTGCGGGTGGTATGCTGTGGTGCGGTGGACCTTGACCCCAGGCCGTCAGCCATAGCAGACCAAAGTTCAGAAACAAACTGTGGGCCCCTGTCCGAGGTAATGTCAGCAGGGGACCAAACGGAAACCCACGTCGACAAAAACGCTCTGGCCACCGTCGCCGCCGTCGTGGGACGCCAGTGGCACCACCTCCGCCACCTGGTTTGTGCGGTCCACCACAGTCAAAAGGTGCGTGAAACCCTGTGACTCGCGGCAAGGACCAACCAGGTCCACATGAACGTGATCGAAACGCCGACCGGGGATACGGAAAGGTTCGAGGGTGCCTGCGTGTGCCGGTGGATTTTGAGCGTTGGCATGGGACACAAACCGCCGCCCATTCTTTCACCGTTTGCGAAGGGCCCGCCAAACGAACCTGGCGCTGACCAGCTTGACCGAGGCCCGGACGCCGGGATGAGAGAGGGCATGCACCGAGTCAAAAACACGACGACGCCACGAAGGGGAACCACGGGCGGGGCGGCGGTAGAAACGTCGCAAAGAAGGCGCGGACCGCCGCCCCACACCGGGGTGTCCTCCAGCACGAGGCCCGTTTTCATTGACTGAAGCGCCAGGATGTCCGGGTCAGCATGCTGCTCGGCGGCCATGGCAGCGCAGTCGACACCGACATACACTGGAGAAACCAACACACGTGACAGACAGTCAGCGACGTGATTGGACTTACCAGCCACGTGCTGAATGTCTGTGGTAAACTCCGAAATGGCCGCCAACTGGCGCTGCTGGCGTGCGCTCCATGGGTCAGAGACCTTGGACATCGCAAACGTCAAAGGTTTGTGGTCAACATACGCAGTAAAGTTGCGACCCTCGAGGAAAAAACGAAAATGCCGTGTCGCGAGGTGCAGGGCTAGCAACTCCCTGTCAAAAACACTGTACTTGCGTTCGGCATCCCGGAGCGTACGGCTGAAAAAGGCGAGCGGTTGCCAGAGACCTGAAACCCGCTGTTCCAACACCCCACCCACTGCCACGTCGGATGCGTCGGTGGTCAACGCGATCTCCGCCGACGGGAGCGGGTGTGCCAGCAGGGCGGCGTCAGCCAGCGCAGACTTGGCTGCGGAAAACTCATGGATGCGTTCCGGCAGCCAGTCAACCGGATCTTTGGCTGTTTTACCTTTTAAGGCAGCATAGAGTGGCTGTAGCAGGTGGGCAGCTCTGGGGAGAAAGCGGTTGTAAAATTTATCATCCCAAGAACTCCTGCAACGCTTTAACCGACGTGGGCGTGGAAAAGCTGAAACGGCCTGGACTCTGTCGGGCAACGGAACCACACCTTCAGCGGAAATGCGGTGCCCGAGGAAATCCAGAACAGGCAACCCAAACTGGCACTTGGAAGGGTTGATGATCAGGCCGTGCGCTGCCAAACGCTGGAAAACCTGGCGCAGATGGGACTCGTGCTGGCTCGCTGAGCAGCTGGCCACCAATATATCGTCCAGATAAACAAAAACGAACGGCAGCCTTTCAGGCCAAACGGCATGCGCAAAAACTCGAACAAGCCGAAGGGGGTAATGACAGCGGTCTTAGGGACGTCTTCGGCGCGCATGGGAACCTGGTGATACCCCCGCACCAAGTCAATTTTAGAGAAAATCGACGTCCCGGCGAGGTTGGCAGAAAAATCCTGAATGTGGGGATGGGGTAACGGTCATTCTCCGTGGCATTATTTAAACGGGCGGAAATCTCCGCACGGCCGCCACCGACCGTCTGATTTGGGCACCATGTGAAGCGGAGAGGCCCATGCACTGTTCGAACGCTGTACAATGCCAAGGCGCCCATGGCTGCAAACTCTTCCCGAGCGACGGACAGTTTCGCGGGGTCGAGGCGGTGGCGCCACAACACCGGGGCCCGACCGTGGGAATATAATGCTCAACCCCATGCTTCGTTACGCGCCAGAGAAATCGGGGACAGACAGCGATGGAAACTCTGAAAGCAAACGCTGAAAAGCATCCCCGGAGGTCACTACATTAGCCCGAATTAGGGGTTCGGCGGCCCGTGTAAAACATGGCAGCGAAGAAAACGAAAGAGCATCAATTAAACATCTGTTAGCATCATCGACAAGCAGTCCATGAGCGCACAGAAAATCAGCACCTAAAATAGGGACAGAGCTAGCGGCAACAACAAAGTTCCACTGGAAATCCCGGCCATGAAAACAAACAGTCACCAACCTTTCCCCAAACGTTTTGATGGGAGAGCCATTAGCTGCCATGAGCTGCGGCCCACAGTTCGCTGCTAGTCCGTCGGCAGCGGTAGGGGGAAGGAGGCTCTTCTGGGAGCCGGAGTCCACGAGAAAACGTCTCCCGGAGCGCGAGTCCTCTATGAAGAGCAGCCTCTCTGTATTGCCAGCGGTCGCGGCTGCTACGGGCGGCGCTGGCGGGTCCATTTCCTGGGCCGTGAAAGCGCAAGGCGGCAGGCAGCAGCGGCGCTCTGTCGCCAAATCGCTGATGGTAGAAACAGATGTTCTTGCCACCGTGCCGGCGTGTAGCAATCCCTGCCGTCAGCAAGGGGGCGGATGCTCCGGGGGAGGCAGGTGGTGGCGTGGAAGGCGTCGCCGGCAAGTCCGTAGCCACGGCGTGAACGTTGAAAGTGCGGCTAGCCAGGAGAATGCGATCAGCTTCTTCAGCCAGGGAGCGATAATCTTTCGCAGGCAGAAGCGGGGAGTTTGCGAGGACGGCTCTCACGGCGGCCGGTAGCTGGCGGAGGAAGAGGTGGGCGAAGAGGAATCCCCCGTCATCCGGCCCGAGCAACGACAGCATGTTCTCCATGAGCTCGAGCGCGGTACCGCCACCCAAGCCTGACAGGTTGAGGAGCTTTTCGGCTCGTTCAGCGTCGGAGAGGGCATAACGCCGAAGAAGCAGCTCTTTAAGGGCGGCGTATTTCCCTTGGACGGGTGGGTCCCGGAGGAGCGGCATCGCGCGGCGGGTGGCCAGCGGGTCGAGTGAGGCCACCACATGGTGATACCGTGTCGCCAGCCGAGATGCCAAGGGCGAACTGAGCCCCACGTGCATGAACCATGACGGGGGGTCATGGAGCCAAAAGTCCGGCAGTTTCAGCGCCACAGCGAACGTAGCTGCAACAGGAGGCGGAGGTCCGGCGGCCGCCGATGCCTCCAAAGCAGAGTCTGCGTTATCCGCGGCCCGTTGCATGCTCGAGTCAGGGGTCACCAATGTGGAGGTAAGCATCAACGACACAGAGCTCTCAGTTCACACTCCTTTACTTGTCTCCAACATCAACTGCACATATCGCGCCACAAAACAGAAGAACACACTTCCTCAACACTGGGTGTGAGTGGAGCCCTCTAGTGGTCCACCACAATGTAACACTTCTCAATATGAAGAACGTGAATGAAATTGGAGTTAATTGAAAAAGGATCCTTTATTTTTTGCCTCATTTTATTTTATTTACTTATCTTTTCTCCTTGTTACTATGTGGAGTGGTATATTCTGATTGTAAATTTGTTGTTTGGTTTGCGTTAGGACCGGAGATAAATGTTAGTTTGTTCCTTGTTTTTTGGTGCTCACTTGCAATATAAGTTGGATTGTAGATAGGGGGCAGGGTTTAATAAGAATAGTATCTTCTTCCTGCTCCTTTTCACACATGGTTGCAGCGCTTTACCGATAGAAAGTGTGGTTGGTGGAACTGTGGAAACTGTTGTACCAAGTGTGAAATAAATAAATAAATGAAATGAAATGAAAAAAATGAAAATTAGACACAAATGTTGCATACAAAGACATTGTTTTGTGCAGGGTGAGAATGCTCTGCCAGATGTTCAAAAATGTGGCCCTAAGAACCACAAATGATACTGGAGTGCTAACAGTGCACTAATAATATGCATGAAGTCAGTGGAATAGAAAACAATCAGACATGTCATCATCAAGTGTGGAATACACCAAGATGAACTGTCCCTTTGCTGTTCTAATAGGTTGCAGTCTTCCAGGAAGGCTTTCCACAAAATTTTGGAATGTTTCTGTGGGAATTTCTTCCCATTCAGTTTGAAGAGGATTTAAGAAGTCAGACACTGAATTTGGACAGTCCACTAAGAATTTTCTTGTCTGGGACTAAGACCCAACGCCCAAAGCCTAGTGAGACAGTAATTAACCCTTTAAGACCTACCATAGAACCAAGTCCGCCAGAGCTTATATTATATTTTTACATGCTGTAGTGCCAATTTTTGGAGCATTTCAAGTTGATATACATCAATACAACCATTATAGCCCAAATTTTAATAATATGTATGCATTAAGTGCATAGTAATTACATAAATTGCAAAAAAGTGCAATAAACTACAAAAAAATTGAAAATCGTTTTTAACTATTTCTAGTTAGAGAAATTCAAGAGGCTTATCCCTCAAAACTGTAAATACAAAAAAGCTGCACAAAATAGTTTCCCACCACAGGAAATTTATTTGAAGTGTCTTCATAGTTTTACTTTTGAAATACACCAATTTTTATATACTGCAGGAAAAACGAAAATAAATATTATAGTGCAAATTTGCAAAAAAGCAGCATATGCATCAAAATAAACTATTTCCAGCAGTGCAATTCGAGTTCTAAGCATCCCAGAAACGACACAGAAAGTCATAAAGTCAAAGATAACTTTTAAAAACACCAGTATAGGCTCTGAGGCCCTGACAGTAAAAAACTACATTTCATGAAAATTACGTCACTTCGGTTTCGGGCAGGTAATGGCGGACATGAGAAAGTTCGCGCTGACGTCTATTCCAACGTAGGAAGTGTTATGAACAGCTGATCGGATCGGAAAAGCGTGTTTCTGGAATATTATGTTTTTGTTGCTGCAAGCACTTTTTATGCAGTTTTTGCAAAGCTATATGTGGAAGAAAACCGTGACCTAGGACAAGCTGATGGCATAAGATTTAAGTACAACTTCTCCGGTTTCATATGTAAAAAAAATTATTGCTCTAGCTTACGTGGTTGCAGAGCAACGGGATTTAAAAATAGTTACGCAAAACGGAGCGTGCCCGCTCCGACCGGTTTTAAAGGGTTAATTAAAGTGTATGGCCTAATGCTTTAGTCTATATATTGTATGTACCAGCTGATTATTATTATTATTATTCTTGGTGTCTTGATGCATTCTCAATCATCCAGGAAAGTAAATCTCCAAAAGTTGAATCTGTTCATCTGGACGTAGCGTTTTGTGGGAGAAACGTTTCGTCACTCATCCAAGTGACTTCTTCAGTCTCAGCTGACTGCAGGTTTATTCTTGGTGGATGGCAATAATATAAAAAACAAAACCTGATACTCTGTAGTGTACACAATTTGTTTCCAACAAATTTATTTTGGTAAAAAATTATAATGGATGAAAATGCTGACATTTACAAAGTTTCATATGTGTAATGTCTCATTATTCATTAGTGCATCACTTGATCTGACCTGATAATTGTAGAATTCAGACTCTTCAGCATCTTCAGGCCTGAATCATTCAGACAGTTGTTACTCAGGTCTAGCTCTCTAAGACTACAGGACTGGGAGCTGAGAACTGAGGACAGAGTTTCACAGCTTCTCTCTGAGAGTTTACAGCCACTTAGTCTGGAAAATCATGAACACAGAAACAAACAACATAAGTGTACTCATGGCGTCACAAGGAATTGTTTGTGAGGAGTTTGTAGATTTTGGTATATTTTTCTTCTTCTTATGTTCTCACTTGATTATTTAACACTAGCAAGTTAAGATTTCAGCAAAGTTTGAAATGTGTTAGGAGTGTTTTAGTAAAAACTTTGAAAAATAAAAACAGATAATAATGCTCCGTTTCTTTGTGATTATTTTCCTAAATGAAAGCAAATTAATAATAAAAAAATGTTTTGGTCTTACCTGAGAGTTTCTAGTTTACAGTGTGGACTTGCCAATCCAACAGACAGAAGCTTGACTCCTGAATCCTGTAGGTTGTTGTTACTCAGGTCCAGCTTTCTCAGACTACAGGATGGGGAGCTAAGAACTGAGGACAGAACTTCACAGCTTCTCTCTAAGAGGAAACAGTGACTTAATCTGAAAAGTTATTAACATAAAGAGAAATAATCCTTGTGTTAAAATTGATTCATGTTGCTATGAAAAGTTATTAGTGAATACTTCTTTAATTTTCTGTTTTGATCTTCGTTGTAATTTGCTGGCTTGGATCTCAGTTGATTATTTAACATAGGAAAGTGAGGATCCCAACCAAGATAGAAATGGGATACTTTTACTAAAAAGAAAGAATTTAAAAAAACAAAAAAACAAATGCATGGAAGAAAATCTGTATTTTTGTGATTAGTTTTCTAAGTTAAAAAAATTTGAAATGTCACTTAATCTTACCGAAGAGTTTCAAGTTTACAATGTTGACTCGCCACTCCAGCAGACAGAAGCTTCACTGCTGAATCTTGAAGTTTGTTGTTACTCAGGTCCAGCTCTCTCAGACCAGAGGGCTGTGAACTGAGGACTGAGGACAAAGCTTCATAGCTTCTTTTTGAAAGATTGCAGCCACTCAGTCTGGACAAAAAAAAAAAAAATACAAAAAAAAAAATACAATAATAGGAAAAGAGATAAAAACATTTTTTTATACAGCATTTAATTTTAGGGATAGTGCAAGGTGGGGTTGCTCAGCACAGCTTCAACTCATTGGCCAATTACTGGTATATGGTGCTTCCTTCAGTGGTTGCAGAAAACAAAGTGTTTGTGTGCATATACTAACAGAACCCAAATGTAGCAAGCTCTAGCTAGAATGACAGAGCTTACAGCACTTTGTTGGTGGTTTTGACCACTGGCAGCAGCCTCAGAAGAGCCTCCTCTGTAGCAGAGTATTTCTTCAAGTCAAACACATCCATGTCTTTTTCTGATGACAGTAAGATGAAGACCAGAGCTGACCACTGAGCAGGAGAGAGTTTATCTGTGGAGAGACTTCCTGATCTCAGGGACTGTTGGATCTCCTCCACTAGAGAACGATCATTCAGTTCATTCAGACAGTGGAACAGATTGATGCTTTTCTCTGCAGACAGATTTTCACTGATTTTCTTTTTGATGTACTGGACTGTTTCCTGATTTGTCAGTGAGCTACTTCCTGTCTGTGTCAGCAGACCTCGTAGGAGAGTTTGATTGGTCTGCAGTGAAAGACCCAGGAGGAAGCGGAGGAACAAGTCCAGGTGTCCGTTTGGACCAAGCAGGGCCTTTGCCACAGCATTCTGGTATAGACATTGTGGTTTAGATTTGTTAATTAATTTAGGCCACTTCAAGGATGTGTGTTGTTCTTCCATCAGATTGAGTCCAGAGTTGATGAAGGTCAGATGGACATGAAGAGCAGCCAGACAGCAAACATTCTATTGTAATTTGACTCCCTTTCAGTTTTAATAATGGATTGTATTTATTAGCGCATTTCTAGGCACCCAAATGGTAGATCATCCCTTAATGTAAGGGACGGTCTAGCAGAAAATCAGAAGAAATTTTGAGACTTCATTAAACTGAAAAAAAATCACTCATTGGAAGATAAAACTGTTATGAACCATCAGCTAACCCTACAAGCAGATCAATGCTCCAAAACTACAGAAGCACAGGTAAGTATACCTGTACGAGTGTGGACCACGGAAGCCTCCACGGCCCTACAGGACTGTTTTGACAACACAAATTGGAGTGTAATTGCAGGAGGATCAGACTTGGAAGACCACACATCTGCCATACTCTCATACATCAACTTCTGTACTGAGAGTGCACCAACAACAAAGTCTTTGTCTTGATGCATGCTCAATCATCCAAGAAAGTAAATCTCCAAAAGTTGATTCTGTTGATCTGGCGTTTTGTGGGAGAAACGTTTCATCACTCATCCAAGTGACTTCTTCAGTTTCACCTCTGAGTTATAATCTGTGTCATAGGTCATTAGATTGTTTAGCAAGACTGAAAACACTGCAAAACAGGAAGCTTTGTGCAGAGTTGCAGAGACCATCGCCTATGTTTGTGATGCTAAAAGAGGACAACAGGAAATGACCTTTGGGTCGTAAAAAGTAGACATGAGGAGCTCGGGTACATTTGTTTTTGCCTCTAAGTGGCAGACATGTATAATTAAAATAGATAAAGTGATGGTTTTGTAGGGGAGGAGGGAGCAGACTATATTATACACATCCGGCCTGTAATGCTTCAGATCTGCAGAACGGTAGGTATTGAATAAAATGATTATAAATACTCTGACCACTCTGAGTCTGTGTCTTCTCTGTCTGGTCGGAAGAATAAAAGAACAATAAGTGATAAGGGTCAATAAGTGTTTTCCTGATGGAGGTCTCATTAACACTACCCAGTATGATCCAGGCTTTAGCTGCTTAGACGTTACCCTGGGTCTCTTTGTGACTTCTTAGACTGTTTAACAGCTCAAACACAAAGACATAGCAAACAAAAACTGTAATGAGCCACCATGCTTATATCACCTTTGGAATTTCGCAGCCTGTAGTGGAGCCTTGAGGTGAATTTTAAAAATATTTGGAAAAAAGCACCATGCTGCTAAAAAAATGAAAAATAAATATCTGCAAAGTATCTGGGTAAATATTTATTTTACATGGTTAATGTGTGTGGCAGGGCGTGGTCTGCAGTGCCGCTGCAGGGGAGGCAGATGCCCCTGAGCAAGATTTGCAATCACCCTCGCCGGCTTAAAGCCTGTGCTTTCTCTGCTGGTGTGTTGGTGTGTGTCAGGCTGTCAGTGGAAAAGCTACAGTCTGCTGTGTGGGTACAGAAACCATGTGTGAAAAGTGGTCAATAAAGAAATGCTAAAAAGCGTGTTCATGCAAGCATCGTCGGGTCTGCTGTGGTACAATGGGACTTCTGCTCCTGAACCTCTGCGCACAGTGTCTGCAAATTGGGGCTGTACGAAGTCACTTCATCCTTACGCAAAACTGTGAGCTGTCATCTGTGGGGCGCAGTGTTTGTTTTTACAATAGTTCATGGCGGAGAATGGCTGTTCTAGTGTGTTTTGCTCCCTGTAGTCATATGAATGGCAAACTACACTCATTGGCAGCAGCATAGGCACACTTAAAATTTCTTCTGAAACTTTTGCTCTCTAGTTTTTGATGCTCTGAGTTTTATGAGTAAAAGTAAAATCTGTGCAGCAAAGTTAGTGTTACCTCCTCTAATTCCCTACAACACACAACACAACATGACTGATGGGAGAAAACACGAGTACGAGCATCACTTCCTGTTTGCTGAAGTGGATTTTCAATTGTTTAGAAACCAAAGGCTTGTTTTTAAGAGACAGTTTAAATAGGATTGAGGGAATGACGTGTTTGCACTGCAGTTTATATCCAACAACATCAAGCAGTTGAAACAAAGAGTTCATGTTACTAACAGCTCACCTCTCTGCATCAGACACAGGTTGGACTTTAAAACTAATGGGGGCAGATCTAGACAGGTCACTCTTTAAGGACACACAGCTGGGTGGAGGTCCAGGATGGTTCCTGTGAATAATGATGGAGCAGTGATCACAGTATCATAGTTTAGGATTCAGTTGTGTGACGTCTAAATTGCCACCTCTGATTAAAATAAATAGTTAAAAACAGCCAATTGTGTCCAAATGTGTCTTAAAACCAGATAAAATGACAGTTACAGCTGAGCCTGTGTGTCCTGTGAGACACTGCTCTGCTACAGAGATGCATTTTAGAATCCAGGAAACATCAAAATCATTTAAATCAGAGAGTTCATGTTACTAACAGCTCACCTCTCTGCATCAGACACAGGTTGGACTTTAAAACTAATGGGGGCAGCTCTAGACAGGTCACTCTGTAAGGACACAGAGCTGGGTGGAGGTCCAGGTGGGTTCCTGTGAATAATGATGGAGCAGTGATGTGAGTGCTGAGCTGTGACATGGAGAAGAGTCATGGACAGTTAGAGATGGTCATCTCACCTCTGAGCTTTGGTCTGGCTCTCATGTTCCCCACACAGAGTGCTTTTAGAGGGAGGGACTCCCTCCTCTCTGTCCTCACACTGATCCATGCTGCTCAGTTCACATCAGCTCACACACACTTTCTACCTTCACCTGCAGAGGAAACACAAATCATTCATGTGCACATCAGCTGAAATCCTCCTTTCCATCATGTGTGCTGTCCAAATATCAGCTGCTTCTTTCCTGCTTCATCTCAGTGTCAGCTGAATGCAGTCAGACAGCAGTGTGAGGCGGAGGAAGCTGCCATCAGCTGCTCTACTATCAGTCCACTAGATGGAGCCGTGAAGCACACACGATGCATTCACTGACACACACTGATTCACTGTGACTGCAGGCTTCAGTCCACTAATATTCAGTCAGTCCAACACAGTTCAACAACATTTTCTAACATTTCAGCTGATCAGTGATTCAAAGTGGATCAGGAGAGTTAAAAGCTTCACACCAATTATCTCTTAGTTCAGGATTAATGTGAAAAGCCAACCATACCTGTTACTAAAAATTACTGCATTGCTGAATGCAGTGTCATCAGCCTAAAAATATTCAGTTTAGTGTTAAGAAAAAACAATTAAATCCATCAAACTGTCAAAGCAAATATTTGCTTCAAAGCACAAATTATTCTCCTAAACATAAACTGTTAAAGAGGGAAACAAAGCAAACTTACAGTTTCTTCAAACACACACAGCAACAACAAGATCCACTCACGAGGCGGGGCTCCACCTGAAGCAGGACAGGTGGGAGGGGGGAGGACGAGCAGCAGTCAAGTTCATTTAACAACACCCATCAAACTCCTGAATAACAGATTTTACTGTGAAAAGTGAAGTTTACTTTTGGCCTCCTTTCACCATTTCTTCCTTTCTTTCCGTTTAGTGTAAACATGCAGGAACACAGGGTAATTGCTCTTAGAATACATTAAATCTGCCATTTGATCTCTCACAAACAGCAGACACAGCTTCACTTCACAAATCCTTCTCTGACCTCAGACATGATCCCATAAAGAAACTCAGATTAGACTGTGAGACTGACAGGGATCTTTATTTAAACATCATCATATAGGAGTGATTTTTTGACTTCAGAGTGATTTTACCCATATATGTTTCTTTCTGTTCCTGCTCTCAGCTTGAAGGCCCTGTACATCTTGATGCCCTCTAAGTTTATTTCCATGTCACAGTGTTAAGGTTCAAAAATATAGGGAATTAAACACAGGCGGAATGCAAGTAACCACACTGGTCCAAAAGGTAAAGACGATGATTTTAATGAAAAGACACGCGTGGGAGAATGAGCTGACTCTGTATGCAGACAGTCCCACAATCTCATCCTCCAAACATCAAACTACAGTTTTATATGCATCAGAGTATATTTTGTGACGCCCCCTCATTGCGTCAGTACATCAGCTTCAAAACCACAAATGTTCTATTTGACAACTTGAGACACAATTAAAAGAACACTGGCTTCCATCTTCTCCCCGGTGGTTTCCCGCAAGCCCGCTCAGCTCTCGCCTCGTGCACCTGCTTCTTCATCAAACAGTCACGTACACCAACATAAAACTGCAACCCTAGCAACACATGCTTAAACTTTCACCTACAAGTGAACCTCTCTAACTAAATGTGTGTGTGTGTGTGGTTACATGTGTGTCTATGTGCTAACCACAATCGCACCCCATTTCACCTCGCCGACCAGCTCCTGGCCTCTCCCCAGACAGAGAGACAGAAGCCGCTCTCGTGTATGTAATAACCAAACCGAAACTATGTATGTGTACTCTACTGAATAAACGTTTTCATCAAGAACCTCTACTAAAAGCTTAATCAAAAGATATAAAAGGATAAAAGATAATAGCATCATCGAAACTGTTCCTCAGACTAACTTTCACTCAGACTCTGGTTTTGGTTTCACTTCCTGCAAAGCATGTAACTTCAAAAACATGTAACTTCCTGTCTTATTTTGGCACAGAGTTACTCTTTCACCCTGCAGTCTGCATATAAACATTTAAGATTATAAATCCAACTCAACCGTTTAAAGTGGTTATAACTGCACCTGTAATAAAGCTTAATTGGGTGCCAATATGTTTAAACATCTAAATGCAACATCACTATTAATAAATGCGTCAATGCAGATGCTTGTTATATGATTATGATGCAATAGCAATAGCAAAATAATGAAACTAGAAATAGTAAAATGAAATAATAAAAATGGCAGAAAAATAACACCTCAATTCCTCACAACAGACACAGTTTTTACTTTCTCACTCATTCAAGTAAAGAAGTCACTTTAATGCACAGGTGTCGAACTCCAGGCCTCGAGGGCTGGTGTCCTGCAGGTTTTAGATGTGTCCTTGATCCAACACAGCTAATTTAAATCGCTAAATTACCTCCTCAACATATTTTGAAGTTCACCTGAGGCCTGGTAATGAACTAATCATTTGATTCAGGTTTGTTGACCCAGGGTGATATCTAGAACCTGCAGTACACCGGCCCTTATTATTTTTTTTATCATAACTCTGATTTTACGTGGCCTATCAACACAATTTAAAAACTGGTATAAAGTCCACACTTTTTTCCGTCAGTTGTTCAGTCTGTCCTGCTCCAATGGTTTTACACGTTGTGATTAACGTGGCTTCAATCCACATCAGCCACGCCACTTTGCTAGCTAAAACACCAGTGTCGGCACATAAGGACGCTGTCATAGCCTGTCAACGACGTTGAATAGCTGGGTATATACGGGTCAGATGGTTGAGGAAGACGCTGGACAGACCTGGTGCACCTAAATGTATAGTGAGAGTGTGCTGGGAACGCCTATCAGTCCCTAGTCTGCGATATCTTCAATGCACACCTCCTGCAGAACTTCAACAGCATTAGACAGCGGACATGGAGTCCGAATGGACCATGTTCAGCACCTCCATTGCTGAAGCTGCTGCACTGAGGTGCGGCAGCAAGGTAGTTTGTGCCTGTCGTGGTGGTAACTCCCGAACCAAATGGGGGACATCAGAGGTAAAAGGAGCCACCAGGCTGAAGAAGGAGTTTGCCTGGGGGACTTTGTAGGCAACTAATGGATACAGACAGGCCAAGCGGAATGAGGCGCGGGCAGTGGCTGAAGCAAACACTCGGGTGTGGGAGGACTTCAGAGAGGTCATGGAAAAAGGTTTTCGGAATGCCTCGGAGAGATTCTTGCAAACCATCACCTCACTCTACCTGCACTGTGTATAATGCAGGTGGAGCACTGCTGACTTTGACTGAGAAAATTGTCATGCGGTGGAAGGAATACTTCGAGGACCTCCTTAACCCCACTGGTACATCTTCCATGGTGGAAGTGGAGTCTGGCGACGAAGGGGATGATCTCTGGGGGTCACTGAGGCAGTTAAACAACTCCTTGGTGGCAGCTCTGGACTGGCAGCACCACCACTGGGTGGTGGTCAACATTTTTAAAAATGAGGTGTGTTCCAACTACAGGGGGATCAGACTCCTCAGCCTCCCAGGGAAAGTCTATGCCAGGGTGCTGGAAAGAAGAGTCTGTCCGTTAGTCGAACCTCGGATACAGGAGGAACAATGCAGTTTTTGTCATGGTCGTGGAACACTGGACCAGCTCTGTATCCTCTCGAGGATACTTGAGGGTGCATGGGACGTTGCCCAACCGGTCTACATGTGTTTTGTGGACTTGGAGAAGGCATTCGAGTGTGTACCTTGGGGTGTCCTGTGGGAGGTGCTGCGGAAGTATGGGGTGTCTGGCCCATTACTACGGGCCATTCGATCCCTATACACCTAGCTTGGTTCGCATAACCGGCAAAAGTCAGACTGGTTCCCGGTGGGTGATGGGCACCGTCAGGGCTGCCCTTTGTGAACGATTCTGTTCATATTCATCAATTAATGTTCATTCTGTTCATAATTTTTATGTACGGAATTTCTAGGCGTAGCCAAGTGGCAGAAAGCTTTCACTTGGATGGCCCCAGAATCTCATCTCTGCCTTTTTGTGGATAATGTGGTTCTGTTGTCTTTATCTGTTTGTCTTCCTCCGAAGGGTGGCTGGCCTCTCCCTTAGAGATAAGGTGAAAAGGTTAGCCATCCGAGAGGGGCTCAGAGTAGAGCCGCTGCTCCTCCACATCGAAAGGAGCCAGTTGAGGTGGTTCGGGCATCTGACAAGGATGCCGCCTGGGCGCCTCCTGGGTGAGGTGTTCTGAGTATGTTCCACCAGGAGGAGGCCCCGGGGCAGACCCAGGACAGGCTGGAGAGATTATATCTCTCTGCTGGCCTGAGAACGCCTTGGTGTTCCCCCAGATAAGCTGGAGGAAGTGCCTGGGGAGAGGGAGGTCCTGGCTTCTCTGCTTAGGCTGCTGCCCCCGCGACCCGGCCCCGAATAAGCGGAGGAGGATGGATGGATGGATGGATGGATAATCAGTCAAGTTGATTTAACAACGCCCTTCAAGTTCCTGAACAACAAACTCTATTGTGAAAAGTGGAGATTCACTGTGGTCTGCTTTCACCATTTCTTCTCTTCAACCCATTTCCTCTCAGTTCCTAGGGACGCAAAATTATTATTTTTTATTTCCTGCTTCATTTCCATTACAGTTGCCATTTGATTTTGCAAAAACCAACAGGTTCAGGAAGCAGACTCAGTTTCACTTCACAAAACCTCCTCTGACCTCAGATATGATCCCATAAAGAATCAGATCAGTGTTTTTCTGTCACTCTACAGAAACAGAAAGCATTTATTTGGAGTGAACACATCCAGTGTTGGGGAGTAATGGAATACATGTATCGCCGTTGCGTATTTAAAATACAAAATATGAGTAACTGTATTCCGTTACAGTTACTGTTTGAAAAGGTGGTATTCAGAATACAGTTACTTTGTTGAAATAAATGGATAACACGGCGGTATTTTCCTGTTTCATATTGTGGCGGGTCAGGACTGTTTGGGTTTTGTTTGACATGTTCTGTTGTTCCAGGCGGCAGCGTTACAGTTGCCATGGTTACAGGGCGACGCGCTCTCACTGCGACTGGGTGTTTCCTGGGTAAGAGAGCGGTATTAAACCCCATTCTTTATCCCCCTGATAGAACAGAGAAAACCCGACTCAGAGTGGCCAAAACATCTATAATTCTTTATTCAGTCATCTTACAGAAGAGAGAGCCCTGCACAGCCCAAAGCATCTAAAAATGTGTCTCATATTGGTGTTATTTTGGTACTTTACACGTCACACACACAGTTTCAATACAAACACTCCTTATATGTTACTAGTTTCTCTTTTCTGTCTGGCTTCCTGTATTTATTAATATGCTTGTATAGCTCTACACTAACTTCCTGTTTTTCAGTCTGGCTGAGCACTTAGTTTATGAGTCAAAAGTGGCCTTGCTTTACAAACCTTCATTATTAAAGTACATAAAACAATATAATCAGAAAATAAGCACTAAAAATATATTAATTACATGACAGCGAGCGGCTTTTTGTTGTTGTTGTTGTTGTTGTTGTGCTAAGCTATGCCGAGCAGTTTGGTTAGCGGCGGTGTGTTTCTGTTGGAAAATAAACGGCTGTGCTCCCTGGCAACTCAGGGAAGCAAGACCAAACGACACCTCTGTCTCCTTCTTGTCTGAACTCGCCACAATATGTTTGGCTATACCAGGAGTCTGCAACCTTTTACACCCAAAGAACCACTTGTACCCGGTTTCCACGCAAAAGAAAACACTGGGAGCCGCAAATACTTTTTGACATCTAAAATGAAGATAACACTGTATATATTGTTTTTTACCTTTGTGTGAACAACTAAGGTGTGTTGCTTATGAAATCCATGAAGTGCTACAGAGAAAATTACATTTTATTTATGTAATTAACACATTTTGAACTCTTAAAGAAATATAACAAAAGCAAAGACACCCAGCTGAACTAAAATGATCCATGTAGCAAACAAAAACTGTTGTGAGCCGCCACCCTTATATCGCCTTTGGGCTTTTGGAGCCTTGACCTGACTTTAAAAAATAATTGGAAAAAAAAAACACTATGCTGCTAAAAAAAAAAAAAAAAGAAAAATAGATATTTGCAAAATTCTGCCTAAATATGTATTTTACCTAGTTAATGTGTGTGGCGGGGCGTGGTCTGCAGCGCCGCTGCAGTAGGGACGCACCTGAGCGACACCCGCAATCACGCCTCGCCGCCTTAATGTCTGTGCTCTCTCTGCTGTTGTGTTGCTGTTGGTGTGTGTCGGGCTGTGAGCTGCAAAGCTACAGCCGGCTGTATGCGTACAGCAACCATGTGTGAAAAGTGTCAATAAAGAGATGCTGAAAAGCGTGTTCATGGAAACATCGTCGGGTCTGCCGTGATATGTTTACAATGAGACTTCTGCTCCTGAACCTCTGCGCACAGCGTCTGCAAATCGGGGCTGTACGACGTCTTACACAGGTATGAAGAAAGAGTACCAGTCTGTGCATAGTGTAGGTATGTGTGTGTGTGTGTGTGTGTGTGTGTGTTGTGTGTATGACAGAGTAGGTGTCCTCCTATACCATAACACCTGAAATAATACCTCAACTAAAGCCAATTGTACTAAATGCACTATATGTGCACTGTTACAAGAATGTTTTTCGTTCTATTGTTTTCTATTAATTTATATAATTTTAAGTTAAGCAGGACAGAGTTCTTTTAAAGAAACATTCAGCTTTGATATTAATGAGTTTTTTGGGTTCATTGAGAACATGGTTGTTGTTCAATAATATAATTATTCCTCAAAAATACAACTTGCCTAATAATTCTGCACTCCCTGTATGTGTAAAATGTGATAAATAAAGTTAAAAAAAAAAAAAATTCACTGTGCTAATGTTATGCTAACATAGCCGTGTCACTAGCAATCACGTAGCACAACATTATATACCAGGTAGTCCAACTTCAATAACCCTGCAAACGCCACTGCTGTTTAGTTTTCTGTCTTCATTTATGTCGGAAGTGATAGCAGACTGTACGTTTGAATTAGTTTCAAAAATCTCTCAGTCAGAACATGCTATATCATGTTTAGGTGGAAACTAACGTGCTAACTTCCTGTTAACTTCTAACTCCGTTAAATTTAATAAATTCTGTTTTCATGGATGCATGGATGTTAAACTTAATTGTTACACCTGGTAAAGCAGCAATTTTTATTAAAGATTTTATTATAGATGAAATGATTTAGACCGTTTTTAACTCTCAGTGTTCGTTTGACTTTGGGACCTGAAGCCGACGGAGTTTTGGACCCAGATTAATCCGCAAAGCTCCTCACTATGCCACCCGTAATGCTCTGACAATCCATCAAGCAGTGCAGCTTACCAAAGTTGTACTAAAACATTTTTAACAGATTTCTGCACGCCAAAATCGGTTCGAGGTCGGTAAGCACAACTAGAATTCATACATAAGGCACACTCTTGATTTTTGAGAAAATTAAAGGATTTTAAGTGTGCCTTAGTGTGGAAAATATGTTTTACAGAAGAAAAGAATATATCGCGATATATATCGTTACCGCACGTGCTTCAAATTATACCGCGATATGGATTTTAGGCCATATCGCCCAGCCCTAACTCCCAATTTATTTACAACATTTGAAACATACAGTGTAGCTCAGTCAAAACACCCCAAGGCCAAGTGAAAGTGCCGAGAGGGAAAAGATAATGATTAATGATTTATTTCAACTCATAACTGGGTGCAGCAGCTGAGGTTTGACCTGTGAGCTGCAGCTTAAGCCTCTTTTATGGTTCAGTGTTTAATGTGTAAACTGTTTATCACTGCAGAGACGCCTACAGGCTATCTACTGTTCAAAAGTGAATTGTTATATACAGTGTGGCAGCTGACCTTTGACCTGTGAGCTTCAGCCTCTTTGCTGGTGTGAAGTGTTTAATGCTCATCTATTGAAGCTTGCAGACACACCCGCATTATCTGATTTGTTTTCAGGGTTGTTTTCAGTGTGTTGGAGTTGGAGCAGAAACCTGCTGCAAGTTAATGATTGATCAAATTAATATCACACAAGGTGCAGCAGCTGACCTTTGACCTGTGAGCTTCAGACTCTTTGCTGGTGTGAAGTGTTTAATGTGACGCAGCCTGCAGACACAGACGACTGGTGACGGAGAGGAAGCAGAGGATTTTCTCTGTTTCTACACAGACCTGATCCAGACAGCAGAGCGCTGCAGAGTGAAGACGTTCATTGGAAGAAGCTGAGTAAGTGCAACGTCCTCTTTGAATCCTGGATCAGGAAGTGAACATTTGGTGTTTATATAAGGTTTCTGTCTTTGACTCAGTCTGCTGTCATGTTTTTTTAGAGAGAAAAGGAGATTTTAGATTAACTGGTGTTCCTGCTGCTCCAGCATTAATGGACAGTATAGGTGACCGCGCTGATGCCTGTTTATAATTTCACCAAAGCTAATAAACTGTTGGCTAAATTTTCTTGTTTTCAGATGTAAACAGAGGTGAGAGGAGCAGATAATAAGGATTAAATATTATGCTGAATAACTAAATTCTGCTAGTCTGTGACGTAACTCCCAGTAGCATCACCTCATTTCTTTGACCTCTAAAATGAGTTAGCTTAGCTAGCAGAGCAGCTACCAGAGCAGCTAGGTCTGCTGCCTGTCATGTGACTGAGTCAGGTGCAGGCAGTGGACCTGTTAGCGTAGCTAGCAGGCTGAAAGAGGCTAGCAAACTGTGTGAACACTTTGTAAGAGGTGAGCAGTAAAGAGAAGGATAAGGAACTTCTCCAAATGCTGACAATGCACTTAACCTGAATTTACTGCTTGTTACATTATATGTGATGTTCAGTCGAAAACAGTTACTTAAATTAACATTATTATTATTATTAGTATTAGTTTTATTATTTGTTTATTATTCATAACATACTACTACTGTAGTGGTTTGAACAATTGATCTGTGGTTATTGTGTCCCTGCAAATTCAACAATGCGCCTCAATGCAAAGCATCAAACAAATATTTTTATTATCAAGTCATTCGACCTACTGGATGAATCACCGTAGCTCTGACAGTGAAGCACACTCATTTTTATTGGTAGTCACCATGTAAGTGCAAGCTTTAAACTCTCATGGATGAGTAAAACTCATTAGAAACACCGGCGAGCGGTGAGTGAATAACAGGTCTGACAGCAGCAGCAGGGACGGTGCTGTCATAGTTTAATGTGGAGTCTGTTTGCACTCAAACAGTGAAGAGCAAAGAAAAGAACTTTAATGGTTCTGGGTCATTTTTGACCCAGAACTGTAAGTTTCTTGTGTTTTGGTGATATTTTGTATTATGGTTTATGTTCTGGTTCATTTACAGTCTTATATATGCTGCTTTGAGTTTCTTATACTTCCTGTTTAGTTCCTTGATCATTAGATTCCCCCTATGTCTCTGTGTACAGTATCTCTGTGTGTGTCTGTGTTTGTGTGTGTTTGTGTGAGGCCTTGTGCTCCATTCTATATTTCCTCAGCCCGTCATGTCTCTCTTGTCTCCTCTTTGCCTCGCTCACTCTCGTCTGCCTTTCCTGCACTCCTCTGACAAGCGACATGTCAGTGTTGCGTTCCTTTGTTTGCTGTTTTATTGTGAAAGTCTTGCATTCTTTGTTCTAGTGATGGGATTTCCGGCTCTTTTTAGAGAACCGGCTCTTTCGGCTCGGTTCACTAAAAAGAGCCGGCTCTTTCGGCTCCGAACCAGCTCTTCAGGTTGTTTTGTTGCTTTAATTAATTTATTATTAACAATAATATAAAATTATGCACAAAAGGAATTACTAGTGGAAAAAAAGTGGTTTTATTTGTATATTTTCATATATATAAATATATGCGGTGGCCCCTAGAGACAAAGCACGTACAAACTCCAAAACACATTTCTAGCATTAACTGAACTTCCAAAACAGAGCTACCTAGATCACTTAAATTACACAATTGAAAGCATATGTGTATTGTTTGTGTATTTATACACAAGCACTCATATATATTCAAATAATTTAAAAAAATGTTCATTTACCTCTTACTACCACACACCTAATCCAGTCGTTGGTACTTGCTGGCTTGTGCAGCCTCTAGGTAACAAAAGCTCAACACTGCACCGAGCATCCTGGAGCATTTCTGTTGTGTTTTGTATGTGTTTTGGAGTTTTTACGTGCTTCTGAGTTTTTACGTGCTTCTGAGTTTTTACGTGCTTCAGGGTTTGTACGTGCTTTGTCTCTAGGGGCCACCGTAAATATACTTTTATTTATTCACTCCACATAAAATGTAATAAATAAATCATATAATACAAAAAACAACTATTCACGGTTCAACTTTTAACTATTTAAATTTTCAGCTTTTTCATTTTAAACATATTTAAAGTCAGTGTTGGGAAGGTTACTTTTAAAATGTATTCCATTACAGAATACTCAATACATGCCCCAAAATGTATTCTGTAACATATTCCGTTACGTTACTCAATGAGAGTAACGTATTCTGAATACTTTGGATTACTTAATATATTATCGTGCTGTTTACAAATACGTGAATGTACTATTGCTGTGTGATTTATTACTCTTACTGAAGGTCCGCGGCTCCGAACCGTAGTAAAGGGACCTCGGGCTAATACAGTGGGTTCCGTGTCGGGCTGGTAGCCGAAAACTAGCTTTACTTTGTTGTCTGGGTCAACTTTGCTTGCCAGAGACAGAGAGAGGCGTTGAAAGCAGTGTTGCCAACTTAGCGACTTTGTCGCTATATTTAGCGAGTTTTCTGACCCCCTAGCGACTTTTTTTCTTAAAAAGTCGCTAAAAACGACGGAAAGCGTATCGCTTTTACTCTCAACAAGCAGCGGTGCTGTAACACAGTCAGTTCTTCTTTACTCTTTTACTCTTATGCTGTTTTGTGGATCACAAGGTTTAAAACTACTTATAAACACACACACACAAAGTAACTCCACCAGAGTGCCTATTTCGGCTCACTTTTGCCGGTCCAAGCCCGGATAAAGGAGCAGGGTTGGAATTGTGACATTAAAAAAAACAATAATTGCTAAAAGAAATTTAATTTGTAGTTCTAAATAAACTCTAAATGCATTTAGGACGTTTTTTTACTCACTTTATGTCTCTTCCACGATGTTATTTCTCTCTCCAACAACATAGGTTACAATTATATTAGCATGACCAATTATGCAAATTAGGTGATGACGTCATTTAGCGACTTCTAGGACAACCAATAGCGATTTTCCTTACTGAGGAGTTGGCAACACTGGTTGAAAGGCTGCTCCAACAGAACTTATTTTTTCCGGAGGAAAACACAAACACAGTGTACAGTTGAGTCTTAATAGCTTACTTACAGCTGGGCTTGTCAGGCACTCTTCTTGGCTGCAGTGGTTATTATTATATTTACATGCTTCCAGCTCCCGTTTTTGCTCCGTGACAGCTCGGACTTTTCCTTTCTCTCCCTCCCTCGCTCACAGACACATAACGGGTATGGTAGTCCATTCTCGCTGCAGCACGGACTACACTGCCCATGAGGCTACATTCTTTAGGGCCATGCCTGTAGCATTCTGCCTTTTAGCTTAGCACAACAACAACAACAAAGCGCTCTCTCACCCAGGAAACACGCAGAGAGAGCGTCACCCTGTAACCATGGCAACCGTAACGCTGCCGCCTGGAACAACAGAACACAGCTGTCAAACAAACCCAAATAATCCTGACCCGCGACAATATGAAACAGGGAAGTACCGCCGTGTATTCCATTTATTTCAACAAAGTAACTGTATTCTGAATACCACCTTTTTAAACGGTAACTGTAACGGAATACAGTTACTCATATTTTGTATTCTAAATACGTAACGGCGGTACATGTATTCCGTTACTCCCCAACACTGTTTAAAGTGTAACAACACAAAACACTGCAAACCACAACACAATTAAATATAAATTAAAATATGAAAACAAAAAGAAGATGCATATTCTCTGTCATATGGGCCTGCATGAATAAACTTTCTGAATCCTTCATCATCCGCAAATGAAAATAGTTGTGGATGATTACCATAACTTTCTAATGTGACGTTGTTGTCCCTGGCTCTCTTTTTCTCTCTCTCTCCGGCTCTGTTCCTGTGCTACTGCGAGTGTAACTACCGCCCCTCCCCCCTCTGCCCAGCGCAAAGCACAAGGCTCAGTGCCGAGTGAAGCGGAAAAAAAGTGCGAGAGAGAGGGTGAGAGAAAGAAAAAAAAAAAACCCCACAGCTCGCAATAAGGAGCCGACTCGCGTCGTTCACGTCAAAGATCCGGCTCTAAGAGCCATTTCGTTCGCGAACGACACATCACTACTTTGTCATTTTTCCTGTGAAGGTTCTCAGTCATCCAGGTCATCGTAGTCTAAGGAGCTTGGAAAGAAAAGCGTCTGGACTTCTGTAAGTTGCTTGAAGATGTTTCACCGTTATATTCGGGTCCTACCCTGTCTGCATTACGCAGCCAGTTCAAGATGAACATTTTTCTAGTTTCCCAAACAGTAAATCAGTGTGTGTGCAGTTCTCTGCAAACTCAGCAGGAATAATTAGTGTGAAGCTTTAACACTGCTGATCCTCTTTGAATCATGGATCAGCTGAAATGTGTAAAATGTTGTTCACACGTGTTGAACTGACTGAAGCTTCCAGTCACAGTGTGTGTCAGTGAATGCATCGTGTGTGCTTCATGGCTCCATCTAGTGGACTGATAGTAGAGCAGCTGATGGCAGCTTCCTCTGCCTCACACTGCTGTCTGACTGCATTCAGCTGACACTGAGATGAAGCAGGAAAGAAGCAGCTGATATTTGGACAGCACACATGATGGAAAGGAGGATTTCAGTTGATGTGCACATGAATGATTTGTGTTTCCTCTGCAGGTGAAGGTAGAAAGTGTGTGTGAGCTGATGTGAATTGAGCAGCATGGATCAGTGTGAGGGAGAGAGGAGGAGTCCCTCCTCTAAAACCACTCTGTGTGGGGAACATGAGAGCCAGACCAAAGCTCAGAGGTGAGGTGACCATCTCTAACTGTCCATGACTCTTCTCCATGTCACAGCTCAGCACTCACATCACTGCTCCATCATTCTTCACAGGAACCCACCTGGACCTCCACCCAGCTCTGTGTCCTTACAGAGTGACACGTCTAAAGGTGAACCCATTCATTTTAAAGTCCAGCCTGTGTCTGCTGCAGAGAGGTGAGCTGTTAGTAACATGAACTCTTTGATTAAACTGCTTGATGTTGTTGGATATAAACTGCAGTGCAAACACGTCATTCCCTCAATCCCATTTAAACTGTGTCTTAAAAACAAGTGTAAAAAAGCACGTGTGCAAAGGGAGCTCTACTTGGACAAACTGCACGAAGTGCGTTGATAGAAACATTTCAGGGATTATGAGTCATTCTGCACTCCAGATGTGTTAATTGTGTTAAAGATTTTATCAGGTTAATCATGATAACAGATTAATCCCCTGACCCCTTAACCCTAACCCTACATGTTCATTTTGACAGCACTGGTAAATCCTTTTTAAAAAGAAAACAATGAAAGAGAAAAGATCCAAATGTTAGACTTGGTCATTTGCTGTTTGAGGACAGTGATGCTCATATCTGTGGGGAAAGTGTGACCTGAGTGGGTTCATGTTTGTCTTTAAAGAGCTGCTCTGATTCTCTTTGTGTCTGATCTGTTAAACAGTCTGAGAGGTCACACAGAGACCCAGCAGCTAAAGCCTGGATCATACTGGCTGCTGTTAATCAGACTCCATCAGGACAACACTGAACCACAGTGGTGTGGATGTAGTGGATAAATCCCACCATACTGATGCTCAGATTTAATCACAGGGAACAAAACCAGATGTTACCTTCAGATTGTGACCTTTGGAGTGGACGATGCAGATTTCAATAGAGAATAAATGTTGTTGTTTTTCAGCTGTGAAAAAAGAATCTAATTTTCTGAACTTAAGAATTTATGATGCTGGAAAAAACATGGTGACAATAACACAACATTTGCACTGTATTCATAGAATGAATGTAAAACTTTCAGACATTCATTAAATATGCAAAATGTGTACAGAAACATCAGAGGGTCAGATGTGAAGCACTCAGTGATTTTGATAAAATGACTCATCAGTTATTGATCTGTACTACACTGATCTACCACGTTAGTAAAGCTGGTGTTCTGGTGGTGGAGAGACCTCGGATCATGTTCTGGTTTTGGAGCAGTGATCTGCTGGTGGTTCAGTTTAATGAGCTTCTTCAAAATCATCCCTGACATCACCACTGAAAGGACGTCTATAAAAACAGACTGAAGATTACTGATATGTTCACAATCTGAGAGTTTAAAACTTGACAGACTTGATTCAGATGAAGTTATTTGAGCAGAAACTCCTGGATCTTTATCCTGTGTTGATCTAATCCTTCATGGTTCCTCCACAGAGTGGACCAGCAGAGCTCAGAGGCTCCCAGTGGTCAGTCTGCCCAGCAGCATCAAACACAGCTGGACTCCATATTTATGGTCTGTACATGTACAACAACTACTGTTACATCTATTCTGTTCACAGTCATCTCCATGCTGCTCTTTGTAGACCAGTGGATTGTCAGTGTGTCCAACATGGATCTGATGTTTGGCTCCATGATTTCAGTCTGATTGGCTCATTCATAAATATTCTGTTCCAGCTGCTGGAGAACAACATCATCACTTTTGTGAAGAACGAGCTGAAGAACATTCAGAAGGTTCTGAGTCCAGATTACCCAGAATGCTTTGAGAGTCAGAGGAGCAGCTGCAGAGAGGCATTTGTGAAGATCACAGTGGACTTCCTGAGGAGAATGAAGCAGGAGGAGCTGGCTGACCGTCTGCAGAGCAGTAAGAGGATTTCTATAAAGATTTAAAGTTTTGGATGAATGAAACATTTACTGATGTCTGAAGAGAAGGAGAAACATGTTTTAAAGATTCATTCTTTTGGAATGAAGTGTTTGTTTCCACTTTCAAAAGATATTCTACATATTTCTTCTCTTTCAGAACTTCAAGCTGCAGTTTGTCATCGTAACCTTAAATCCACCCTGAAGAAGAAGTTCCAGTGTGTGTTTGAGGGCATCGCTAAAGCAGGAAACCCAACCCTTCTGAATCAGATCTACACAGAGCTCTACATCACAGAGGGAGGGACTGCAGAGGTCAATGATGAACATGAGGTCAGACAGATTGAAACAGCATCCAGGAAACCAGACAGACCAGAAACAACAATCAGACAAGAAGACATCTTTAAAGCCTCACCTGGAAGAGATGAACCAATCAGAACAGTGCTGACAAAGGGAGTGGCTGGCATTGGGAAAACAGTCTTAACACAGAAATACACCCTGGACTGGGCTGAAGACAAAGCCAACCAGGACATCCAGTTCATATTTCCATTCACTTTCAGAGAGCTGAATGTGCTGAAAGAGGAAAAGTTCAGCTTGGTGGAACTTGTTCATCACTTCTTTACTGAAACCAAAGAAGCAGGAATCTGCAGCTTTGAAGACTTCCAGGTTGTGTTCATCTTTGATGGTCTGGATGAGTGTCGACTTCCTCTGGACTTCCACAAAACTACAATCCTAACTGACCCTAGAAAGTCCACCTCAGTGGATGTGCTGCTGATAAACCTCATCAGGGGGAAACTGCTTCCCTCAGCTCGCCTCTGGATAACCACACGACCTGCAGCAGCCAGTCAGATCCCCCCTGACTGTGTTGGCATGCTGACAGAGGTCAGAGGGTTCACTGACCCACAGAAGGAGGAGTACTTCAGGAAGAGATTCAGAGATGAGGAGCAGGCCAGCAGGATCATCTCCCACATCAAGACATCACGAAGCCTCCACATCATGTGCCACATCCCAGTCTTCTGCTGGATCACTGCTACAGTTCTGGAGGATGTGCTGGAAACCAGAGAGGGAGGACAGCTGCCCAAGACCCTGACTGAGATGTACATCCACTTCCTGGTGGTTCAGGCCAAAGTGAAGAAGGTCAAGTATGATGGAGGAGCTGAGACAGATCCACACTGGAGTCCAGAGAGCAGGAAGATGATTGAGTCTCTGGGAAAACTGGCTTTTGATCAGCTGCAGAAAGGAAACCTGATCTTCTATGAATCAGACCTGACAGAGTGTGGCATCGATATCAGAGTGTATGTGGACTGTCCTGCTGGCACTCTGTCCTTCTACAGAGTCTCCTCTGACACTCTGATCCACCTCCACACCTTCAACACCACATTTACTGAAACTCTTTATCCTGGGTTTAGGTTTCCCTCGTCTCCTGGTGCCTCAGTGTCCCTGTGCTGAGTGGAGTGTAAAGAGTGTCTCCTGTTAGAGAAACACTCTGACTGTTGAACAGATAGTTCAGTCTGTACATGTCTGTCTCTTTCACTCACAAACACGTTTCAGATTCATGGATTCAATCAGTTGATGTTTGAAACTCTTCTAAATGATTCCTTGTAAACTTCTTCCTCTTCAGTCACAAACAAACAGGAAGTGATGTCACATGTGTTCCTGTCCACACAGCAGAATGAGTCTATTGCTGACAATCAGTGATGTACAAACAGAGTGAGCATTTCTGAGGCCCAAAATAAACTGAGTAGTTCACTGAATGAACAATGGACTGTGAGCTCAGTTCCTTCATCATTAGTATGGATTATATATGTATATGTATTATATTAGTATCATATATATCAGGTGCTGCTGGTTTCAGTCATTGTGCAAATGTGCTGTTTGTAAGGTTGTAAAGCTGCAGTCAGCTGAGACTGAAGAAGTCACCTGATCAGTGAGCAAACGTTTCTGAAAACGTCCAGATGAACAGAATCAACCTTTTGGGATCAGCCAGCAATGCAGCATCATTGTTGTTCAGGTTCAGAGGTTTGCAGGAATGAACTGATGACCAGAAACAGCTGCAAAGTCCAATAAAATACCAGCTGGAGTTCAGCTGCATTTGAAGAAGTCAAAGAAAAGTAAGGATGGCAAAGGGCGATGTTTTCTTCCAAAGAACTGAAAACATGGTCGACGCCTCATTAGAAGAATAATCTGGACATTTGTGAGGAACTCTAACCAAGAAAGCAACACAAGAAAGCAACGTCACACAGATCCAACAGACAGTAAATACAAAGATCAGGATTTATGAGAGTAATCATTATGAGTCTGAACACATGATCACTGAATGTTAGTCTCCACAATAATAAGCTAACACAAGCAAACACAGCTTTCAGCTCTTATTTTGAAACTTATTTAGAGAGCTGTGATGTGAGCGTGCCTGGCTCTGAGGCACTTGGGTCAGCCTCTGTTGTTCAGAAGTGTTACAGACTGTGAATGACACAGACCTGTCAGTTTCCATGTTTGTCTGTAACACAGCTCAGGGGCTCCATGCTGAACGCATCCATCCAGTGTTATTGATCCAGTACTAATACCAGCATTGGGATCAATACTACAATACACAATCACATGTGTCCACGTGATGGATTTGACCAGCTTTATTCATTAATGATCAATCAACTTATTTACTGCATCTGAGTCCAGCTTCATTTAAATGATCCAACCATGAAAATGACATCAGTCCTACAGAAGCACTTAATGCTAACAGGAAGTCATTTATTAAGGTGGAATAACACAGAGAGACACAACCACTCACAGTTAACCTGACCCCACTAACTGCATGTGTTTGGACTGTGGGGGGAAGCCGGAGTACCGGAGAGGACGCACACAAACACGGGAGAACATGAAGCTCAGCACTGAAACAAAGATGGTGGATTTGACCTCAGGACCAGGCACGTAATTTCCAGGGGGGTTAGGGGGGTCATGACCCCCCAATAATCAGATCCAGCCAATATAATTTCATCATTCCAGTTTGTAAAATTATGAATTATCTTGAATAAATAGCTTGTTGATTTTCTTTAATCATTTCAATTATCCATCCATCCATTCGCTTCCGCTTATCCTTTCCAGGGTCGCGGGGGGTGCTGGAGCCTATCCCAGCTGTCATAGGGCGAGAGGCGGGGTACACCCGGGGTTCATGTTTAATCATCTAGTAATGTAACCCCGCCTCCTCCGCCGCATACTTGGTATTACCCAACCGGCTTTCTCTACCAAATCTTCACTGTTTGCTGTATGTTTGTTAGCGCAGTCGCTGGTGCCAGAGACTGCCAGTGACTTCAGTCTGAGGGTTTGAAGTTTCCATGTCTGTGTGATGTGTGGTGTGAAGGCTGCTGGTTAAACTGGGACTCACTGTTTAAAGCACTGAGTGCTCATAGAGAGATGCTCCATGAGTCCCAGTACAGACTACAAACATGGTGGAAACTTAGCTTTGATATCCACACACTCTGCACGTCTGTGAGTAACTGTGATGAAGATGTGCAGAGATCTGTGTACAAACAGGAGAAAGACTGTAAAGACTCTGTGCTTCTAACAGCCTCTGTTAACATATGTGAGGCTGTTTGTTGCTGTTGCCATGGAGCTTTTCACTGTTTGGGTCAGCAGGTCATGTGATCAGGTTTGTTCTGTGAAAGCTCGACGATGGTTCAGTGTCAGGGTTTGTTTGCATTCATCAACAAATATCTAAATAAATCAAAGACTCCATGTTTTTCTTTCATCATGTGACCTCTGCTCATCCATCTCTGTGTGTATCAGGATACATTTAGTTCATAATACACAGAAAAATCAGAGTTATTACCTGTAATAAATGTGAAAGTAAAGATTCCTGCAGTGATAACCAGGCAGGACTGAAACACATCCAAGCTCACAGCTGTCACCACGGTAACAGCACCGTCCATCCACAGGTGAGGGGAGGAGCAAAAATAGGGACTTTCACCATTTTATACTAAAAACACTCGACTAATGTTTCTAATATGGAAACAAATAAGCCCACATTAATGTGAGCATTTATTAAATAATAATAATAATGATTTCCTCCTGATCTCATTTCCATAGCAGAGAAAACTGTGGTGTATATTGAGGTGGAGGGTGTGGTCTATGGCTCAGGTGTAGAGTGAGGGTGGGGTCCTGTGTGCACCACAGCAGCATGCTGGGACTGCTGAGGGTGGAGGAGGGAGTGATGATGACATCAGAGCTGCAGCAAAGCAGTCAGCAGCACAGAGACCAGTGAATACACAGTCTATTCATCTTTGCATAGATACAATATATAGCACAATATTGAATGACAGAGACGCTGTGTGAGCTTCCACAGATACACTGACGTCAGTATCCAGAGTCCTCCTGCTGCTCCCCCCTCAGAGCCCCGTGATCAGCACCAACACATTCAGTTAGATGACAGAGTCCAGCTGCAGCTAGAATCAGCTCCCCTCTGTGAACAACAGCACAGCGTCAGTGTTTCACACTCAGTGAAAGGAGGAAACACCAGAAGAACACCAGTTCTTATTGTTATATTCCTTATAGTCCTAACCCTAACCCTAACACATCTATGGAGAGGAAATCCAGCTGCTGAGGGTCACATCTGCATCATTGTAGCTACAGTGGATGTTTCAGTGTCAGGACTGAAGGCAGAGCTTTGTGTGTGTAACTGTAAACAGACAGATTCTTTTACAGCACTAGTTGAATCTGCACACTCTGCACAGCAAGCCCCATTCACCCAGTCATACCAGCACTTTTTCTACACATCACAGAGGAAGTGGGGGTTCAGGATTGTTTAGCATGCAGAGTGCTTGAACCAACAACCATCCACTTCGTAGATGACCTGCTCCACCTGCTGCAGCCACCCCGATTGTGTTTGGAGAACTCAGGTGTGTTAATTCCTCAAATTAACAAAGTGTGAAGCTGAACTCTGAGCTGTGACAGTGTGAGCAGTGTGAGAGTGTCAGTAGATGATCAGCAGAGGAAAGTGAGAGCTGCTGTGAGCTGATGTCCTGAAGGGCTTTTAAAGAGTCTCTGAGTTTGACAGGAACATGAAGATGTTTGTGGTGTTTGTGATCCTCCTGCACGGTAAGTACACCTTCCTCTCTCTGCTCTCATCATCATCTCTCTCTCTTTAATGTGTTGAAGTGCAGCAGGAGGAGATTTCCATCAAACACTGGATTCTGATTCAGATCAAACTAACAATCCAAAGCAGCAACTTTCAAATCACTGGATTCTTCTTGGTGGCTTTCAGATGAGCTCATGTTACAATCAGCTGCTGTGTGTGTGTTGTTGTGTAGCTGAAGCTCTGACTCACATTTCATATGTGACCAAAGGAAACTTGGTGCTGTGTGACACACTTTAGATTCTCTGCTGCTGCTTTGAACTCTTCAAACTAAAGAGCCAAACTGATGATTGACTGTGCAGCTCTGACATGGCACCAAATGTCCCTGTTGGAGTCGTACGTACGTGCCTTCCTGTGCCTGATGGGAGTCCTTGTAATTAAACAGCATATGGCCAAATCTGCAAGTAGTGAACACAAAGAGTCAGTGTGAGCTGACACTACAGCAGTCTGTTTCTGTTCCTATTATTTTGGCCCGTTGAGAAACCAGAATGTATTTAAGTTTCAATGAAACTGCACTAAAATGCAGTAATATCACAGTCCTTCTGATTTTCCTTTGGTGGACACCAAACATTTTTATCTGCAGCTGAAACAAATGTCAAATTAACACATAGAGTCTCTGTCTGTGTCCTCAGTTTCTCAACATGCCTCGCCTGTGGAACTTTATGTGGGAGAGCCATTTGTCTTGCTGCCCTGCGATTTTCCCACTTTTGAACTGGACAGCCCCACAGTGGTGTGGAGTCGCTCCGACCTCAGTCCTCCAACCGTCCACCAGCATCAGCCTCAAGGAGACGAACTGAAAGATCAAAACCAGCGTTACAGCGGCCGAACATCCATGAAGACTGACGCTCTGGATACTGGAGACCTCAACCTCACTTTGACCAACCTCCAACTGTCTGACAGTGGCACCTACACCTGCTCCGTTACAGACCTTAAATATGGCAACCAGAAACTGAGAGATGTACAACTGCAGGTCAAAGGTCAACAACAAATACCTGTTGTAGATACATGTCACATCAATCAGATGAAGCTTTATTATTTTAACAGTGTCAGAATAAACATGTTGGCCCTTTGATTTAAGTGAAGGTCTACTCATTACATTTATAAATGACATTCAGTCAAAGATCATATTATTATTTTTCTTTCTCCACAGAATGGTTTCCATCCTGGCTCAAAGCTCTCATAGTTATTCTGGTCATTGTTCTCATCACTTCTGGAGGTCTTTTATTTTATTTCCGCCAGTATTTCATGTCAGGTGAGTCTCTCCTACTACACTACCCATAATGCCCACAAATTACTGATTTGTGCCATCTGGTATCCTTTTTCATTATAACTGGGATTCATTGGCATAGCAACAAAAATGTATAAAGTAATCTTTAATAATATTGTGTAAAGCAAGCATGTATAAAATAAAACAAAAAACTATTTTTCCCAGCAAAGAGCCCTGTGGAACACGCTGAGTGTGTTAAGAAGACTCCCAGTTTACATGAACAAACTGTAATCTATCAGATGAAAAGCTATAATTCTTCTAAAACCTGCAGCATGTTTTCTGTAGTATAATATTATGATCAATGCATTGAATGGTGCACTGAGGTCTAACAGGACAAGCACAGAAATAAGTCCACAGTAAGAGGCCATCAGAAGATCACTAGCAACCTTTACTAGTGCAAATGTTGTGCTTTGTTGTTCTCTCAGTTTACAAGGTGGAGGTGGATTCAGGGGTGGAGTCTGTCCAGCTGCCCTGCAAAACCATGGTTTGCCTGCCTAAATACGCTAAAGTGGAGTGGAAGGACAAAAATAAGAGAAAGGTCCACGTGTATGAGAACGGCTCTGAACAGCCTAGAGAACAGCATGATGATTTTAAAGGCCGAACAAAGATGAAGAGAAACTTACTGGAACCTGGAGACCTCAGTCTGACCCTGAAACACCCCACAGATGGAGACAACTCCACCTACACCTGCACCGTCTACAGCTGGGAGGGAAACATCCTGTCGGAGAAACAAGTGGAACTGAAAGTCAGAGGTCAGTGCTGTAGATACAGGTCAAAGGTCAGAGGTCAGACTCATGATGGTGGTTCAGTCTCAGTGGGCTCCATCCAATAATGTTACAGTGTTAGCATGTCTGATGTTTGTGGCTGTTTTGGTTTTTATTTGATTTCCAGCCAAATGTAAAAGCTTCAGCAGATGAACTGTAGGAGCAAAGTTCATGTGTGAGACTTCATCTGAAAGGTAACATCTTCTAGTTTCTGAACATGTGTTTGTTTAGCATGTGGCTAAAACACAGGCTAAGCTCAGTCAGTTCAAATATCAGGAAAAACCTTCTTTGGTCCTCATTTATAATCAGTCATGATTATAGATGCACGTACATGCTGCACGTGAAAACAGGATGTACATTTTACTAACTAACCCCACAAAGCATCAGTGTTTCAATAACACTGTGAATTAAAAAGGAGATGCTAATCAGGGTTAGCATGTTACCCTGCTAGCAGTCTTGGCACATGGACATTGTTGTAGCTGTATATGTTACTTAGGTTGTTCTTGTAGCTCCCAGTGAAGCAGCAGCATTCAGCCTGTTAGAGTCAACACAAATGTCTCCATCCAAGCTCATGTTGTGCTTCGTTGTCCTCTCAGTCCCCCAGGTGGAGGTGGATTCAGGGGTGGAGTCTGTCCAGCTGCCCTTCAACACCACACTTCACCTGCCTGAAGACGCTAAAGTGGAGTGGACGGACAATTACAGGAAGGTCCACGTGTATGAGAACGGCTCTGACCAGCCTGAAGAACAGCACCAGGTTTACAGAGACCGAACGAAAATGAATGAAGACCTGCTGAAAACTGGAGACCTCAGTCTGACCCTGAAATACCCCACAGACTACAACACAGACACCTACACCTGCACCGTCTACAGCAGGGAGGGAAACATCCTGCTGAAGAAAAAAGTGGAGCTGAAAGTCAGAGGTCAGTGCTGATGCCCATCCCCCTGGATGCCTAGACAATGAAATCAGTTCTTTATCTGCTGCAGATTTCCTGGTAGCTTTTTGGTACCAACAGCTGATTGTTTTTGTCTATTGTGTGAGTGTCGTGACTCACTCAATGCACTCTGTCCTTAACGCTTTTAAGCCCATTTGCGTTACTATTTTTAAATCACGGTCAAACTGTGGCTCCTTCCACATATGGCTTTGCAAAGATGACGTAAAACAGCCAAAAACCCCATTATAATCGAGAAACAAACTTTGCCAGTCCGATCAGCTGTTTATAGCACTTTTTACGTTGGAATAAATATCATCAGGTTGTTAACTTGAACAATCGCATATCTGTCATTAACTGCAAAAATCGGAAATTATGTCATTTTCTTGGGAAACGTAGTTTTTGCCTACAGGGCTTTTCAAAGGTTCACTGGTGTTTTTGAAAACCATGTTTGACTTTATGCCCTTCTATATAGTTTCCTGGACTCTTAGAACTGAGATTGTACTGTTGGAAATATTTTATTTTGATGCACAAAATCTCAAAAATGAAACTATTAAGAGAGGCAGAATAAATTTCCTGTGGTTGGAAACTATTTTGTGCAACTTTTTTGCATTTACAGTTTTGAGGGACATATCCCTGAAATTTTTGTAACTACAAATATGTGTAAAAGAAAAACAACCCAAACAAAAGATTATTTTATAGTTTCTTGCTCTTCTGTGCATTTTTTTTGGGGGGGGGGGGTTGGACATAATGGTTGTGTTGTTGTATTGATGTATAGCCACTTAAAATTCTCCAAAAAATAGCAGTGATTTCCACGTCTCCTTCATGATGTAACGGCTCATGTTGTGTTTGTTGTCCTCTCAGTCTGTCAGGTGGAGGTGGAGGAGGGGGCGGAGTCTGTCCAGCTGCCCTTCAGTACCTCAAAAAACCTGCCTGAAGATTCTAAAGTGGAGTGGTTGGACAATTACAGGAAGGTCCACCTGTATATGAACGGCTCTGACCAGCCTGAAGAACAGCACCAGGTTTACAGAGACCGAACGAAGGTGAACAAAGACCTGCTGAGAACTGGAGACCTCAGTCTGACCCTGAAACTCCCCACAGAGGCAGACAGTGGAGGATACAGATGTTTAGTCTGGAGAAAGGAAACGTTAATCAGAAAGAAAATAGTGGTGCTCAAAGTCAAAGGTTTGTTTGTTCATTCATTATTTGTGTGTTTGTTTGTGTGTGTGTTAAGTTTATTAGTTAAGGCCTATGTATTCACAGGATGATGAAGATATTCAGGGTCCAATCCTGACACTTAGTCTAATGCCTTTATTTTCAGGGCCGTGTCCACTTAATACTCCACTTTATGGTTATATGGCATTTTAGTTAATATAAAGCGTAGAATTGAGGCACTTCAAATAATTTCATCTCAACAAAACCTAAAACAGTTCAGGGGGTTGACCCAGTGGTCGGTAGCACAGGAGTCCATTCCTGAGCAAGTCTGGAGGCCACACACACTGAAGGCTGTGGTGGCTTAAGGACAGTTCAGGAGGCCAATCGCACAGCCAGCAGCAGCGTTTTCAGTCTGAAAAACGTTTCCTCATTTATGCAAATGACTTCTTCAGTCTAAGCTGACTGCAGGTTTCACCAACCTTAATCAGTTCAATTCTTTTCACTTTTATTTATATAGCACCAAATCACAACAAACACAACAACAGCACTTTGGTGACAGTGGGAAGGAAAAAACTCCATTTTAACAGGAAGAAACCTCCCACAGAACCAGGCTCATGGACGCTATTTCCTCTCCAGCTTACGAGTTATCTGCTTTAGGCTACGTGTTTGAGAATTATACCACAGAGTCAGGTACTTCTGATTTGAGGCCTTAGTTTTCACAGGAGCTACAGTATCCAGAGTCGTACGTAGTGAGGAGGTAAAATTATTAACAAGATAATCAACCTCTGTTGGAGTAGCGTTCAGATAGCTGCTCTGCTCTATGTTGGTACAGGGCATTGAAGATGATAACAGTGGGTGGATTATATTCTTAAACTTAGTTACAGCACTTTCAGAAAGACATCTACTGTGATAAAGTCTACTCTCCACTGCTGTGTAATCAATCATTGTAAATGTAAATGTTATCAGGAAATGATCAGACAGCAGAGGGTTTTCAGGAAACACTGTTAAATGTTCAGTTTCTATGCCATATGTTAAAATAAGATCTAGAGTGTGATTAAAGTGGTGGGTGGGTTCGTTTAAAGTTTGAGAGAAGCCAATTGAGTCTAATAACAGATTAAATGCCATGTTGAGGCTGTCATTTTTACAGTGATTAATAGGCTGGTGTGAAAAATTGCTGCCACACCGCCCCCTCGGCCTGTGCTTCGAGGTTTCTGGTAGTTAGAATGACTCGGGGGTGTTGATTCATTTAAACTAACATAATCATCCGACTGCAACCAGGTTTCTGTAAGGCAGAGTAAATCGATTTGTTGATGAATAAAGTATTAACTCATGCACTATGAGTTATACAGACTATGACTACCTCCCAATCACTAGAATGTCCACCTATCTTTAACTGATATGAAGAACAGGCTCCAGAGTAGCCTTGCAGGACTGGTCCACACTTGTTAGCAGCACCTGCCCTCTTTATTGGGCACTTGTTAAAAATTTGATTCATTTTAGAAGCCTGGGTGTGCTGCCTTACCTTTCAGAGAAGAGTGGTTGGAGAGAATGAGCACAGCTGGATTGGGTGGCGAATTTATCTCTAATCCGAATTGTTAATAATCAACAGGAATTCAGTGGAAATATGGTGAAATTGAAAGTCCTTCTGAATTAAGAATTCAATCCAATAATTTGAGGAAGAAAAGCCAAAAATACAGAAGCAATTTGTAAGTCGACAGTTTGGGCAGCAGTTTGATCTCTCTTGGCGACACTCAGTATACACTATACCTTTTATATTGTCTTTACAATAGACAGTATAAACTTGGTATTCAGTAAATTAAGCTAAGCAACATCATCTTAAATGCAAGTTAATCTCTGCTACACTTGATGTAACCTAACTGATTATGAGCACTGCAGTCACTGTAAGGCAGTCCAGCACAAAGCTTTACTGTGAATTCACCACACTAACACAACCTAACCTGCTTATCCTGGACAAAACTAACCAGTATTCTCATGCAACGTTTGAATTCACAAAATAAGTATAGGTTAGTTTTTTGCAGAAGCTTTAACAATACGAAAATACATAATTTATCAAACACACCGTTTACAAAACCAATATGTGATGAAAATGATGACATTACATTTAAGCTTTAAATTCCAGGTTTATCAAACACAACTGTGCAGTTATTGTGTTTAAATCTGTCATTCCTCTCCTGCTCTGTCTTTCTTATCTTTCTCCATCTCTGAGTGCCTTTCTTTTCTCTCCCTGTGTAATACAGCAGCTGAACCTATAGCTGCAACACACTGTGAGACACCAGCTGCACTCTTTCCAGCCTACTTTAACCACTGAAACTAAAGTAACAAGTCTATAAGAAGTAGAAAGTACAGCTATTTGTTTTACAGGGACTAAAAGTAAAAAGTTGTCAGGATAATAACTACAGATACTTGAAAATTCTACTGTAGTAAGGAACGATTTCTACTTCATTACTGCCCAGCTCTGATTTTCATGTTCTTATATTGGTCAACCTAATATAATTATATCTGCCTGATTATATTCTGATCCGTGTTAAGCATAATATCAGCAAAATCACAAATGAATCACAAATCTGTGTTTAACCGTTACAGCATTAATGCTGTTTTCTGCTGTTCCAGATGATCACAAGATAGTGTTGGATTAGGTCGGCAGTACAGTTCTTTTCTTCTCAGTCCCAGACATGAATCCAAAAGTTGATGATTAATCATTAATCACAGAATCTAGACAATTTTAACTAGGCAGGCTACATTTTCCATTTAACATATAAACAACAAAGTCATATTTTGATTTATCTTTTTGAGTAAAAAAAGAATAAAGTGACTATTAGGAAAAGGACATTAGCACCCTGTAAATTACTGTGTGTGTCTGACTGTCTTGTGTCTCCTCTGCAGGGAGAGTTCAGGTCCAGGATCAAACAGGGGACATCAGGAACAGAAGCAGCTCCATTGATCCGACTCCTCTGATGGCTGATCAATCAGTTTGATCTGTGTGTTCTTTGATTATTGATCAGTGATGTCAGAGTGGAGTCAGTGTGATGTTGTTGTTGTGTGTTTGAGACTTTTAGTGTCCATGAAGGTCTCTGCTGCCGTAGATCCTCTGAACTGTGACAGAGGTCTCACTCTGGAGGAAACTCTCAGCACTTTCCAGCAGCTCCTCCATCATGGAGGACGTTCCCTCACTGTAACAGGTGGAGAGAGGAGAGGAAGCACAGCTGGATCCTCTGAGGAAGAGGAGCGTTCTTGAAGATTTATGGGTCAGCAACTATGTTTCAGAGTCACAAAGTGGCTGCATTTTTAACTTTGAGATCACCATGGTGACTAATGTTTTTTTTCTATATGACTTTGCCATTTCTTACTGTAAATTTTTGCTAATAAATTTATGACTTTTAACTTTTCTCTCTTTTTTGTACCTCCGTATTCCTAAAACTAAAGATTAGTCTTTGTGTTCTTTGTATGACTGTAGACCTCAGTGCAGCATTCGATACTGTCAACCATAATATCCTGTTAGAACTATTAGACTAGGCTGTAGGTATTACAGGTACTGTGCTGCAGTGTTTTGTATCATATCTATCTAATAGACTCCAATTTGTTCATGTAAATGGAGAGTCCTCTTCACACACTAAGGTTAATTATGGAGTTCTTAAGGACATGACTTTCAGATACTATAAGTTAAGTAAGTAAAATTTTACATATCAAAGTAGATATGTAATTGAATATCATCTGCAGAACAACGATACTCAGAATGTGTTAAAGTGGGTAGAAACAAGGTCAGGTATAGTAGAGACAATAAGGGCCCAAATGTAGAGCCATGTGGTACACCTTAGCTCACAGAAGAGGACGAGGGCCTGTAGTTAGAGACAGCTGCAGGAAGCATCATTCGGACTGATATGATGTGAAGGACTCCAAAGCAGATCCAGATACACCCACTGAATATTTCAGCCTATCAAGCAAAATATGGTGGTCAACAGAATCAAAAGACAGAGGTCAGGTCCAACATCACCAGAACCAACCACACTCCGGCATTGCATTGCATCAAAATGCCGCTGCATAGCCTAAGAAGAGCAGCTTCAGTAGAACAGGCTCTAAGAAAACAAGATTGAAATTTGTCAAATGCACTGTGTTTATCTAAGACAGCTGCAAGCTGCGTAGGCACAATCTTTTCTAGTATCTTAGCCATGAATGTAATTTTGACTTTCTAAACTTTCTAGCCTCCTTCATTTGAAGAGATTGGGAAGGCAGGTGGAGCAGGAGTAACAGTATTACTAATGGTGTCTAATAAAACCTTAGGGTTACCTCTGCTCTTTGTAACCAGCTGTGAGAAATAGGCAGGACTCACATCTATAACTCAACTGTTGAACTGTCTAACTTCTTTTGTCTAAATACAAGTAACACTCAGTACACAAACATCCAAATCATATGCAATAACACATCAATACAAGTACAACTTCAAAAGAAGTCCCAATTACCAAAAAGACTACTCTCTCAATCTTTTAAACTCTCCCATCATGACCAGTTTTTTCATGTTCCCCTCTAGGTTATTTCAAGAAATAATAATAATAATGGATTGCATTTATATAGCGCTTTTCAAGACCCTCGAAGCACTTTACAATTCCACTATTCATTCACTCTCACGTTCACACACTGGTGGAGGCAAGCTACAGTTGTAGCCACAGCTGCCCTGGGGCAGACTGACAGAAGCGAGGCTGCCATATCGCGCCATCGGCCCCTCTGGCCAACACCAGTAGGCGGTAGGTGAAGTGTCTTGCCCAACAACACAATGATCAAGACAGACAGAGCTGGGGATCAAACCGCAACCTTCCGGTTACAAGATGAGCTTCCCAGGAAGCTCATCACTGCCCAGGGCCAGTGTAGCTAAATCTCCCTTTTCCTGATTTTGCTCGGACTCTAGGGTCAAACATTTGGAGAATATTGGAAGAGCACAGAACATACTGGTTGTGGGTTTTACACATAGAGACAGATTGGAAGGAACTAGCCTAAGCAGAGATTTAGATATAAAATACAACAAATGGGTAAGTCTGCAGACATACAGAGACCGCAACTTAGCAGCAGTTAAGAAAACAGTGATGTACACAATTTCCACAGTCAGGGATAAAGAAGACGTCTTTACTTACAGGCCAGGTGCATTTAAAAACAGCAGATCACTCTAATCCAATAATGATTTAAAAAACAAACAAACAAAGAAACAAAACAAGAAAACAGTTGCAGAAATCAAGTTCCTGCCTTGGGTTTGTTATTGTTGTGACGAATTTCAGTTTTGTGATTTTCTATCAGGACAAAGCTCAGCATAGATGAAGAAGAGAAGAAACCAAAAGACTGCAGTTTTTTGTTTTGTTTTTTAAAAAAAATCCAAGACAGATGTTAGGCAGTGTCTTAGTTCCTAAATGCTTTCAGTATACGAGGAGCAGAGTTGGAAGTTGTTGCCAGGTTGAGATCAGCTGGAGTGATTGTTACAGGCCTTAAAATGGGTCTGTTTTAGGCAGGAAAAGCAGACACATGAGATGTGACTTTTCTGTTCGTTGAGACATTCTTTTATCTTTGAACACATAGTTTTCTTGTAACAAAACACAGTATCAAATTGAGTTCGTGTTATGAACCCACTTGTTTAGAAAACAGCTTCTTTATTTCACAGACTTTCATACACTTCAACTTGCAACTAGTCCCCACAACTGTTGAGCTTAAATAATATAGCAGTAGCATTAATCTGCAGTAGCCAGTGACCTTCTTATTATCAGCCTTCTCTGCATATCTTATCACATATAAAAATAACACACCATCAGATCTATAATACCAGATAAACTACAACCAAAAAACACATTCAGCCATTTTCAAAAATCTAAATGCACTACACTCTAATTACAATACTAGAACCACAGTGAGTGAACAACTTTAGAAATCACATTGTTACATTTTTTTCAAAAGCTTTGATAACATTTAAAATAGCAGACATGTGTCTTTGAACTACATTCACCCGGGAAAATACACTTCTTTTTCAATTTAACTCAATCAGATTAACAGAAATGGGGTTTATATCCTAATAAATGCATTGATATCTCATACTTCTGACCAGCAGAACAGAGCTTGCAGTCTGGTATTCTGATGTTATGTAGCGAGCCACAGAATCCCTGAATGCAGCTCCAAATCTGACTCACCATCAGTTACTCTGACCTGCCTCCAGCAGCAAGACACCACATTCAGCTGAAACACCACTTCCTGTTTTACTGGCTGATGATATTTTGTTATAATTTACGGTGGCCCTGAGAGGCCAAACGGACTGCAACTTCAGAAAACACTTGCAAAAAGAAAAACACTTGCAAAAAGAAAAATGCTGCAAAAAGAAAAATGCTGCAAAAAGAAAAATGCTGCAAAAAGAAAAACGCTGCAAAAAGAAAAATGCTGCAAAAAGAAAAACACTTGCAAAAAGAAAAATGCTGCAAAAAGAAAAACGCTGCAAAAAGAAAAATGCTGCAAAAAGAAAAACACTTGCAAAAAGAAAAATGCTGCAAAAAGAAAAATGCTGCAAAAAGAAAAACGCTGCACAAAGAAAAACGCTGCAAAAAGAAAAACACTGCAAAAAGAAAAACGCTGCAAAAGCACACAAAGCACAACGGAAATAGGAAAAAAGACAACGGAAATGTTTCTGGGGAGACAATAACCGGACGGACCAGTTGCACAACCAAAACATGTATGTATGGCTGTATCCCAATTCAGGGACTGTTTCCCAATTCAGGGTCTGCAGCCTTAAAGTACGCAGCCTTAACGGTCCTTAAGGGCTGCACTCAAAGACCGCTGAGGTCGGCTTGTAGGCTTGTGAGATGGGACGGTCTAGCCTCCGTCGCGCTGCCCAGGTTGCCTAGCAACCATGATACTAACAGCTGGAAACGTTTCATACAGCTTTGTTTGACAGAAATGAAGGAGAACATATTTTGTACATTTGTTTCTACATGAGCTTTGTGTGATTTGATAAGTATCTGAGGCTGATGATTTTTGGGCTTCATTTCTGTACTGAACAGTCATTTAAGATGAGCTAGTAAATAACAATTAGCTCATGTTGCTCATGAGACTAAAGTCATCTCACTTTGGTAATGTAAATATAATATGGCCAATATTTTATTAATCATTATTAGTTATTACAGCAGTGAACATGAACTCTGTGCCAAACACTGAGCTTCAGTAAAGATTCAAGTTGCATTTATTTATATGTCCTATCACCTTAAATCTTCACTCAAAGACAAGCATCTCTGACAGTGTATATACAGATGTAGTATATATAAGAGACAAATATTGTTTTTTTTAATATGTTGGCATTACTAAATTTGGCTCAATGCTTATATATGTGTGGAAGAAGCAAATGTACGAGCTGTGATAACTGTTTCTGATAGAATGAAGAGTAGACTGAAATATTAAATATTCCTTTATTGGGTGAGAAAATCAGACCATGTCATAACTGCTTTAAGTCATACAGAATAGATATCAGAGCCTTAAACAGGCTGATTTCTGCTAAATGGGTCAAACTGGGCAGAAAGTATACAAACACATAACATCCTTATAGAATATGATGTAACACTATAGATCAACTTAGCTCAGAATATATAAAGCATATAAACAATTACAGCAATATGATGCAACAAACACAGCAGTACTACTAATCCAAAATACTCAAAGCTTCATAGAACTGAAACAAACATTTATTTTTAGCTCCATTCTGCTGCTGATACATACTTTAGGTTTCTGAATATGAAACTTGTTGCTGCCTTTCATAGTGTGTAACTTGAAGGCCCTGAGTACTTTCTCCCTCACTGAAAACACTGGGATGATAACATTATTTGAACATTACCTAATAAGACTGATTCAGGACAGACAATTAGTTATGTTAAACTTTCCTAGCAGTCCTTCACAAACAGGGAACAGTCTGTCTATTCTCTCCATCTGTCAGCTGCTGCTGGCTCTTCCTCCTCCTCTTCCTCACACACTGCTGAGTTTGTCCTGGTGGATCATCAGGGTGCAAAGCCTCACAGATGATGTGCAGCAGTGGGTCCCTCAGTCTGTCCTCACTCTGGACACTTGCAGTTGTCACACATGGAAATCAAATGTGTGATAAGCTGCAGGATTCAAACACAAGTGTAACTTATAAATACATGTTCATACTTTTATTCCACAATCAGAGAGAAAGAAACAGAGAGAGAGTGCAGGACAGACAGACAGGTGACAGTCTCAGGTGTACACACTGCTACAAAACAGCACAAGAGAAGGAGGAGGATTTAGTGTTTGTGTTATTACGAGTGCTAAACAAGAAGAGTTCCAGATGGTGCAGTGGACACATGTGTGACACCTGTGATTAAAGCATCTTTCTTTCAGCTTAACGAGTGAACCGTCAGCTCGTTCAAACACACGTTAAAGTCCGTTTGGCTCGACACCACCGAACAGAGGCAGCAATATAACATAGCTAACATTAACAGTGCAGTGAATCCTGCTTGTGCCGTCATATTCAGGACTGCAAACCGAGCAGCATCACTGACTTTCAGCTTGTTGTGTTTGTGGATATATGACTGACTTTAATTATCCACAAAATCATCAGATTCTCTGTAAGATTAAGGTCGACTATCTAACGGCGTATAAAGTAAAGGCTTTAAAACAAAGTAAATGCTGAAAGTACAAACATCGCTAATGTCACATAACTTTGCCGGCATGTGGCCAACAGTAATGTTTTAATGTTCCTCATTATTAAACATTTGCACATAAATAAGTGACATAATATTCAGAACTTACTTTTGAAAGTTTACTCTTTGGCCGCTCCACTTCTTTGAAGTGTCTCCCAGTGCACTTGTTAGCATGTTTTGGTTCGTGCAACTGGTCCGTCCGGGTATTGTCTCCCCAGAAACATTTCCGTTGTCTTTTTCCTATTTCCGTTGTGCTTTGTGTGCTTTTGCAGCGTTTTTCTTTTGCAGCGTTTTTCTTTTGCAGCATTTTTCTTTTGCAAGTGTTTTCTTTTGCAGCATTTTTCTTTTGCAAGTGTTTTTCTTTTGCAGCATTTTCTTTTGCAAGTGTTTTTCTTTTGCAGCGTTTTTCTTTTGCAGCATTTTTCTTTTGCAGCATTTTTCTTTTTGCAAGTGTTTTTCTTTTGCAGCATTTTCTTTTTGCAAGCATTTTTCTTTTTGCAAGTGTTTTTCTTTTTGCAGCGTTTTTCCTTTTGCAGCATTTTTCTTTTTGCAGCATTTTTCTTTTTGCAAGTGTTTTCTGAAGTTGCAGTCCGTTTGGCCTCTCAGGGCCACCGTATATAATATTGTAGTGATGAAGACTTTGAAGAGCTCATCATCTGAGGTTTGATCTGCCAGAGGAAGCAGCTGAGTTTCTGAGCTCAGAGAAAAACCTTGGGACTCCAGGAAGCAGATTTTCTGTTTTCCTTAGACATGGAAGATGGCATGTTAATTCTGTCTAGTTAACGGAAACCTGGGTGTAAAATATGCAAACTGTGCTGGACAAGCTGAAATACAATGAGCACAAAAGGACCACATGTGAAAAAAAAGCAGATGTGACAAAACTGAAAATGACTGAATATTTTCAGAAAGAGTGTATCAGAGAGTATCAACTATTTTCAAGAAAACAGCAGAAATTGTGTTTTTGATGCAGGGTGATGAAATTAGTGAATGAGGGTTTTTCCAACAGTGAATCCTTAAAACAAATGTTATAAACCCTCACAGAGAGCTGCTGTCCAGGGAGGCGGGGCTGGAGCAGCAGACCAATCAGATTCTTACCTTTTGGTTCCTGCTGTACCTGGTAGATTGGTGCTTATATATATATGTGCAATTTCTACTTGAAGTCTTATTCACATTCATATAGTGCTTCTTACTGATGCATAACATGCACACTCCCATGGGTAGATCAGGGTACCTCGCTATCCTGCCCAAGGATATCTCCCAGAGTTCCTGTGTGCCATGTTGGGGATCAGTTTGTTTCCTGCCTTGTTCAGTCGGTATTGTTTGATGTTGGACTTTGATATTTCTCTGAACATCAAAGAACAAACCTTATCTCTTTTATTATAACGTCAGATTGAAGTCATCTTTGAAGTCCAGAGTTCAGATGGTTTGCCTTTCATTTGTAGTTAATCATTTCTTCTTCCATCAATCACACTGCATCCTGCTATTTAGATCCTGGTTCAAGAGCCGAGACAATCACAGAAAACACAACTCCTATTTAACTTCTTTGCTCTTCACACGTGTACAATTTCACACCAGATTTAGACGAGAGGTTAGTGCACACATGTGACTGTAAACCTTTAATTGTCTCTGTCTCAGGTAGAAGACCAGCTGTTGGTGGGAGACACTTCCTGTTGTGTCTGTTGTGCATATGGAGCTGAAGTTTGTCTGTTCAGAGTCTCCAATGAGAAAGAGCGAATACTGAAACAAATACATGTGTCATTTCAGATGATTTACCATCAGTCACTAATCTGCGTGTGTGTGTCACTGTGAACCTGCCTGAACATCCTCCTCAGGAGGGATCTGTGAATTTCAACAGGTCTAGTTTAAAATCCAAGAACATGAACTTCACATCACTCTAAAGGTTTTGGGTGTCATGTAAAAAGATTTTGCATAAAGAGGCGTGGGCGATCGAGGTCAAAGGTCAGAGGGTTTGTCTTCCCTGTGTGAGAGTGTCAGTAGATGATCAGCAGAGGAAAGTGAGAGCTGCTGTGAGCTGATGTCCTGAAGGGCTTTTAAAGAGTCTCTGAGTTTGACAGGAACATGAAGATGTTTGTGGTGTTTGTGATCCTCCTGCACGGTAAGTACACCTTCCTCTCTCTGCTCTCATCATCATCTCTCTCTCTTTAATGTGTTGAAGTGCAGCAGGAGGAGATTTCCATCAAACACTGGATTCTGATTCAGATCAAACTAACAATCCAAAGCAGCAACTTTCAAATCACTGGATTCTTCTTGGTGGCTTTCAGATGAGCTCATGTTACAATCAGCTGCTGTGTGTGTGTTGTTGTGTAGCTGAAGCTCTGACTCACATTTCATATGTGACCAACTCTAACTCTTTGTGAGGGGTACAATGATGACCATGAATTCACACATCGGCTTCATGTAAAACATTATAAACTATCTGTAGTGAATGAGCAGTGGATCCTGAAGCAGTAACACCACCTAGTTTGTCATATTTGACTGTTTTTTGTGAGTTTTTAAGACTTCTACATCATTGTTTTCTTTTTCTCCCTGAATTTTCATTTTTGTATATATGAAAATTAAAATGTAATACATTTTTTAAAACCGATTTGTCAGACGGTCCAATAAACTCCCTATTTTCCAAAAATTTGAATTTTCTGGTAATTATATGATATTTCAGACTTTAAGGGGTTCATGCATGATTATTAATGAATAAAGTGTTTCAGTAGTGACTGAGGAATTCATCAAAGTCATTTTGAAAACTGATCAGTGAGATTTTGAGTTCCAGATGTTGTAATCATGATGATGTAAGAGGAACTCTGTTATGATGTCATCACGTGTGGGGCGTTTCAGGGAAAGTTCAGGACTCTTGGGATTGGTTGGTGTCCTGACTGGGCTGGTTTACTTACTTTGTTAACCCGGCTGACGTCGGGGAAGTGATGAAGCATGAACGCTGGTTTGGTTTGTCAGAGGAGATTTTGCAGGTTGAGGAAACTAAGAGAACCACACCTGGACCACACAACATCTGCCGAGCTGTCACTGAGCCGTAAGTGCTCCAGATCACACCGATGTGTCGGGAAAGAACCAGTGTCAGCCTCTCTGAGCTTAAAGGATGAACTCAGGGGATCTGTCCAGCAGGAGGTTAATTATGTTTGAGCCTCTTTTTAACTCTGTGTGCAGCACACTCACCGCACTTTAAAGCGCAACAATAAATCAAACCGAGTGAGAAAGAAAAAGTGCTAAACCACGTGTGCAAAGGGTGTGGAGTGTGAAGCAGCAGCAGGCTGAGCTTCCTTCAGTGAAACATCTCCGTCCTGTGAGATGAACAGCAGCGGCTGTGAGACCAGTGCTTTCTTTACTCGTCCGTGTCTCCTGTAAATAACCTTTTATTTATCCAGGTGAAAAAATCCTCATTGAGACAAACCTGAAGCACAGCAGGGATTGTGTAACACACACAACTGGTGCACAGGAGTGGCAAGTGAACACAACATCCCAATCACGTGCAGTCTGACTCTCATATTCCTGTTTTACTTTGAAAGTTCCTCACGTGGTTTCCTGTTGTTCTGCTTTTTTCCCACCTTCTTTATTGTCTTGTTGCCTGATTTTTATTCTTTTGTGTCTGGCTCAGATTTCTGCTTTCACATTTTTACATTTGAAAAATGAAATATTTTGTTTAGAGTAAAATATTTCATTTTTATAGCAATCACAGTGATGTCTAAATGATCTTTACCTCAAAGTGACACACAGAGTCTCTGTGTCCTCAGTTTCCCAGCATGCCTCGGCTGTGCAGCTGTATGAGGGAGAGCCGTTTGTCCTGCTGCCCTGTGAGTTTCCCATTTTCGATCTGACTAACCCCACAGTGGTGTGGAGTCGCTCCGACCTCAGTCCTCCAACCGTCCACCAGCGTCAGCGTCAAGGAGACGAACTGAAAGATCAAAACCAGCGTTACAGCGGCCGAACATCCATGAAGACTGACGCTCTGGATACTGGAGACCTCAGCCTGACCCTGACCAACCTCCAACTGTCTGACAGTGGCACCTACACCTGCTCAGTCAAATCGTTTAAAGGAGAACAGAGGTTGTCAGACATTCAGCTGCAGGTCAAAGGTCAGCAACATCTACCAAAATACAGTTAGAGAGGATTCATTTCTGTACCAATAAACATGTTGAGTCAAGACATCTCAGACTGAGGTATATTAAATCAAAGTCTTTCATGTAATTCGTTCACTCAGACGTCAAAGGTCATGTTGTTTTTATATATTTTTTCCATAGAATGGTTTCCATCCTGGGCCAAAGCTCTCCTGGTTCTCCTGGTTCTTGTTCTTGTGGTTTCTGGAGGTCTTTTATTTCATTTCCAGCAGTATTTCATGTCAGGTGAGTGTCTCCTACTACACTACCCATAATGCCAATGATTAGCAGGTGTCCTCTGGTGGCTCCTGTAGCTCACACAGATGTTGTACTTTGTTGTCCTCTCAGATTACAAGGTGGAGGTGGATTCAGGGGTGGAGTCTGTTCAGCTGCCCTGCAAAACCACAGTTCGCCTGCCTAAAGACGCTAAAGTAGAGTGGACATGCAAACATGATGAGAACGTCCACAGGAAGGTCCACGTGTATGAGAACGGCTCTGAGGAGCCTGAAGAACAGCACCAGGTTTACAGAGGACGAACACAGGTGAAGAGAAACCTGCTGAAAACTGGAGACCTCAGTCTAACCTTGAAATACCCCACAGATGGAGACAACCACAACTACACCTGCACCGTCTACAGCAGGGAGGGAAACATCCTGATGAAGAAACAAGTGGAGCTGAAAGTCAGAGGTCAGTGCTGTAGATGCAGGTTGGAGGTTTTAGATGGTGATAATATGTTTAGCATGTAGCTAGCACATAGCTGAAATAAGTCAGTTCAAATATCAGGTGATTTAAAAATATATTGTTTTCATGACTGACTCAAAACACCTACATGCATGTTTTACACTTGAACTATGAACATGGCCTCAGATTGTTTCCAACCCTGTTTCAGGTTTCAGTCCTCTGTGGCTGTCTCTACATTCCACAGGGAGCAGTTCACAACATTATGTCATCTGAATTTATTACTTCTGAAACACTTACATTAAATTATTCTCTAATCTAAAAGCTGCAAAGCTGCTTACTTTTACAGATACAGTCACTGCTGACCAACAGCCAGTTCTTATCTGCAGGAAGTCCTCCTGTTCTGCTATCTAGTTTACAACAGGCCCACATTCACACCAATGGGCAATTTAGATTCACCAATAAAACTAACCCCACTAACTGCATGTCTTTGTACTGTGGGAGGAAGCCAGAGTACTCGGAGAGAACCTACGCAATATGGGAAGAACATCCACACAGAAAGGTGGAGATGGTGGAGTCAAACTCAGGATCTTGCTGTGAGGCAACAGTGCTAACAACTCAGAAAACAGTGCATATTTTCTTCTATTTTTGCATAGTTTTGTTGTTCTTATGTATATTTCAAGGGAGTCTGAAAATCTTTTTCCATGGCCTCTCCAAACTCCTTCCACACTCGAGTTTTTGCGTCAGCCACTGCTCAAGTCATGTTCCGCTTGGCCTGTCGGTACCTATTAGCTACCTCCTCAGTCCCACAGGCTAACCAAGCCCGATAGGACTCCTTCAGCTTGGTGGTTCACCTCTGGTGTCTGCCATTTGATTCGGGGTTACCAGCACGACAGCCACCAACCACCTTACGGCTGCAGCTCAGTGCAGAGTCTTCGGCAATGGAGGTGCTGAACATGATCCATTCTTAATCAATGTCCCCAGTCTCCCTCGGAATGCTGTTGAAGCTCTGCCGGAGGTTGGAATTGAAGCTCTCACAGGCCAGGGCCTCTGCCAGGCATTCCCAGCACACCCTCACTATATCTTTAGGCTCCCCAGGTTGGTCCAGCATAATTCCCCCGCCACCTGATCCAACTCACCACCAGGTGGTGATCAGGTGACAACTCAGCACCTCTCTTCACCTGAGTGTCCAGAACATATGGCTGCAGGTCTTGTGATATGATTACATCTGGTGCCACGTGCACTTATGGACACTCTTATGTTCAAAGACGGTGGGTTGCACAGAAGTCCAGTAAGAGAACACCGCTCGGGTTCAGATCACGCCCCTCCAGGTGTCACTGTCATTGCCCACGTCTTCCAGCAGGATGACCCCAGGTGGAGCACCCTCAAGCACCCCGCCCAGGGACTCCAAGAAGGCCGGGTACTCTGAACTGTCATTCGGCGCATAAGTGCAGACGACATACGATATTGACTTATATTATTAATATTACATTACAAAATGGTCAGGCACACTGCCTCTCTTTCACTTTAACCATTTCTGTACGTGCACAGCTCACACTGTTCTGTTGTCCTCTCAGTCCCCCAGGTGGAGGTGGATTCAGGGGTGGAGTCTGTCCAACTACCTTGCAAAACCACACTTCACCTGCCTCAAGAAGCCAAAGTTGAGTGGACAGACAGAAACCACATGAAGGTCCACGTGTATGAGAACAGATTTGACCAGCCTGAAGAACAGGATGGTCGTTACAGGGACCGAACGAAAATGAATGAAGACCTCCTGAAAACTGGAGACCTCAGTCTGACCCTGAAATACCCGACAGATGGAGACAACCACACCTACACCTGCACCATCTACAGCAGGGAGGGAAACATCCTGATGAAGAAACAAGTGGAGCTGAAAGTCAGAGGTCAGAAATATTTAATGCAATAGTTGGAAAGCTTAGTTGAAAAGTGGGGGAACTGATAGATTAGGCAGGATTAAGAGGATTTCTTCTTCTGTATAGTTTATAGTAATATTTGGAGGAAACAGCCCATCTGATGTCATGTGATCACCAGCAGCGTCCAGTGGGACTAAATCGGTTTGGATGTCATTTTTACAGTAAAGTAGACAAACTTTGATCCCAGTGAAACTCAATGATGCTGTCAGAGTCAATGAAAAGCTCCTTCTCACTTCACTAGTTTTCACACAGTAGCTTCAAATAATTCACTTTATTGCTCCAACAGAGCAGCCAGAACAGAAAGTCAGAGATGAACGGATCCTGAGGATTTAATGACGACTCTGATGTGATGGAGGTTAAACCAGCTGCTGTCTGTACAACTCATGTTGTGTTTGTTGTCCTCTCAGTCTGTCAGGTGGAGGTGGAGGTGGGGATGGAGTCTGTCCAGCTGCCCTTCAACACCACACAAAACCTGCCTGAAAATGCTACAATAGTGTGGGAACGTACTGAATCTAAACGATCGATGATGGTCCACGTGTATGAGAACGGCTCCGACCAGCCTCACAGACAGGACCAGGTTTACAGAGACCGAACGAAGATGAATGAAGACCTGCTGAAAACTGGAGACCTCAGTCTGACCCTGAAACACCCCACAGAGAGAGACAGTGGGAGATACAGCTGTGGAGTCTACAGTAGGAAGATCTACAGACAGAATGCTGTGCTGCTCAAAGTCACAGGTCTGTCTGTGTGTGTACTTGTTTAAACATCTTTGTGAGGACCAAAAATTGAGGGGACCAAATGCCGGTTCTCACAAACTTGAAGGCATGTTTTGAGGCTTAAAATGTTGTAGGGTTAGGTTTAGGGTTGGGGTTAGGGACTAGCAAAAGCATTATGTCATTTCGATGTCCTCACTGAGACATGAAAACAGTCATGTCTGTGTGTGTGTGTGTGTGTGTGTGTGTGTGTGTGTGTGTGTGTGTGTGTGTGTGTGTGTGTGTGTGTGTGTGTGTGTGTCTGACTGTGTTGTGTCTCCTCTGCAGGGAGAGTTCAGGTCCAGGATCAAACAGGGGACATCAGGAACAGAAGCAGCTCCATTGATCCGACTCCTCTGATGGCTGATCAATCAGTTTGATCTGTGTGTTCTTTGATTATTGATCAGTGATGTCAGAGTGGAGTCAGTGTGATGTTGTTGTTGTGTGTTTGAGACTTTTAGTGTCCATGAAGGTCTCTGCTGCCGTAGATCCTCTGAACTGTGACAGAGGTCTCACTCCGGAGGAAACTCTCAGCACTTTCCAGCAGCTCCTCCATCATGGAGGACGTTCCCTCACTGTAACAGGTGGAGGAGAGAGGAGAGGAAGCACAGGTGGATCCTCTGAGGAAGAGGAGCGTTCCTACAAACCACATGATCACATGACCAGAGGGGCGTGGCCTACAGTGGTAGTAATCAAGTTCATATTCAAAGACTTTATTGTCATTGCATTTGAAAACAACAAAATTTCCGTCACATGTAAGCAATATTTAAAAATAAGTACAAGTTAATAAAAGGATCTAAACTTTCATAAATACTCAAAGTAATAGAAGTCTAAAAAATCTCCACTATATGCATATTTTAAAACTGAAATGACTCAGTGAAGTAGTTTCCCTTTGGTTTTGGAATTCTTGCACTTGAACAACTGTTCTTAGTGGTTTGTGTTCTGGGTCATTATTGCCTGTGGGAAGAAACTGATGTTGACTGTATTGGTTCTCGTCTTCAGAGTCCTCAGGCCCTCAGGCAACAGGTGGAACAGGTGATGGCCTAGATTTGAAGAGTCACGGATGATTTTCATGACCCTGCTGAAGTAGTGTTTGCATGTTCTCAGGACTTTTAATACTAGCTCCTCAAAAGACACCATGGCACCAGGCATAGGTGCGACCAGTCTATAGTCAGGTGTCACAGGTGGATTTATTGGGCACAGAGATGATCAATGCAAACTTCAGACAGGGTGGGATGTGTTGAAGATCAGCACATGCCTCGAGGATCAAACCTGGCACAACATCAGTGAGTGGTTTCACAGTGCTGTCAGGTTGAATCAGGGTATCGGGCTGGGGTCTCTCTTCCTCAAACTTGGCAAAGAAGTGATTCAGCTCTTCTGCTAGTGAGCCATTGCTGGTGACGTGCTTCTCTATTTTCTTTGTTATCAGACAAGTTTGCAGCCATGATATCCTTTTTCATGTTTTTCTCTTGCTGTGCTGTAGCTAGCAGTGTGGATATCAACAGCACATATATACACATATCATCCATAGAGATAATAATAAATATGTACAAGCATCCTCACACACAGAGGAACAGGACAGAGACATACATACCATGTATACCACGATACTCATGTACACTTCCAATTTGGAATCACAGAAATCTCAACATATGTTGGTGGTTTCTGTACTCATAGAGGGGGTCTAGTGTACACAGTTCAATGTTGTTGCTGACTGGGAAGTTATCGCTGTCTTGTGTGATCTTAAACAGTGAACAGATGTTACTCTTTGCTCCCCTAACTAGATGCATGGAAAAGGAGCTTTGTTATGATTATATTGGCTTTGACCTGATTGGCTTTAAGCCCTGATGCTCCATTTAAGTAAACACATGTGAATATTATAATTAAAAGTAATAGGGGAATAGATGAGGTTCTTCTAGTTTTAGGCAATCCATCAGTCTGAATAGCTCTGTAGCATCTGGAGGCACAAAGTTACAAAGTTATTGGGTCTGGTATTGTCAGTGTAGGACCCCTGCATGTATGTTTGTGAGCTACTGGGACAGTGTGTGATTGCACAGGAGCTCCTAAGGCTTCTGAGAATGAGAAGGATGCTGAAGAATCTGTGGTGGACAAACACATTATGTGTGTTACGTTTTTATTTGACTTTTTTTTTTTTTTTTTTTTTTAGCAATTCTATACCCAGGTCAAAACTAAATAAAAAAATACACTGTAAGTAAGTTATATTAAATATAAATGTATCTGTTCATTGACTAGTTATGTAACTACTTGGAAGGATGGATCTCGCGGAACAAATACACTCCCAACCTAGTTTATGAGTGTGTTGTTTATTTTATACATGATGCATGTATCTGGTATGTTTATAAATGTCAGGAAATCAAAAGCAAAGGGAGACTACACGAGAGCACATGTTTGAACAAGTATGGTTCATTCATCATAATTATTTATTAATCAGAAAACATAAACAGTAGCCCGATATCACAACTGTAACATGATATTGAATAGAAGCTGCCAACTTAGCTCTGCAGAGTAGACAATCATAATGAAGCAGCTCATTTTAATTTGTAGATTCAAGCTGCTCCTTGCATTTTGTCCACTGGATGCCACAAAAGAGAATTGTGTTAGAAAGCTTTGAGTAATGAACCGTTTTTTAAATACGAGCTTCAATACTTCATAAAGCTTTATTTGGCCGTCGCTGGTTTCTGTCATGTGATTTAAAACAATGACAAAAAAATAAAAAAGGAAGGGCGAACCATAAGTACATGACAGTACAAGTACAGACGCATGAAGGAACTTATCACAGGAGGATGAGACGGGAAACAGTGAAAGAATAAAATAAAGCAACATCAACAGTAACTGGAAATAAACCCTCCAGACTGAAACACTGGGGAATAACACGAAGATGAAATACAAACAATCAGCAAACTAATAATCACATAGAAAATATTTAATAATAAACACAAAGTCCAGAAACTCAAAGAGCCAGGACCAAGACAGTTTCAGCCTGCTGTATTTCCTGTGGTTGTTTCCATGGTGACTGGGGTGACCAGCTGTTGGAGAGCATGTTTGTCCCTCTGATTTCCAAAAGTGAACATGTGTCAGCAGAAACCTGTAGCTCACAAACACGTCTGCATTTATCTCTATGAAAGCCAAAGAAGAGGCCACGCCCACAAACACTGTGACAGAAGAGCCTAAAAACAGATGTTAGCCCACATCTGTGCTCAGACACAGCTGGGAGAATGACGTGTGGATAATAAAGTTTAATTGGCTGTCACATGATTCAAGCAGAAAAGCTTTTGAAACATTTTTCTTTTTCTCTCAGAGTCTTCTTTCTTCTTCCATCTCCAGCCAAGAGCTTCCCATACGGCTGCACTCTCCACCTCACACTGACTCCACCCACTCCTTTCTTCTTCAGCTGCTCCTTCACCTGTCAGACAGCAGCCACAATGTCTTTTCTTTTCATTCAAAATCAGGAAATTGATATACATATAAACGGTGTGAGTGTAAAGGTGGACTGTGGGAACTTGCCCTTGTCAGCAGTTCTGCTTTCACAGCAGAGTCATTCAGATCCACAGGAGGGTCCTCCACATGTACTGTGAGCTTCACTACCTGCCTCTTTACTGCAGACACAGAAACAGAAGCTAAATGAAGCCACCATCATTTAAACCATCACTGCTACTGCTGTGATTGCAGGGAGCAGCGAATGCTCTAGGTGGGACTGCAGAGCATGTTTAGCCCTCATTCTCCATATCACACAGGTCCAGACAAGGTCCCACATTTTAATTTGATGTAGTTTAGAGAAATGAACAAGTCTCTCGCACAAAACGAGGCTGACAAAAAGACGAGCTCCTTTTTAGAATGCATTGTTAAAAACTTTATTAAAATTAATTGCAGTGTGTCTGACTGTTGTGTAGATGTGTTTTTAAGCTTCCTCTCATCCTTAACATTGTCTCACACAAACATGGTCTTTGTCCCACACTAACTTTTGGAGGTGTGTTTGGGGTTGTTATCATTTGGAATACTGCCCTGTGGCCCAGTTTCTGAAGGGAGGGGATCATGATCTGCTTCATCTACTTCAGTTTGTCACACTACATATTGGCATTGGTGGTTACCTCGATTAACTGTAGCTCCCAGTGCCACCAGCACTCCCACCACCATGCTTGACTGTAGGTAAGACACACTTATCTTTGTACTCCTCACCTGGTTGCTGCCACACATTCTTGACACCATCAGAGCCAAATAAGTTTATCTTGATCTTATCAGACCACAGCTAATCCATGTCCTTCGTCTGCTTGTCTGCAGCAAACTGTTTGTGGGTTTTCTTTTGCATTATCTTCACACGAAGCTTCCTTCTGGGATAACAGCCAAGTGATGCAGTGTGTGGCGTATGGTCTGAGCACCAAGAGGCTGACCCCCCACGCATTCATACATCTATTTTCAAAAGACAAACTCTGGATATGACACTGAGCAATTGCACTCAACTTCTTTGGTCGACCGTGGCAAGGTTTGTTCTGAGTGGAACCTGCCCTGTTAAACTGTTGTATGGTGTTGACCACTGTGCTGCAGCTCAGGTTCAAAGTGTTTGCAATATTCTTTCAGCCTAGGCCATCTTTATGTAGAGGAACAATTCTTTTTTTCAGACCCTCAGAGAATTTTTTGCCATAATGCGCCATGTTAGACTTCCAGTGACCAGTATGAGAGAGTATGGCTGTATCCCAATTCAGGGTCTGCAGCCTTAACGGTCCAGAAAGGGCCGCATACTCAAAGACCGCTAAGGCCGGAAGTGCGAGGCTTGTGAAATGGGACGGTCTTGCCTTCATGGCACTGCCCAGGTTGCCTAGCAACCATGACACTAACAGCTGGAAACGTTTCATACAGCTTTATTTGACAGAAATGAAGGAGAAAATCTTTTGTTCATTTGTTTGTTTGTTTCTACATGAGCTTTGATTTGATGAGTATCTGAGGCTGAGACCACGGGACTGTGAAACATGATTGTTGGGCTTCATTTCTGTACTGAACAGTCATTTTAAGATTAGCTAGTAAATAACAATTAGTTTATGTTGTTCATGAGACTAAAGTCATCTTACATTGGTAGTGTAAATATAATTGGCCAATATTAAAGTTATTATTTCAATCATTATTAGTTATTACAGCAGTGAATGAACTCTGTTTCAAATACTGAGCTTCAGTAAAGTTTCAAGCTGCATTTATTTATATTTCCTGTCACCTTAAATCTTCACTCAAAGACAGGTTCCTTTGACACTGTATATATAAATGTATTATATATAAGAGACAAATATTGTTCTTTTAATATGTTGGCATTACTACATTTCTCTCAGTGCTACTTTAAATATTCATGAAATCATATTGAACGGCGTATATTTTAAAGTAAAGGCTTTAAAACCAAGTTAGTACAAACATCGCTAATGTCACATAACTTTGCCGACATGTGGCCAACATTAATGTTTTAATGTTCTTCGTTAATTAACATTTGCACATAAATAAGTGACATCATATTCAGTACTTACTTTTAAAAGTTTACTCTTCGGACGCCCCTCTTCTGCTGTTTTTTTTTTTTTTTTTTTACAGCAAAATTATCCACACCCACCGCCGTGCTATGCATTCTGGGATATGTTGGGCCACAAAGTCTACACCGCCACATCCTTAAAATTCAGGGAAATGAAGGACACATTTGAGGGCTGCATTTCGAGCAGCCTTTGAATTGGGACAGCCTTCGTCGCGCCGCTGTGACGTAATCGGCCTTAAAATGCGGCCTTTAAGGCTGCAGACCCTGAATTGGGACACAGCCTATGAGAGCAATAACACCAAATTCAACACACCTGCTCCCCATTTGCACCTTGGCCCTGTAGCATTAACAGGTCACATGACACCAGGAAAGGAAAATGGCTAATTGGGCACAATTTGGACATTTTCACCTTGGGTTACACTGACTACGGGTGGGTTTTAATTATCGATTTTCCGATAACAATCGATTCTAGTTTTAATAACGCGATATCGATTCATTAAAATCCAGAATTGATTTTTAAATATTAAATTATTTTGCCCAAAATGCTAGAATCTCAGGTTAAACCTCACAAAATTTCGACAACCACCACATTGCTAAAAATGTAAATGAGAGCAGGTACACGGATTCTGCATGAAGACGTAAACACAAAGTGAGGACCCGACGCATCAGAATCAGTGAGTGTCGGCTTTCTTACCCGACAGGACATACACGGACAGCTGCTTCACTTAAAGTTGTGAAAATGTAATTGAGTGGCATCGCCACAAGAGGGGATGCTCCTCATACCTGTATCCATACCCTCAGGGGAAATAGTTGAGTTCAGCCGAGGTCAACTGTGGATCACCTCAGGGGACAGAAGCAACAATATTGGGGGAACAAACTGCAACAAATGCACTGAGGGAAACAGGAATGGAACAAGATGGTGGACACCAAAGCACTGAACAGAACAACAACATTGGAGAGGAGGAATACTGCCGCTTTTAGAAAGGGCACAGTATACACCTAACGTGACCCCACCGACTAATGAATCAGTTTTAAGGAGGTCTCCTGGAGAACGACGGCCTGCTACGCATTTCACATATGACACCCTTGGCCAGCCCTCTCTGTGTGCATCCATCAGTCAGTTGTGCTGAAGTGCACGAGTCACCAAACACAGCATTCTGCACCATGCCACCATAGTCCTTGTTACCTTACTTTCCCCCAGTGCCATATCACATTCCACCATCTCACTGTGCACACCCCGGCACCTTCCCTGTATATTATAACTCCCCAATCTATACATGTTAGTAGGCAAGGAATGTGGGGATGTTCACAATAGTAAATTTTTTGTAAAACATTTGTTGATGTAAAAGGCCTTATTTCATTGTGGTATTGCACTTTTCACTTAAAGTTGTGAAGATGTAATTTCGTGGCATAGCCACAAGGGGGAGGGAGCTATGGGTGTGATAAGCCGTGGCAATGCTCCTGTAGCTCAGACAAGGAAAGGCCTGCAGACCGAACGCAGCTCATGTCTCCCGTCTCTGCTTTTCTGTTTAAAAACAGGATCCATAGAAGGCCTGTAACATATGCTTTAAGTGCATTTCATCTACTATTTGTTATCTTAAATATACATCACCATGGAAAAGTCTTTTTGTTTGTTTGTTAAGCCACCTAATTCTGACCTGCAAATCACTCAAGCATAAAATAACTTGATCTTGAACTCTCTGAGGGTTTACCTTATATATACTATATTTCCATTTTGGGCGATTTATTAAGTCAAGTCTGCAGCTGTTTCCCATTTCTCTCCAGAAAATGCAGAAATCACAGGTGGCTCAAGACTTTTGCACAACACCGTGTGTAAAATTGCTTGTGATCCATAAAGGAAAGACAGTGAAAGCTCACCAGGTGTAGGGAGGCTGTAGCAGACAAATGGTAATCTTGTTTCACAGGACAAAGTCTTCCATTCTCCTGAACGAGTCAGAGCTGCACAGATCTTACTCATACCCCTAAACGGGTTCATCCCACTGGCCCAGTTTGAGAATGAGTACTTTGTGCCATCAGACCAGTAAATGTGTGGCTCTCTGTGCAGGCCAATCCACACCCTTTTACTCTGAGCCTTTTCATGGACTTGTTGGTTTTCTCCGGGGTTCTTGACAGTGGCCAGGTCCAAGAAGTTCTCCCTGCAGTACCTTCGAGCATCGGACCAACTCATTTCTTTATCCACCAAATCAAACTCAGGGTTCATCTGAGATCCTGAAAGTTAAAACGTAGAAACGTGTTGTCTTGTTGCATGCTCAATCATCGAGATAAGGAAATCCAATAAGTTGATTGTATTCATCTGGACGTTTTCAGTGAGAGAAACGGTTCATCATCATCCAAAAGCCTTCTTCAGTCTCAGCTGACTGCAGGTTTCCTTAACTTTTAAAAAGTACTTTTATGCAATGACTGAAACTGAATGAAATGGTCTTTGATTGCTGGTCAATGGTCATGACAGTTTGCATATTAATGATCATAAACTGACCTCACAGCCCATTGTTTATGCGTTGTATAAGTTTTTCCATTGTGCAAAGGTGTTTATAAGGTTTGGGAAACCCGCAGTCAGCTGATGATGATGATGATGATGATGATGATGATGATGATGATGATGATGAAACGTTTCCCCCACTGAAAACGCAACGTCTAGTTGAACATAATCCATTTTTGGAATGGAAATGTTTCTTTGGAATAATGCAGTGAAATCAAAGTTTAAAGTTTAAAAGTTTAAAATCAAATGTAGGTTTTTTTGTACCTCTGTAGCAAATAAACTGGAGCTTCTCTCTGCACTGAAAATCCCACCATTTTCCTTTTAAAGAGGACACACAGAACTGAACCCCAGAGTAAAAATCTGGTTCATATTCAGAAGTGTCCCAGTTCCTGTAGTCAGCTCCACTCCCTGTGAGCCCATCTGACCACCTCCACCTGATCTGACTGTACAGACCGATCCAGAGCTCAGAGCTGTGAGCGGCAGATGAAACTGTGCTGTTCAGCTGCTTCATTTCTTCAGTGTTCTCGATGGAGGCCAGGTCTGTTTGATTCTGTTGGCAGTAGCTCTGAGCTTCAGTCCAAGTCTTTGCATCATCAACATAGTGGTACTGACGGGGACAGCATGTGGAGACAAACCAGCCTGAAAGGGAAAACGTTTGACTGGGTCAGTTTGTAGAGACACTCTGAGTCTATCTGAGACTCTGAGCCTATCAGGGGCTGAGACTGATCTGAGTAATAAGTGCTGTTGTAGACGATAAAGAGCTGGACTTACCTGAGAAGCAGCAGACACACAGCAGGATCCTCTCCATGATGCTGCTGCTCTGGATTCTGTGTGTCAGCAGATTCACTCACTGATCTCTGTTTGCTGCTTAGACTCATTTACACACATTCAAAGCTGCTTCATCACTTCAGTGGAAATGCTGATGTATGCAAAACCTCACTGTGTGCTCTCCCTGCACAGCTGTGAGCTCACATCTTATCTTCCACAGTAAAGTCTGCTCACAGCACTGCTCACTGTCTCCATCCAGCACACAGTGAGAGCATGAGGGAGTGAGCAGGTGTGGTCCTGGTACTCCTGTCATGTTGTTGATCAGAGTCCAGTGCAGCACTTTGTTTCACTTTATTTGGACTCGGCTTCAGTTTTTCATCTGGCTCTGAACATCGTGTCATAACTTACATTTGCCTTCAAAAGTGTGGCAGCCGTCTATAACCTGCTCAAAACACACAGCTGCTGTGTGTCCTATCACACACACACATTTACACACAGTGTGTGTCAGCACCAGCTGATGTTCTAAAATCACATACTCATCCTAAACTCTGTGTGAATGTCCATCAGCACCACTACCATCTGACCGTGGCTCAGAGCCTTCAACACAGGATGTGACATCATCAACAGTGATGACGGGCTCCACAGTAAATATGAGTGAACATGAACAGCTGGGAGCTCAGCTCACTATAAACAGATCAGCTCACGCAGCAGTGACGTGTGCTGAAGGTCAAATCAGTGAATCCTCAGAGGAACAGCAGCTTTCACACATGGACAAAGAGTTTGTGCAACAAGCACAATAGTTACAGATGAGTTTACAGATTTTGTGCTGCTTCATGAATCAAAATGACAGTAAGAATATTTAAACGTGACCTGATGCTGTCACATCACAGCCACACAGCACTCTGACTCTCCACTGGGGAACTCTGTGCTACAAACAACATGAAATGGTTGATAAACAGCAGCTCAGCTGGATGGTGGTTTCTCTCTTCTAAGCTTCACATGGAGGAAAATGAATATGAAGCTTCATCTGTCAGTCTAACCAAATCTCATCATTTCCATTGCTGACCTCAGAGCTTTATCAGCTCTCTGTCCTTGAAGCAACACTTTCATTTGCTTCATCAAACACAGATATCGCCCATGTTTGAATGTTTTGCTGTTCAGCAGCTGAATGTCTTTATGAACTGTGAGTACTGAGATCTGTCCCACTCACCCAGCCCAGTCTTCCATTTACGTCCTCGTTTACACAGATGTCTTTCAGGTGTTTCAGTGCTCTTTCCATGGAGACACGGAGAAACAGGTGAGAGGAAGCAGAATGAAAGAGAAATACATGATCAGGGTGGATGCAGGACCAAAACGCATGGGACTTTCAAACCAACAGGAATTTCAGGAATCAATGTGTTATTTTATTAGGTGGCAATATGTCCTAGTGCAGTCAGACGGGAAAAGCCAGGGTCAAAGGTGAGGCACATCAAGCACATAATAATAATTTTGTGTTAATCTTAGATGAGTAGTTTTATGGACAAAAACCACCAGGACATCCAATGTCACCTTAGTGCTGGGTATTCCCTGGCCCCATCTCTATATACAGGTGTATAATTATTCTTTCTTTTCTTTCCCCTACAGATTAGGTGTGTTTTATACCTTTTAGTTTGTTTCTTTTGTGTTCCTTTTTCATATTTTTGTTTGCATGTACCATAAATTTGGAAAAGTACAAAATAAAGTTAAAAAAAATAAATAAATAGAATTTTTGTCATGTGTTAGAACATTAGATATATTGGAGTGTGTATAATGGTTCATGTGGTAACTGTTCTTAGCGTGCATCCTTTTTTGAACTGGTTTTTATAGGAAATTACCCGACACTGCTAATTCTACAACTACTGCTACCAATAATACTCATGTTAATAAAAAGTAAAATATCAGTAAAACATACATTAACAGCTCCAGTAATACAGAGTTCTGTCATGCTCATGAGTATCGGTGATTGGCTGCTCTTCCTTTCAGGGTGGTGGCTGCCTCAGGGCGGTGTTTCTGGGGCTGGTACCTGTGAATCATTCTTTAGCTGTCCTGTTACCCTGACACAGAGAATAATGAGAAGTAAACTCGTGATGTCCACACAGTGAAGTTTCTGCTAAATGAAGTCATGTAGTGATCCTGCTGAGCTGCTCTCTTCTCTCACTTCTTCAGATTCTCTTGACACGCACCGAGCTTTTACACATGATACAAAGATATTTCATATGCTGAACAGACTTTATTGAAACAGAGACAATCATCAGAATACAGTGAGACAGAGCTAATCAAACAGATTGATTGTAGGATCAATGATCATTGTTGGAGTCAAAGATCTGAGATCACAGTGGGTGAACATCATTTCAGAAAGGAAAGAAAAACAATCAAACTGGTTAAACAGGAACACCACAGACTCTTTGGTTTCTGCCCAGTGAGCATTCCCAGCTCTGTTACTAAAACGAACTGAAGGTCAGGTACAGCGTATTACCTTTGTTCCCACTGTTGAGGTTTTTTTTGTCTAATGAAGACCCTGGGATATCTGTACTGCTCCACAGCTGCTGTGTTGACGATCACAGAGACCGCCCGAACGGAAGACCGGAGTCTTTCTTGTACCACAGGTACACGTAACTTCCTCCTGCCCCCTTGCTTAGATCAGTAGTTACCCTTGTAAAGCCCATATACTGAAACAACATCTCGTCTATATCATCAGTGGAGATCTTCAGATCTGTGATGGCTCTTTGAGAGTTAGTGGTCTGACGGTACCAGATGAAGACAAAGGATCCTCCTGCACCTCTGTTGGTATCTTCATCCACTCTGATGTAGCCGTTCTGGAAGTAGTCAGCATCTCCATCATAGTCAGCATTGGCAGTGATGTCACAGATGTAGGTTGGTCTCTCCCTCTTCACCCACAGGTAGATCCATTTTCCTCTAGCTTTCCGGTTCAGATCACAGGCCAGTCTCTCCCATCCAAATACAAACATCTGGGCTTCCTCTCTTGCTTCTATAGAGACATGAAGGTTCACAATGGGAACATCGTACTCTGAGTTACCTCTGTAGTACCACAGGTAGATGTAGTCTCCGCTTGTTCCGGCATTGAGGTTCTTGTTAATCTTCTGGTAACCTGCAGTGATCAGACCCCTGCTCATGCCATCATTGAATGTAAGCTGAATCCTGGTGATTGGTGAGCTGCTGCCTTTTTTGTACCAAAGGTAGATGTATTTTCCTTCAGCTCCTTTGTTCAGATCAACATCAATTTTGATGAAACCTTGACTGCTAAGATACGTCTCTTCAGCTTCATCCAGAGACACCTGGAGCTCGGTGATGTACTGGACCACTGATTGTTCCTGCATCAACGTTAAAAGATTAATGAGTAAACAGAAAGATTTAAAATCTGTTTTAAAAGTTTGAAATCAGGAAGGTGCGTGGTAGCTGAAACTGCTGTAGCATTACTACTTTGTCTACATTTACAGTTTTTTCTGAGATATAATAAAATGACATGATTTTGCTACTAAACGGATCGTTAGTGTTTTTTTTTAAATGTGCAGCTAATTAAACTTGAATTGTTCTGAATGTTTTTGTACTTTATGCTAAAAAGTAAGTTTGACCCCACGTGATGAAATAAATGTGTGAAAAACTGAAAAGCAGCAGAGAGCACATTTTCACACAGACTGGACACAAAAGAGAATATGAAGCATCACCAGAGTGAAGGGAGGTCCGATCAGCAGCAGCAGATAAACCTTCAGCAGAGTCTTCATAGTCTCCATCTCTTCCTCCTTAAACCACAAACACATTAAGGTACCTGTGAATTGAACTACTGATAAAGATTTTATGCTCTCTGCCTCCCCAAAAAACCTGCCTGGGAACGCACTGTACAACATGCTGGACCGAGAAATGATTTTTAATCGATTACCTCAAGATGGGTAAAAAAGGGTCATTTTTTGCCAAATTTAAAGGAACATAAAGAGCAAACAGAGATGCTGTGTGAGCAGTTGTATACTTACGTGTGTATAGACGGCGTTTGGCTGGCTGAAAGCTGCTGATCGTTCTTTATACACACAACAGCATCAGTACAATTGTGAAATCACCTCTGACGTGCAGTTTCAGCCCTCCTCCTTTCCTGCTTCTCTGCATTCACATGATGATCAACTGAGCAAAACATGAACTTCAAAAAAATAATCTGTTGTATATTAATGAATAAAAACACATTTGAGCACTGTGTGGACTGTCAGTAGCTACATGGGGATTAAATATATCAATGAAAAATGAAGGTGAAGTTTGATTTCTCAGAGATATTAATCTGAAATGTTTCTTTTTTTGTTTTTTATCTGAATATCTGTAAAAGTACCTGTTTTCACTGCCAATGCTGACTATGATGGAGATGCTCAGTACTTCTACTTCCAGTGTTTATCTCCTTCAGCAGTGGCGCACTTAAGTTTCCTGTTTTCACAGTGCAGCCTCTGTGGTTTAGGATGTCTTGTATGCCCAATCACACCCCCCGTGTGTTGTTGCTGGACAGGTGGGACTCTATGCTACTTTTATGGTCCGTCTTAGCTTCTTTCAGATCGGGTTGAGCAGACCTGTACAGAACTCAGTCGCCCGACCTGAAGGCAGCATCCCGGCTTTGAGAAGTGTGCGGATCTGGCTGGTCATCCAGGGTTTCTGGTTTGAGAATCACATAATTATCAATAATTCAAAATAAATTTCATTATAATCCTTTGCCTTTAGTCCCACTAACTGATACAAATGGCCGTTCAAGCAAGGACACACAAGGTCGTTCAGGATCTAAATGTTTAAGTTTGAACAGAAAGCCCAGGACCAGCACAGAGGGACTCTGCTGCAGACACATGTACAGCTACACGTGTAAAGCGGGTGCTTATCACTGCCTTTGGTTCCTGCTGAAGGCCAAGCTTAACAGACCAAAGGTTTAAACATCTGTGTGTCTGAAATAGACCAGTTTTGGTGGTGCTGAGGTTGATACAGACTGAAGACTCTCCACATTGGAACTCTGTATTATAGCTCTGAACTCTATGAACCAGGCAATATGCAGACTGGGGGCCGGCATCCACCTAGCTCAAGATCAATCCATGTCTGAATGTGAAAGAAGGCACTCCATCGTACCTTAATAAATCATACCATACACAATTTATGGCAGGATATACAATATAAAGTCTGCTGCTTGGTATAGCTATAGCCACCACTATGTCCAGCTGGTTACCATCACCAGTTTGTCCTTCTGTATCTGGAAGTCTCACAGGATCCTAGCGCAATCATTCTGCCTGCTGGCATCTTGCACCCTGCTGTTATGTGCTGGATTGTCTCAGGGGCATCTTTACACAGCCTGCACCTGGGGTCTTACCTGGTGTGATAGACCCCAGCCTCCATGGATCTCGTGCTCAGAGCTTGTTCCTGTGCTGCCATGATTAGTGCCTCTGTGCTGTCTTTCACAGCTGCCACATTACTACTAAATCCATGAAGCAAGTTTAAACAAAAGGACTGGTTTTAAGATTTGTGTCTGATCAGTTTCTTAAGACTACATTTAGCCTCCATCTAGTTTGAACCCAGCACCTACCCCACCAGTCCAGGTCAATGTGGATTCTTTTTAGGTTCCTGAAGGGAAAGTGACAAGTTTGGTATGAAGGAGGGAAAGTTTGATATTATTTTTAATGATTTGATTTGTATTTATAACTGGTATCAAACTGTTGCTTCCTGCAGTGGGAAGAGCCACGGACGATATTATCGGGAGTTCCAATTCTTCTCCAGGACTGTGTGTCGGGTCATGATGGTGAGCAGACCAAGGTTGCATTACTGCCCAGTAGTGATGTTCAAAACACCTTGAGGTGCACTGTTTAAATAAAACTGAACTAAATTGAAACACTGTAACATTTAAAGGTTTAGAAAAAATCTGACATCATCTTCACAAGTAGAATGGGAGGCAGAGCCTTCAGTTTTCATTTTACTTTACAAATTGACTTTCATGCATTCAGCTTCTACTGGGATCTTTGTGATGGACATGATGGAAGCAGGTGAGGAACTCTGAGATGATGACATTTCTTGACCTGTGTCGTTGTCATCTCAGCAGCTGTTTGGTGGAGTCAGGAAGTGAATGATGAGTTTTAACAAAACCTCTCAACATTTGAAGAAACGAGTTGGGTTCAGATTAAACTCATTTCTTCAGAGGACACAGCAACATCAGAGTTTAACTCATCCGGATCTTTAATGTTGTAAAGAAAGAGAAACTCCTGGTGGACTTTCAGGTTCCAACTGTTTACACACTGACTGCTGTGAAATGTGTACAATGTTCAGACTTTTAAAGAAATAAATGGCTTCACAGAGAATTAACTTGACATCTGCTGAGAAACTGTAACTGTTGGATGCTGTGAGGAAAACTGCTGAGCATGTGTGAGAGTGTCATGTTTAACGGCCTTTCAGAGAGTCACTGCCTTCACTTTCAGAGTTTCTTCATGTTCTGCTTCATCAGCACTTCTTCACAGCTTCTGAATTCAAAATGATGGGTCATGAACAAGTGTTGAAATGATTCTTACTAATGAAAGATATTTTTAATAGCAGCAGCAGCTCTTTCACTTCCTTTTACTTCTCTTTTGAGAAACTGCCTCATGAAAACCAAACTGTGTTGTAATCTCTTGTAATCTGTATCTCTTTTAAATCACAGAAAAACAAAACATCTTTAATTATTTTACGTATAGTTGGTTTTGTTTCTTTCTTTCTTACTGTGTAAGAATATTCAACACTGCTATCAATGCATTTTTCAAAAAGGTCTCTCTGCGCAAAGTGGGCCTAAAACATAAACAGCTGTGGGATACTGTTTGTCCGTGATTTGAACCGGGGAACAAACTGTGGCAGGATGAGTGTTGTGTCAAGTTTGGTATCACTGACAAAGTGTGTTCCCGTGCGTCGTGAGCATTCGCTGGGCATGGAGCGCAAATTCAGTTTACTCCGCCTCCATTACAGGCGATTAGGCGTGGCAGTAGTGATGTTTTAGTTTTGTGAAAAAGTGAAAAATGAGTGTCGTTACATTACCATTCAGTTTTAGGGTGACAATAGAAAATTATATATTTATTGTTCTCACGTGGTATCGGACGGGATTATTTTAACAAACGAACGACATTTTGCCTGATAATTATTTTTATCCTCCTGTAACTTACCTGTACAGAGAGCTAAAACCTCCAAAGTTTCAGGATTAGTTGGTCGTTCTAAGAAGTGTTTGTGAACTAAAAATCAAAAATGGGGAATACTGTTTGTCTGTGATTTGGAGAGCCCAGCGTGTGCTCCTGACGCAGGGCAAACCAATTCTTTTGGGGACACCTACCTGGGCACGACAGCTGTTGTGCAGGTGAAGCTGAAGACAATATATGAAGGCAAGATTGCGTAAGGTTGCAGGTCCAGATGGCATCAGCTCCAGGCTCCTGAGGTGCTGCGCAGATGAACTGTGTAGCATCCTAGGATATGTGTTCAACCTGAGCCTGTCACTAGGGAAAGTACCACAGCTGTGGAAGACCTCCTGTGTGGTACCGGTACCAAAGACCTCCCATCCCAAGGACCTCAGCAGCTACAGGTCGGTAGCCCTGACATCGCATCTGATGAAGACCCTCGAGAGGTTGGTTCTAAACCATCTGCGCCCCCTGGTGAGGTCTTCATTGGATCCGCTGCAGTTTGCTTACCAGCCTGGCATCGGGGTGGAGGACGCCATTATCTACCTCCTGCACCGAGCTCTGACTCACCTGGAGAAGCCTGGAAGCACTGTGAGGATCATGTTCTTTGATTTCTCCAGTGCTTTTAACACCATCCAGCCACGACTTCTGAGAGACAAGCTGGAGCTATCGGGAGTGGACCACCATATGTCCCAGTGGATACTGGACTACCTCACAGAACGTCCACAGTATGTGAGGTCACAGGGCTGTGTCTCTGATACGCTGGTCTGCAGTACAGGGGCCCCACAGGGAACTGTGCTGGCACCGTTCCTCTTCACCCTCTACACTGCAGACTTCTCCATCAACTCCCCACGCTGCCACCTACAGAAGTTCTCTGACGACTCTGCCATAGTCGGCCTCATACTCAGAGTACAGACAGTGGACTCTGGACTTTGTAGACTGGTGTCAGCAGAACCACCTGCTGATCAACGCCGGGAAAACCAAGGAGTTGGTGGTGGACTTCCGGAGACGCAGACCCACCACACATCCAGGGAGTGGACATTGAGATAGTGGACTCTTATAGGGTACCTGGGTGTTCACCTGAATAATAAACTGGACTGGAGCCACAACACTGATGCTCTTTACAGGAAGGGTCAGAGCAGACTCTACCTGCTGAGGCGGCTGAGGTCATTTGGAGTACAGGGAGCGCTTTTAAAGACCTTCTATGACTCTGTGGTGGCATCTGTCATTTTTTACAGTGTGGTATGTTGGAGCAGCGGTTTATCGGCAGCTGAGAGGAAGAGGTTGGACAAACTCATCAGGAAGGCCAGCTCTGTTCTGGGATGCACCCTGGACCCAGTGCAGGTGGTGGGAGACAGAAGGACTCTGGCCAAAATAACATCTCTGATGGACAGAGTCTCCCACCCCATGCATGGAAATGTTGCTGAACTGCAGAGCTGCTTCAGTGACAGACTGCTGCATCCTAGATGCATGAAGGAGCGTTTCCGCAGGTCCTTCCTCCCTGCAGCTGTCAGACTGTACAATCACAACTGCTCCCAACAATCATAGATGTTTACATCTGCGCTGTAACAACTTCTACTGTTATAACTTGCACATTACTTTTCTCAGCTTATATATACACTATACATGTCTACTTTTTAATGCACAGGTACAATACACAATCTGCACTTTTCTAATTATTCTAAATATTCTTAACTATTTAAACATCTTTCAGTATCCTGCTCTGTTTGCACACGATCTGTACTCTAACTTTAACAACTGTACTGTCATCTGCTTTGGTAACTATTGTCCATGATGTAAATATGTAAAAATTGTGTTTCTGTTCTGTGTCCTGTTCTGTTTGTGGGGGGGGTTGCAAAGGATTATTCTATTCTATCTAGTCTTTGGCTTGGAAGCATATTTGGCAATGCTAAAAAAAAACTGTCCATTATGCTAACAGTGTCCAAGCATTCTTTTTCTTTTTCTTTTTTTTAATTCTTACTGCCCTCCCACAATGGCTCTGCGTCCCCTCTAGGGGGCATGCACTCCAGTTTGTGAGCCACTACCTTAGCTCATGTGATGAGACACATGATCAATAGTGTGCTATCAACCATCTCAAAGGACAACCCCACTTTGCTTTAAATATCTGTGACTCTACACCAGGGGTCCCCAATCTCAGTCCACGAGGGCCGGTGTCCCTGCAGATTTTAGATCTCACCCTGTGTCAACACACCTGAATCACATGATTAGTTCATTACCAGGTCTCTGGAGAACTTCAAGACATGTTGGGCGTTTATCAATATGTGTACTTGTGCGTACTTGCGTTCTCGTGTACTCGTGATACGTCATCAGTCGGAGACCAAGTACTGTTCCAATTGGCACGCATCAAGCCGAGAACGCGAAAAAAGTCCCGGATGTGTTCTCGATCCGCCCGTTTTATCGAGCATGCATCGGTGTGGACTTGGGACAGCTATATATCCCGGAATGCATTTCGTCCAAAACTCACCAGCGGACTCCCGGCACATCGTTTTCAACCCCCCGCCCCCCCCCGCTCGCGGACTTCTCACTACTCAGGTTACAGAAACCCCAGCAGCTGTCTATAGTATTGAGTGTCCACTAGAATAGAAATAAAAGCGTTCTAACATCTCACCTGCTTGTTTTTATTAAGGTATGTACTAGAGATGGACCGATCCGATATTAGGTATCGGTATCGGTCCGATACTGACGTAAATTACTGGATCGGATATCGGCGAGAAATAAAAAATGTAATCCGATCCATTAAATATCAACAAAGCACCTCACAAAACTTGCGACACGGCGTAACTCGGCTCATAACCGTAGCAGTCGGAGCAGTGTGCGTCACCTGATAGAGCAGCTGTGTGTATTTGTAGCCTCACTAGCAAACCAGCATTTCCATCTCCGAGGAAGTTATCCCAGAGAGAAGTAAAGCAAGTGTGTAAGTTCATCTCTGAATGTTTGTAAAGCGTACCTGCGTTAAGCTTAACCACCGAATATATGGAGCGTCGGCCTCTTCTCTCTCCCTCTCCTGCCGCTACTTCATGAAACTCCTTAATGATCAGCTGATCGGCTTTTCTGTCGCGAGTCCGTCTCTCTTCTTTGTTTTTGGCCCACTTTGCACCACAAGGAGGAAAACAGCAGCTGAACAACAGCAGCACGTTTAAGCTTGATAAGCTGTTGTTAGAATTTATTTAATATTACTTTCTACACCAGGATCCTTTTCTACGTAGCTGACGGCTGGTAACTGTGCAGGGGCGGATCTAGCAAAGTTTAGCCAGGGGGGCCGATATGGCATGAACAGGGAAAAGGGGGCACAAAGACATACTTTTCTTTCTTATTCTCATTTAAAATGTCTAGCTTATAATAAATAATTATCTGAATCTTACACCCAAAGTTTTAATCTGATGTAAAATGTATAGCAGTCCATTACTGTATTTAGTACTTTTTCCTTTGGGAAGATACCATCTGTGCAGTCTGCAATTCTGTAGAAGAAAGATGTTGAATCTATTTAATTATTCTTGAAAAATAATTTATTTCTGTGCATTTTTTTTTCACACTGCATCAAATTAAAGTTGATTATGTCGATTAACCATCACGAGGTGGAGGGTGGGGGTGGTTCCTTTTTATTGCTGGGAGTTTGCAACCCTATTAGTTAGGTTGCTTAATATTTCTGCTACTTTTTAGCAGAAAGTAGCAGAAATATTTTAAAGTACTCTTTAAAATACCAGAATAGGGAGGATGGAGCAGGTTTCAGTTTATTAGATTGATCAGTGTTGCTGAACTATGAAATATTTTGGGTGCAGTGTATTTTTTACATACAGGTATAACAGAATAGCTTTAGTGTTGTTGTTTATTTAAACTTGAGTATGAACTTATACAAAATGCAGCAAGATATTAAAAAACAGTTTTATTGATTAAAAACACACTATATCGGATTCATATCAGTATCGGCAGATATCCAAATTTATGATATCGGTATCGGTATCGGACATAAAAAAGTGGTATCGTGCCATCTCTAGTATGTACACGTATGTACATGTACACTATTTTTATTAATAGAGGTTTCACTACTGAGGTTAAAAATGATATATAAGTCACTTAGATCACTTCTAAATGTTAATGTTTGGTTTATTTCAGTGTTTTATTTGTTCCTGAGTAAACCGGTTTGGCTGTGATTACAGTTAAGCTTCATAACATGTTACTCACAGTTAAATTAGGAGGGGACGGCAGTAAAAACTCCGGACCTGTAACATCATCACGTACGCTGGTGTTCCAATTGTACATATCGCGAATCCGTACTCCCGTTCTCGGCGAGTACGTACTCACCGAGAACGCGAGTACGTACTCGCGTACTTGGGCATTGATAAATGGCCATTGAGAAGGTAATTTATCCATTTAAATCAGCTGTGATGGATCAAGGACACATCTAAAACCTGCAGGGACACCGGCCCTGGTGGACTGGGATTGGGGACCCCTGCTCTACACCATATGGGTTTAGAACTGAAGAAGCTTCTCAGATGAGAGGTGATACGTCTTCATAAAGCTTAAAGAAGTCCATGTGCTTTCTTTCCAAGCTCCTTAGACTATAATTGTGGTTATACTTTGTAATATAGATTTCATTGATCCATCATTACATTTACATATCCAGTTGTATGTACCCTATATGCATTATCACAGCAGAGCTCAGTATTTACTCCACATGTCAGTACTTCCAAATGAGCTGTTAATTAGAGCTTTGTGTGATCTGCCTTTTGGTGAAGCAATGGTCCAGAAAGGGCAAAAAAGAGTGAAACATTAAGGCCAATTACCACAATGAGGTAGCTGATGATCTGGCAAGTGAAGGGCTGAGTTGGTCTTAAGTACACCCACATGATTGCTGCTAATGATCTGCAGGTGAGCAGGGATAGACACACAAAAACTGGAACTCTGGTCAGAGGTTGGACTTAGGCCGGATCATGACACAAACAGTGAATTCTTCCTAACTATAACTCATTAAACAAATACAAGTACAAATGTGTAGAAGATACAGACTTCCTTCTAAACTAAACATGATATTTTTGGAATCACTTTGAATCACTTGAATTATGGGTTACTCTGGTTCCACAGAAGAGGGGCCTGAAAACTGAAGGCTCTGCCTCCCATTCAACAAGCAAGCCTGCAGTGTGAGAGCAAAGTGCTCTAATAGGGTGATATGGTACTACAAGGTCATTAAGATGGGGCCTGATTATTTAAGACCTTGTATGTGAGGAGCAGGATTTTGAATTCAATTCTGGATTTAACAGGAAGCCAATGAAGGGAAGCCAAAACAGGAGAAATCTGCTCTCTCTTTCTAGTCCCTGTCAGGACTCTTGCTGCAGCATTTTGGATCAGCTGAAGGCTTTTCAGGAAGTTTTTAGGACATCCTGATAATAATGAATTACAGTAGTCCAGCCTGGAAGTAATGACATTTCTTGACCTGTGTCGTTGTCATCTCAGCAGCTGTTTGGTGGAGTCAAGAAGTGAATGATGAGTTTTAACAAAACCTCTCAACATTTAAAGAAACGAGTTGGGTTCAGATTAAACTCATTTCTTCAGAGGACACAGCAACATCAGAGTTTAATTCATACAGATTTTTAATGTTGTAAAGAAAGAGAAACTCCTGATGGACTTTCAGGTTCCAGCTGTTTACACACTGACTGCTGTGAAATGTGTACAGTGTTCAGAGTTTTAAAGAAATAAATGGCTTCACAGAGAATTAACTTGACATCTGCTGAGAAACTGTAACTGTTGGATGCTGTGAGGAAAACTGCTGAGCATGTGTGAGAGTGTCATGTTTAACGGCCTTTCAGAGAAACAGCAAACCACCTCTGCCCAGCATCCTGCTCGCGAATCTCCAGTCTCTTGACAACAAACTTGACGAGCTCGGATTAAACCCCAACAAGACATCAGGGACTGCTGTGTTCTGGCCTTCACAGAGACATGGCTGGAGCCCAACGTCCCCGACTGCGCCATCACGCCGGATGGATTCACTGTTTACCGGAGAGACCGAACGAAGGACTAAGGCAAGAAAAGGGGAGGAGGGGTGTGCTTTATGGTTAACTCTATGGTCTAAACAACAGAGGCTGACCCAAGTGCCTCAGAGCCAGGCACGCTCACATCACAGCTCTCTAAATAAGCCAGTTTCAAAATAAGAGCTGAAAGCTGTGTTTGGTTGTGTTAGCTTATTATTGTGGAGACTAACATTCAGTGATCATGTGTTCAGACTCATAATGATTACTCTCATAAATCCTGATCTTTGTATTTACTGTGTGTTGGATCAATAACTGAGATTCATCGTATCACACAGCTGTGCTGCTGCTGCTGGTGATGTCAGCACATCTGGAACAATACGAGGTATCTGCTACCAGACTGAGCAGGACGTGAGACCTGTGGACTGTTTAAAGCCGTCCCTCCACAGGTCACTCAGACCTGATCCACACCTCAGTGAGATTCTCTGACTTCCTCAGTAGAGACAGAAACCATTCAGATCTGGGACGATCAGCTGACTGATGATGTCACACAGACTGTGTTTTTCAGGAACAGTGATTCTGATGTGAGCCTGCTAGCTGACAGCAGACCTGATGAAACCACATGTTCACATCTGTGAGGACAGACTGGACTCTTTGACTGCACCTTGGTTCTCCTCAGAGGTCTGTACAGGAGCATGTCCACCCCCACTGAAGATCTCAGTCACTGTGAAACATAGAAACCTGCTTGTGTGGCCTCTGCCTCACATGTAGATACAGCTACAGGTTTCTCTGTCAGTCAGACTGAAACAGTGTCCTGATGCTGCATCATTCAGCTCTGTGCCCCAGTCAGCATCACTGTGTCTACCAGTGTCAGTGTTTCTTTTCCTGTAACACTCAGCACAGGCTCAGCTGGTATCCAGTGTTGGACTTTGGCTTCAGCTGCTGTGATAGATCCTCTAACATAGATCAGCTCTGCTACATGTTGTTAGATAAGTGCAGCTGCCTGTCATGTCCTGATGTTTCTCTGGGTCAGCAGCTTCTCCATCAGAGGTTCACATGGAGCTGATCCAGTATCTCCAGTAACTGTGTTCTGTGCCTCACTGGTTCATCCTTCTGTCTGTGTGACGTCAGTCAAATGTTAAACTCTGTAATCTTCACTGTGTCACAGAGTTCAGTGAGTCCCGTTATTCACAGGATCAATCAGATCATCAGAGAACAGCTGATCAGCAATCAGTGGTGCCAACAGCACCTCCTGTGGTGAGAGGATGCAATAATGCAATGTAGCATTTTTACACTCAACACTTCCAGTCATGGAAACTGTCTGTTGGATCTGTGTGACGTTGCTTTCTTGTGTTGCTTTCTTGGTTAGAGTTCCTCACAAATGTCCAGATTATTCTTCTAATGAGGCGTCGACCATGTTTTCAGTTCTTTGGAAGAAAACATCGCCCTTTGCCATCCTTACTTTTCTTTGACTTCTTCAAATGCAGCTGAACTCCAGCTGGTATTTTATTGGACTTTGCAGCTGTTTCTGGTCATCAGTTCATTCCTGCAAACCTCTGAACCTGAACAACAATGATGCTGCATTGCTGGCTGATCCCAAAAGGTTGATTCTGTTCATCTGGACGTTTTCAGAAACGTTTGCTCACTGATCAGGTGACTTCTTCAGTCTCAGCTGACTGCAGCTTTACAACCTTACAAACAGCACATTTGCACAATGACTGAAACCAGCAGCACCTGATATATATGATACTAATATAATACATATACATATATAATCCACACTAATGATGAAGGAACTGAGCTCACAGTCCATTGTTCATTCAGTGAACTACTCAGTTTATTTTGGGCCTCAGAAATGCTCACTCTGTTTGTACATCACTGATTGTCAGCAATAGACTCATTCTGCTGTGTGGACAGGAACACATGTGACATCACTTCCTGTTTGTTTGTGACTGAAGAGGAAGAAGTTTACAAGGAATCATTTAGAAGAGTTTCAAACATCAACTGATTGAATCCATGAATCTGAAAACGTGTTTGTGAGTGAAAGAGACAGACATGTACAGACTGAACTATCTGTTCAACAGTCAGAGTGTTTCTCTAACAGGAGACACTCTTTACACTCCACTCAGCACAGGGACACTGAGGAACCACGACCCACCCAAAACCCAGGATAAAGAGTTTGAGTGAATGTGGTGTTGAAGGTGTGGAGGTGGATCAGAGTGTCAGAGGAGACTCTGTAGAAGGACAGAGTGCCAGCAGGACAGTCCACATACACTGCTGCTCTGTTAGAGACAGAGGAGGAGGAGGAGGAGGAGGAGGAGGAGATGAGTGTTTTTATGTTATTGTGCCAGACAGAATAAGGACCATAATCAGAGCAGTCCAGACTCCAGGACTGATCATTGTATCCAAACACACAGTCATAACTGCCTCCTTTCCTTCTGATGCTTCTGTAACTCACTGATATAAAAACGTTTCCTCTCCACTCGACCTCCCAGTAACAGCGACCAGTCAGACCATTTCTACACAGCAGCTGAGGAACATCAAATCTGTCTGGATGATCAGGATATGACCGAACCTCCTCCACATGTGTCACCTTCCTGTTGTTGTCAGACAGTTGGAGGTTTGTGTTCACTGTGTTTGTGTCGATTGTGAGTTGACAGGAATCTGATGGAGAGAACAAACACAATCCAGCTGCAGTTATTGATCCATCATCTGTTCATTGATTGACACTTTGATGATGACTCCTGACATGATGAAGATGGTTGAATGTGTGCTGCTTTGTTTTCATGAATCCCATTAAAAACACACTTACACTTCCTCAGACCTGGTCTCAACCATCGGACTCCAGCAGGCTCCACCCTGAAAGGAGGAGGGGGGTCAGAGCAGCACAGTCAGCATGCACACATGGGCATTACATGGCTCTCACACACACACTGTTACACACTGAGGACGGCTCAAAGCTCGGCTCTACTGTTTTATTCAAAGAAATCTACATTTATTTATCAGCACATTTAAAAACAGGTTGAGCCAAAGTGCTGCACAGAGTAGAGATAAAATAGGAAACATACACAGTAATTACTATAAAGACTCGTCAGAATTGAAAGCTACAGAGTACAAATGTGTTTCCAACCGGGTTTTAAAAATGTGGAGTGTTGCTGACGACCTGATGTGAAGGGCGACTGTTCCAGAGTTTGGCTGCAGCGATCGATAAAGCTCACCTCTGTTTTTACGGCTAGTTCTGGTCAGAAGCTGCTTATCTGCAGACCTGAGGGCTCGACTTGGATTATTTTTGTTAAAGAGAGATAAGATGGAGCCAATCCATTCAGAGATGTATGTATTGTTTTTTACCTTTGTGTGAACAACTAAGGTGTGCTGCTTATGAAATCCATGAAGTGCTACAGAGAAAATTACATTTTATTCATGTAATTAACACATTTTGAACTCTTAAAGAAATATAAGAAAGCAAAGACACCCAGCTGAACTAAAATGATCCAGCAAACAAAAACTGTTGTGAGCCGCCACCCTTATATCGCCTTTGGGCTTTTGGAGCCTTGACCTGACTTTTAAAAAATAATTGGAAAAAAAACACTATGCTGCTAAAAAAAAAAAGAAAAGTAGATATTTGCAAAATTCTGCCTGAATATGTATTTTACCTGGTTAATGTGTGTGGCGGGGCGTGGTCTGCAGTGCCACTGCAGGGGGGACGCACCTGAGCGGCACCCGCAATCACGCCTCGCCGCCTTAACGTCTGTGCTCTCTCTGCTGTTGTGTTGTTGTTGGTGTGTGTCGGGCTGTGAGCTGCAAAGCTACAGCCGGCTGTATGCGTACAGCAACCGTGTGTGAAAAGTGTCAATAAAGAGATGCTGAAAAGCGTGTTCATGCAAACATCGTCGGGTCTGCTGTGATATGTTTACAATGAGACTTCTGCTCCTGAGCCTCTGCGCACAGCGTCTGCAAATCGGGGCTGTACAACGTCTTACACAGGTATGAACAAAGAGTACCAGTCTGTGCATAGTGTGTGTGTGTGTGTGTGTGTGTGTGTGTGTGTGTGTGTGTGTGTATGACAGAGTAGGTGTCCTCCTATACCAGGGGTCACCAACACGGTGCCCGCGGGCACCAGGTCGCCCGCAAGGACCACATGAGTCGCCCGCGGGCCTGTTCTAAAAATAGCTCACCATAACAACTTACCAGTAACCTGCATCTATTTTTATTTTTTCTTGCTATTTTTTTAAATCACAATTGCATTGGTGTCAATTTGTTAGAGACAATATATTAAAAAAAATATTATTAAATATTAGATCAGCGTTAGCTGGTCTCCACGGAAACAGTTGTCGTGAAGACCAGCAAAGGTGAGGAGATGAGGAAAACATGGCGGAAAAAAGAAAGAAAACATATCATTTTCACAGTGAATGGGAGGAAGAGTTCTTTTTTACCACTGTGAAAGATTCATGCGTGTGTCTCATTTGCGGGGCGACTGTGGCAACGGCAAAGCGGCACAACGTGGAGAGACATTTCCGAACGTGTCACACAAGCTACCATGCTAACTACCCAAAGGGCAGCACACTGCGAGCGGAAAAGGCCCGCGAGTTAAAGGCAGGTTTGAGCAAACAGCAGTCTTTTTTCACGAGACCGGTGAAAAGCTCCCAAAAAGCAACCGAAGCCTCATTTAGAGCTACACATTTCATGATTAAGAAAAAGAAGGCATTTTTAGATGGAGAGGTTTTCAAAGAAGCAATGATGATAATTGCAAAAACTGTGCTTAAAGACGAGAAATATGGAAACGATGTAATCTCCACTCTCTCCGATGTCCAGCTGGGGGCAACTACAATTGTTAGAAGAGTGTCGGCTATGTCCGGGAACTTGGCTGATCAGTTGGATCAGGATCTGTCAAAGTGCAGGTGGTTTAGCATCCAGTGTGACGAGTCCGTGGACAGCAGCAGTACAGCACAGCTGATGGTCTTTATCCGGATGGTATTTGATGGTTTCTCCACAAAAGAAGAACTTCTGACACTACTGCCGCTAAAGACAACTACAAAGGGAATTGACATCTATAACGCGGTGAAGGAGTTTTTCGCGAAGAAAAAGGTACCGTTGGAAAAGCTGGTATCAGTGACTACTGACGGGGCTCCTGCTATGATCGGCCGACATACGGGATTCATCGCTCACTGTAAAGGTGACACAGAGTTCCCAAACTTCATGCATTACCACTGCATCATTCACCAGCAGGCGCTATGCGCAAAGGTGATCGGCTTCGAGCACGCCATGACTCCTGTCGTGAAGATCATAAACAGCATCCGCTCCAGAGCTAAACAGCACAGAACATTCAAGGTGCTATTGGAGGAGCTGTCAGCTGAATATGGTGACCTGCTACTACATACGGAAACCGATGGCTCAGCAGGGGACGGATTTTGCTTCGTTTTTTGTCACTTTTGGGTGAAATCAAAGAGTTCATGCAATCAAAAGGGAAGACACATCTCTGCTGGAGGACACTGAGTGGACACTTGACCTCATGCGTTTTTAACGGACATTACTGGGAAACTGAACCATTTGAACTGTGAGCTGCAAGGCAAAGGTAAGACTGTTGCTGACATGATAAGTGCTTTAAATGGATTTAAAGCCCAGATGAGCATCTTCTCTGTGCATTTACAGAGAAAAAGGTGCTGCACTTTCCTCTGTGCAGATGGTGCTGAAAGACAATGCTTCTGCATCTGAGACTTTTGACAAAGTTGCAGAAAAGTACACTAAAGTCATAAACCGACTTGGTCAAGAGTTTGAGAACAGGTTTTGTGACCTTGATCAGCTTGAGCCATGTGTCTCATTTGTTTCCAGTCCCTTCATGAATGTGGACACAACATGCATTGCTGAGCAACTAAGTTCAATGTTCAGCTTGGATGCTGGACAGGTGGAAATCGAAATTGTAACATTGCAAAATGACGTCCACCTCAAAGCCTGTCAGGGTGCACCAAACTTTTGGTGCCTTGTTGACACAGAAAAGTACAGTGGTGTATGCACAGCAGCTATGAAGGTTGCCAGCCTGTTTGGTTCAACCTATCTTTGTGAATCAGCCTTTTCTGACATGAACTTCATCAAGAACAAACACAGAACACGCCTCTCTGATGCACATCTGCAAGACTCACTCAGAGTTGCAGTGTCAAGTTATACCCAGATTACAACACACTGGTGAACAGCATGCAATGCCAGGTTTCCCACTAACAGACAAAGAAAGCCATAACAGGTGTTCTCAGTGGCAACATTACAGTGTCATGTCAAAGTTGAATTTAATTATTGAAAACAATTGTGTTTGTTAAGTGTGACATGTGATAATTTGTTTTAAAATGCTGCCAATTTGGTGAAAAGTTCTGTAAAATTTGAAAGTTGATTTTTGTATGTTACATACATACATTATTTTTGTATGTAACAGTGCATAATTTCCTAAAATTTGTTAGTGGTAAGTGAAAATGTCGTAGAAGTGATCACTTCAAATGTAAATACTTGCAGTGATATATAGAAATAAAGCGTTGCATATTGATATTTGTTTCCTACCTTGATTCCTACTTGCATTCTTTATAATTATGGTGAAAAATAATTAAAATAATTAGTGTCTTTACATAGATGAATATTATTAATTATTAATGATAACACATAATTAAAGTTAAAATGAGGAAATTTGTTATTTGAGAAGTGTGTGTCAAACTGGTAGCCCTTCACATTAATCGGTACCCAAGAAGTAGCTCTCACTTTCAAAAAGGTTGGTGACCCCTGTCCTATACCATAATACCTGAAATAATACCTCAACTAAAGCCAATTGTACTAAATGCACTATATGTGCACTGTTACAAGAATGTTTTTCATTCTATTGTTTTCTATTAATTTATATAATTTTAAGTTAAGCAGGACAGAGTTCTTTTAAAGAAAGATTTACTTATATTCTCAAAAGTTAAGCATGACAGGCTTCTGTTTAAGAAAGAGACCTGTTTTATTGTGTTAATGTTGTCAGTTTGAGCTAAAAATAAATGGCTAAATGATCATTTGTTTGCCATGTGTTCATATCACAAAGAATATGCATCTACTTAAATCAAATTCAAATCAAATGGTTAAAAAAAAAAATTTCACACACAAAAAAAGAGCTACAAAATTCACCACACTGGGAAGGGTGAAGACAACTGGGTCGCCCGGCCCTGGCCACCAGGTGTTCCTTATTTATTTTTCAGGGAGTTGGCAACCCTATAAGGATCAAACCTCTATCATTATGCAATAGATTATAAAACTAAGCATATATGAGTAAATATTTCTAAGCATAAATGACAATCAACAATATAAACCTTACAGCTGGTTTTAATAACAGAATTTATTTGTTTCTCAAATGAGAAAGAGCTATCAAGAAACACTCCTAAATCTTTAGGTTCTGAACTTTTCCAGTCGACCGAGGTCAACATTATTCGATAATGCTAACTCTTTTCCCTTGCATTATAACGATGTGAGGAGTTAATGCTAAATAGGCTGCCATTAGCGGCTAATTCTAATTAGGGGTGAATAATTATTACCAGCTAATGCTAATATCGTTTTCCCTTCCCTTTTAACAATGTAAGCAGCTAGTGCTATGTAGGCTGATGTTAGCAGCTAATGCTAATTTGATGTGAATTAGCATTGTGCGCTAATGCTAACACTGATTTCCCTTTATAACAATGTGAACGGCTAATGCTAACACTCTTTTCCCCAGCATTACAACAATATGAGCTGCTAATGCTAAGTAGGCCACCATTAGCACCTACAACTAATTCAAGGCAAATACGCATTAGAACCTACTGCTCATATCGTTTTCCTTTGCTTTATAACAATGTGAGCAGCTACTGCTAAATAGACTGCTGTTATTAGCTAATGCTAATTTAATGTGAGTTAGCATTATCCGATAATGCTAACTGTTTCCCCTTACATTATAACAATGTGAGGATTTAATGTTAAATAGGCTGCCAGTAGCGGCTATTATTCTAATTATGGGTGGATAATTATTAGCAGCAAATGCTAATATTGTTTTCCCTTTCCTTATAACAAAGTGAGCAGCTAGTGCTATGTAGGCTGATGCTAGCAGCTAATGCTAATTTGATATGAATTAGCATTACATTATCTCGTCTTGATGCATTCTCAATCATCCAGGAAAGTAAATCTCCAAAAGTTGAATCTGTTCATCTAGACGTAACGTCCAGATGAATAGATTCAACTTTTGGAGATAGTATTAACTCCTCACTAATATAATGCTAAGTAGACTGCCATTAGTAGCTAATACTAATTTTAGGTGAATTATCCGCTTATGCTTACAATGTTTTTTCGATACAAAGTCTACCGTCATTAACTAATGCTAAATTGAAGTGAATAAGCATTAGTAGCTAATGTTAATACCATATTTTTTTGCTTTATAACAATGTGACCAGCTAATGCTAGGCACGTTGTCGTTATTAGCTAATGCTAATTTGAGTTTAATTAGTATTATCCGCTAATGCTAAAAATGTTTTTTCTTACTTTTTATTATATTTTAACAATATCAGCAGCTAATGCTAACACTACTTTTATTTCAGTTAAGCCTATTTAGCATTAATTAACTTTATTTAACATTAAGAAGTTTATGCTAAATAGGCTACCATTAGTGGCTAATGCTAGTTTTAGGTAAATAAGCATTGGCAACTAATGCTAATACCATATTCTCTTGATTTATAACAATGTACGCAGCTAATACTAAATATTGCTAATTTGATGTGAATTAGCATTATCAAATAATGCTAACTAATTTCTCTTGCATTATAATGATGTGAGGAGTTATGCTAAGTAGGCTGCCATTACTAGCTAATGCTAATTTGATGTGAGTTAACATTATCAGATAATGCTAACACTTTCCCCTTCCCTTTTAATAATGTGAGCAGCTACTGCTAGGTAGGCTGATGCTAGCAGCTAGTGCTAACTTGACGTGAATTAGCATTAAATTAGTGAGTGTTTAATGTTTAGTAGACTGCCATTAGTGGCCAATGCTAATTTTAGGTGAATAGGAATTGGCAGCTAATGCCAATACCATATTTTCTTGCTTTATAACAATGTGACCAGCTAATGCTAAGCAGGTTGCCGTTATTAGCTAATGCTAATTTGAGGTGAATTAGCATTATCCGCTTATGCTAACAATGTTTTTTCTTCCTTTTAACAATATGAGTAACAAAAATGAACATTTTTTTTCATTCAATTTTAACTTTTCCCCTTCGATGTGAAGAGTTAATGCTAAATAGGATGCCATTAGTGGCTAATTCTAATTTTAGATGAAAAAGCATTAGCAGCTAATGGTCATACTGTTTGTATTGTAAGAATGACAGCAAATAATGATATGCAGTCTACAGTTATTAACTAATGCTAATTTGATGTGAATTAGCATTATCAAATAATGGTAACTCTTTTCCCCTGCATTATAACGATGTCAGGAGTTAATGCTAAGTAGGCTGCCATTAGGGGCTAACTCCAATTAGGAGTGAATAATTATTAGCAGCTAATGCTAATACAATTTGTTAAATGCTACTTTGACGTGAATTAGCATTATGCGCGAATGCCAATACTCTTTTCCCTTACTTTTTAACAATGCGAGCGGCTAATTCTAAGTACGCTGTTGTAAATAGCTAATGCTAAGTTAATGTGGGTTAGCATTATCCAATAATGCTAATACTGTTTTCTCTTACTTATTAAAAATGATAGTAGCTAATACTAATATTCTTTTCCGTTGGGTAACAACGATGTGAGGAGATAATACTAAGTAGGCCACTTTAGTTTGTGAAGGATTTGTGTGACCATGATGGAAACTCTGATAAGCTAATGCTGCTAAGCTAATGCTGTTTATGGGCCCTGTTAGAATCAATATTTCATTCTCATTCTGTTGTTTGAGAACAATAATAGAAAAATGTAAACTTGAGAACAAATTTATTGTGAATTCAGCTGTGAATGTAGAGTTTGTCATTATTTAAGCTTCCATTTCCAAATGTTAGCTGCTCCTGTCTGCCTCTTTGTCACTTTATTAGGTACACAGTGGGATCTATCTCAGGTACACCTGTGACCTAAATGTTCCTGCAAACAGACTCCTTGGAGACCCACTACATAAATATCTATGTACTCTTCCTCCTCTATCAGATATTCTCTCCATACCTGAGAGTGTCCAGTTTCCAGCCTGGATCCTTCAATCCAGCTGACAGCAGCTTCATTCCTGAGTCTACTGGATGATTGTAGCTCAGGTCCAGCTCTCTCAGATTGGAGGGGTTGGAATCCAGAGCTGAGGCCAGAGAAGTACAACCTTCCTCTGTGATCAGACAGCCTGACAGACTGCAGACACACAAAACAGCAATCCATCAGTCACCAATAGGGATGGGTATCGTTTAGGTTTTATCCGATACCGGTGCCAAACCAGTACTTTTGAAACGGTGCCGGTGCTTAAACGGTGCTCAAACCGGTGCTTAAAGAATGGAGAACACACACTTGTCCAAAAACCTCTCATGTTCAGCTGCTTTTTGTAAAAAGATAACAATGTTAGCCTTTTCTGCAGCTATAGGGTATATATGGTATTACTTTTAGCTTAAACAATGGAAAAAACACAAACTTTGTCCAAAAACCTCTCATGTTTAACTGTTTTCCACTTTTTCTTTGGTCATTTTAGCCTTTTAGGCCAGGGTGAAGGGAGTATCTGCCATCAAACAAAAAGACAGCTGCATGTAACTACGATGGTGTTTGCTAGTTCACCTTACGTGCATTAATAATAACGTGGTTAGCGTACTCAACGTAAATTACACACGAACAGCATTAAGCTACTCACGCAGCTGCTGCTGCCATCATCATCCTCATCATTTCTGCTACACTGTCAGGGCTAGGGGCCAGGACTCTCCTCTTCGGGTTTTTGGGAGATGTTGCTAAGTCCGGGTCCGATAACAGGCACCACACCCGCAGTTGAAGTGCACAGTGTGAGGTCTCGCAGCAAGCTATGAAATACTGCGCATTTCTCGGATTTAAAAAAAAACAAAAAAAAACGCTATGCGTCGCCAGGTGTTTCATCAGATTTGAGGTGTTACCTCCTTTACAGTATCACAGTATTAGCTTAAAGCACTTATTGCAGGCTGCTGGGTTTGCATCTTTTGCTGTGAAGTACAGCCAGACTTTTGACCGCTTCGCCTTGGGCATTTTCAATCTGTAGCTCTGTTCTAAAAGAACGGATGTACCTGGGCCCGCCTACTATCCTCGGAAATGTAAAATGATTGCCTAGAATCTAAAGTGTATCACATCTCAGCAAAAAAAGCACTGAAATAAAGCACCGAAATGTGCGCTGCTTTTCGGTCTGGTTACTACCGTTTATGTCAGAACCGGTGCCATCATGGCACCGGATACCGGTACCCATCCCTAGTCACCAACCATTTTCTGTTTGTCACAATAACATCTATCCATTAAATAGATGATTAAATGTTATCCATTCAATGCAACTTTATTTATAAGTGACAATTCAAACAGTCATCTCAAGCTCTTTAACAGTGTGAGGTAAAAGCCTCCAATTTTAGAGAGAAAACCCCAACCATCAGACAATCCACTGTGCGCAGCACTTGGTGATGGTGGGAAGAAGAACTCCCTTTGACACAAAGATCCTCCCAGTGAAAACAGCCTCCAGGAGGAGCATCTACCATGACTGAGGGGAAAGATAAGAGATGAGCTCAGAGAGACAAGAACAAAACACAAACTAAGGAGAGAGAAGACAAAAGTTAAGGACATGCAGTAGTGACATATAAAAGCATCAGGAGTGAAAAGAGGAGAGTGGAGAAGAAAGCAGAGCATCATGGAAGTCCACCAAAGCCAGGCTTTCTTTGTGTTCACTGCTTTGACAAAACCTCAAAGTGAACCTTAAGCTCCTTATTCCACACGCTGGGATCATTTGGCCTTCAGTGGTGTTCTGGCTGTCACACTGAAGTGACCAGAGTGCTAAAGAGTGAATCAGACACACCAGTGTCATCCCTGATATCTCCACTACATTTAATCATCCTTCAGCTTGTGGCTGCAGTTAGCTGGTTTGCTAGTTAGCTTGTCTGTTAGTTAGCTTGTCTGTTAGTTAGCTTGTCTGCTAGTTAGCTTGTCTGCTAGTTAGCTTGTCTGCTAGTTAGCCGGTCTGCTAATAAGCTGGGAGCTAACTCAATATAACATTGGTCATGTCCAAATTCATGGGCTGCATCCTCCTGAGGACCCGGCCTTCGCGGTCTACGTGGGCCGGGTCCTCAGAAGGTCGGGTAGGCCAGAAGTAAATGGCTGTGAAATGGGACGGTCTAGCCTTCTGATTAACATCACCGCTGTCTGGTGGAGATTAATAAACTCAGCCGTCTGCTCCTTGCTATCTAAAATATAACAGGACACTGGTGTAAACTCTCGACCATCTCACACTTCTGTATAATCGGCTTTCTGTTTGACGTTTATTCAGCTGTGTGAAAACCACCCAGGGGATTCTCCAAAAGTTGAATCTGTTCATCTGGACGTAGCGTCCAGATGAACAGATTCAACTTTTGGAGATTTACTTTCCTGGATGATTGAGAATGCATCAAGACACCCAGGGGATTAATAAAGTTTTATTTTATCTAATCTAATCTAATAATTTTAATCTCAGCCAAACTGATTTACTCACGAACAAATAAAACACTGAAAAAAGCCAAACAATATCATTTTTAGTTTATCTAAGTGACTTATATATTACGTTTAACCTGAGTAGCGAAAGTCCGCAGTGATCTGAAAATGATGTGCCGGGAGTTGTGCCGTTCTCGGCGACTTCAGTGACCCTCGAGCTCTCGGCTAGCTATCGAGCTGGTGGGTAACAGACGTGTCCGAAAACGTCGAAGCACTTTTGCAAATATGCGATACCTTGATAAACCGAGCAGATATTTGATGTTTACACAGTTACTTTCTTGCCTGAAAATATGTTAAAAGTTTATTTTGTGACCCAGAAAGATTAATAAATGTAATTTTAAAACTTAGTAGCGGCCGCCATTGCCGGAAACTGGAGTTTGGCTGGGCCGCGCTATGAATTCTGGGATATGGTGGGCCACGAAGGACACACCCGACCCATCCTTCAAATTCGGAGAAAAGGAGGACGCATTTGTCAGCTGCATTCGGAGGAGTCCACGAATTTGGACAGCCTTCGGCGCGTCGCTGTGACGTAATCGGTCTACAAATGCGGCCTCAGGAGGATGCAGCCCATAAATTTGGACGCAGCCATTGATTGCTAAACTGTCTAAACTAGCTGTGTCCCAAAACATCGGCTGCATCCTCCGGAGGCCGCATTTGAAGGCCGATTACGTCACAGCCCGGCGACGAAGGCTGTCCCAATTCGTCGACTCCTTCAAATGCAGCCGACAAATGCGTCCTTCATTCCCCAAATTTGAAGGATGGGTTGGTGTGTCCTTCGTGGCCCACCATATCCCAGAATTCATAGCGCTGTCCAGCCAAATTTCAGCTGCCAACAATGGCGGCCGCTACTAAGTTTTAAAATTAGTCTTATTAATCTTTCTAGGTCACAAAATAAACTTTAACATATTTTCAGGCGAGAAAAAGTGGCGATGTAAATTTCAAATATCTGCTTGGTTTATCAAAACATCGCATATTTGCAAAAGTGCGCCGACGTTGGAGACGTCTGTTACCCACCCGCTTCGATAGCAAACCGGGGATTCAATGGTCGCTCGAGCCGGCGAGAGCAGCGGACTCCGGCTTCATCGTTTTCAGACCCCGCTCTTTTCGCTACTCAGGTTAAACATGATATATAAGTCACCGGATAACTTAAAAATGTAATTGTTTGCCTTATTTCGGTGTTTTATTTGTTCGTGAGCAAATCGGGTTGGCTGAGATCAAAGTTATTAGATTATTAGATTAAATAAAACTTTATTAATCCATCGGGTGGGTTTCTCCGGGATTTTCACACAGCTGAATAAATGTCAAACAGAAAACTGATTAGACAGAAGTGTGAGACGGTCGAAAATTTACGCCAGTGTCCTGTTATATTTTAGATAGCAAGGAGCAGACGGTTGAGTTTATTAAACTCCACCGACACAGCGGTGACGCAAATCTGAAGGCTAGACCGTCCCATTTCACAGCCTCGCACTTCCGGCCTTCTCGGTCTTCGAAGGACCCGGCCCACATAGACCGCGAAGGCCGGGTCCTCCGAAGGATGCAGCCGACGTTTTGGGACACAGCTACTGTGTGAGCAGCTGTCATGGCTGCTCTGTGTTACTCTCCAGCAACTGAGGTTTTCATCCTTACAAACTAGAAAACCTTCTTTTTCAGCTTCTCCACACCTGAGCTGTGGCTAAGGTGCTACCACCATTCAGTCTCGGTCTCTCTCACTCAACAATTACACTCGTCACCCAGACTAACACCACTCCACAAGTTCACCACTAAGAGGTGCTAAAAGACCACATACAGTGAGATCATCACTAAATGTCTGCTGTGAGTAAGTAAACTAAACCTTTGACACCAGAGACGATAACTACCAAAATAAAACAAGAAGTTAATAACAACCATGAGTGGAACACCTGAGTGAACTTAGTAATTGGATGTAGAGGAACACTGAGGGAAGTAAATGAACTCAATAATAATAGGAAAACTAAAATAAGAAACACTAAAGCAACCAAACAGAGCAGCTATAAATAAAAATAAAGTCTAAACTACAAAAACACCAAACCTGGGACTGTGACATATTCAGTCTATTCAAATGTCCAGCATGGATATATGAAGAATGTGACACTGCAGTGAAATGGAGCCCTGCTGATGCAGACGCTCTTCTGGTCTCACACTGACCACCTGCTGAAGCTAACATGGCTAACACTAGCATCACTGCATGTAGCCCCACTCTTCTCACAGCAACATACAACTCTCAAGGCTCGGCTTTTCACTTATTGGCTCATGTTAGCTTGTGAAAATATAAAGTCCCAGCAGTTCAAGCTGTTTTATATAATGTTTTTCATAAGCAGTGTTGGGGATAACGGAATACATTTCACTGCAGGGCAACTTGCATGTGACAAATAAAGTTCTGATTGATTGATTGATTGATTGATTGATTGATTGATACATGTACCACTATTAAGTATTCAAAATACAAAATATGAGTAACTGTATTCCATTAGAGATACCTTTTCAGATGCCCGAACCACCATAGCTGGCTCCTTTCGATGTAGAGGAGTAGCGGCTCTACTCTGAGCCCCTCCCAGATGGCTGAACTTCTCACCCTATCTCTAAGGGATGGATGGAATACCTTAGAGATCCGCGATCTCGTTCTTTCGGTCACTACCCACAGCTCGTGGCCATAGGTGAGGGTAGGGACGTAGATCGACTGGTAAATTGAGAGCTCCGCTTTTACCCTCAGCTCCCTCTTCACCACGGCGGACCGGTGCAGCGTCCGCATCACTGCGGCCACAGCACCAATCCATCTGTCGATGGATGGGTACTACCCCTGATCTCCACACAACGTCAACGTCCAGAGCCTTCAGGAACTCGGGGCGGACCTCATCAACACCAGGGGCTCTGCCACCAAGGAGTTGTTTAACTGCCTCAGTGACCTCGCCCCCCGGAAATTGGCGGGTCATCCCCCTCATCCCCAGACTCTGCTTCCTCCTTGGAAGAGGTGTCAGTGAGATTAAGGAGGTCCTCGAAGTACTCCTGCCACCGCCTGACAATTTTCTCAGTCGAAGTCAGCAGCGCTCCGCCAGCACTATACACAGTGCAGGTAGAGCACCACTTTCCCCTCCTGAGACGCCTGATGGTTTGCCAGAATGTCTTCGAGGCAGTCCGAAAGTCTTTTTCCATGGCCTCTCTGAACTCCTCCCACACCCGATTTTTTGCTTCAGCCACTGCCCAAGCCGCATTTTGCTTGGCCTGGTGGTAACTGTCAGCTGCCTCCGTAGTCCCACAGGCTAACTAAGCCCGATAGGACTCCTCCTTCAGCCTGGTGGCTCAGTATTTATTATTGTACGATCTATTGTACAATATAAAGCGCCTTGAGGCGACATTTGTTGTGATTTGGCGCTATATAAATAAAATTGGATTGAATTGAATTGAATTGAACTTCACCCCTGGTGTCCACCATTTGGTTCAGGGATTACCACCACGACAGGCACCAACCACCTTGCGGCCGCAGCTCAATGCAGAAGCTTCCCAGTACACCCTCCCTGTATGTTTGGGCACGGCAGGTCTGTCCAGCGTCCTCCCCCGCCACCTGATTCAACTCACCACCAGGTGGTGATCAGTTGACAGCTCAGCCCCTCTTTTTACCCGAGTGTCCAGAACATACGGTCGCAGGTCTGGTGATACCATTACAAAATAGATCATCGAACTGCGGCCTAGAGCGTCCTGGTACCACATGCACATATGGACACTCTTATGTTCGAACAAGGTGTTCGTTATGGCCAAACTGTGATTTGCACAGAAGTCCATTAACAAAACACCACTCAGGTTCAGATCAGGGAGGCCGTTCCTCCCACTCACGCCCCTCCAGGTCTCGCTGTCATTACCCACAAGAGTATTGAAATCCCCAGTAGGACAACAGAGTCTCCAGGTGGAGCACCTTCCAGCACCCATCCCAAGGACTATAAGAAGGCTGGGTACTGTGAACTGCCACTCAGCGCATAAGCACAGATGACAGTCAGGACCCGTTCCCCGACCCTAAGGCGCAGGGAACAAAACCTCTCATCCACCGGGAAGAACCCCAACGTACCGGCATCCGAGGGGATATTAGAATACCAACCCCAGCCCGTCGCCTCTCACCAGGGGCAACTCCAGACTGAGACAGAGTCCAGCCCCTCTCCAGGAGACTGGTTCCAGAGCCCAAGCCATGCGTAGAGGTGAGCCCGACTATGGTGCCTCCTGTGGGTGGTGGGCCTGCGGGAGGATGGGCCCATGTCCCCTTTTCGGGCTGTGCCCGGCCAGGCCCCATGGACTAAGGCTCGGCCACCAGACGCTCGCCCTCGGGGACCATCCCCGGGCCTGGCTCCCGGGCAGGGCCCCAGTAACCCTATCCCGGCCAGGGTAAACTGTTGCTTCGATGTTTTTCCTCATAAGGGTCTTCTGAATTGCTCTTTGTCTGGTCCCTCACCCAGGACCAATTTGCCATAGGAGACCCTACCAGGGGGCAGGGTCTCCTTACCTAATGTCCACCCTACTGTTACTGATTTTATATTAAGATTTAAACATCTAGTTAGTATTGGTATGGAGAATAGTCTTCAGTAATAGTAATAAATCACACAGCAATAGTCAGTTCATGTAGTTGTAAAAAGCATGATAATATATTAAGTAATCCAAAGTATTCAGTATTCATTGGGGCATGTATTCTCTAATCTGTAGTGGAATATATTTTAAAAGTAACCTTCCCAACACTGTGAAGATGGGAATCCAGAAGACGTGGGTGGATGGCAGCATCACCATGAAGGATCAGTGTGAGAATCATCCACAAAGAAAACCAGTCGCAGCTTGTGGCTGCAGTTAGCTGGTTTGCTCCTTAGCTTGGAGTTAACTCAGTAGAACATAGAATGCTAAACTGTCTAAACAAGGGCTGTCAAACACATGGCCCATCGGCTAAATTCGGCCCCTGAGATAATTTCATATGTCAGTTATCAAAGAAATGTCACGCTTGCTGATATTCCATCCCAGCAGGGCTGGGACTTTATTCTAATGGACGCATCATGTGGAAAAATCACATTAAAAGACAGACTGGGATCATGTCACTATTTAAAGAAAGGGATGGGGGCAAACGTTCAGAAGAAAGCAAGTGTAGTGGTACAGGCCAGGTACACACAGACACAGGTTTAAATGCAAGCTGAGTGCAGAATTTATGAATTAGAAGCTGGATAAAGTGATACCCATTTTCCATTGTGAAGGACAAAAGGTTTCAAACTTGTCCAGGCCTTAAGCCTCATGTCCGTTCTTTTCTTAGTGGTAGTAAACGCATAAAATTAAGACTAATGAAAACACTGAATTAAAATTGCTTCCTTTAAAAATACCAAGCTTACAGTCCAGTTTTGAATACTACATATATAAACTACATATAACAAAGTGCCTTTGAATGGCAGGGATGCAGAAATGTCTGTATGTAGCGCAGAGCCACGGCACCCCCTCTGAATGAGTATCACATGCGTGAAACTGCATTTGAAGAAATTTATAATTAATATTTCTAATTATGATCTTCAGTACCCAACAATACACCGTGACTATGTACATATTGTCGGGTGTGAGAATATTTGGTGTTGTGTGCTGTGGATTCAACTCTGCAAACTCATCACTATTTTCATCATCAAATTTCTACTTAGACAGCAACAAAACAGAAAGCAGTTCCCAGGAACTACTTCTTGTTTTAGAATCTTGCAACATAAGAGTATGTTGCACATCAGAACACCTCCACATCTCCTCTTATTAAAGGATTACCTTATTATTAATTTGCTATTTCTGCCAGTTGATTAAAAAATGTTTGATCTCACCTGAGAGTTTCCAGTTTACAGTGTGGATTCTTCAGTCCTTCAGACAGAAACTTCACGCCTGAATCCTGCAGGTCATTGTTACTCAGGTCTAGCTTGATCAGATTAGAGGACTGAGAGCTGAGACCTGAGGACAGAGCTTCACAACTTCTCTCTGACAGGTTACAGAGACTCAGTCTGAAAAATAACAGCAAAACAATTAAAAAAAAATACTTCTGATCAAGTGTAATGAGATTATATAACATTTAGGAATATTCCATTCTCTTTTTGTCAGGAAAGTAATGAGCAACATGTGGAGACAATCAGAGAGACAAGAGAGAAGTGAAGAGAGAACAGAGCAGTAAAAGAACAGTGGATAGTTCAATGTGCTTTTGGTATCAACAAAATGTGTCAAGTTTCTTTATTTTGTAATTGTTTCAGAAGAGTTCATGATTAAAACTTAGATAACAACTGAAGGCCAGGTCTGGATGGAACTTTGATGACAGTTGCACCCAGAAAAATTTCAGAAATGCCAACATGTATTCAGTATTGCACAAAGTGAGTACTGATTATCACTTAATAGTTGTATAGACTTTTCAGACACCAGCACTCGTTACTGTGGTTTTGGAGGTTACCTTGTTAGTCTTTTTAGTTGATCACACCTGCTTTTTATCAACAAGCATATAAGTTAAAATGTACTCACAGAGCTTTGTTGGAGGCTTTGACCACTGGCAGCATTCTCAGAAGAGCCTCCTCTGAAGCAGAGTATTTCTTCAAGTCGAACTCATCCAGATCTTCTTCTGATGACAGTAAGATGAAGGTCAGAGCTGAGCACTGAGCAGGAGACAGTTTACCTCTGGAGAGACTTCCTGAAGTCCTGTATTGTTGGATCTCCTCCAATAGAGATCGATCATTCAGTTCATTCAGACAGTGGAGCAGATTGATGCTTTTCTCTGCAGACAGATTCTCACTGAGCTTCTTCTTGATGTACTGGACTGTTTCCTGATTGGTCTGTGAGCTACTTCCTGTCTGTGTCAGCAGACCTCTTAGGAGACTCTGACTGGTCTGCAGTGAAAGACCCAGGAGGAAGCGGAGGAACAAGTCCAGGTGTCCATTTGGACTCTGTAAGGCTTTGTTCACAGCACTCTGGTGGAGAGACTCTTTCTTGCTTAAAAAGCTAAAACGCTTGGAGGTTGTTTGTTTCTGTTCGAGCAGATTTTTTCCAGAGTTGATGAAGGTCAGATGGACATGAAGAGCAGCCAGAAACTCCTGAACACTCAGATGGATGAAGCAGAACACCTTGTCCTGGTACAGTCCTCTCTCCTCTTTAAAGATCTGTGTGAACACTCCTGAGTACACTGAGGCTGCTCTGATATCGATGCCACACTCTGTCAGGTCTGATTCATAGAAGATCAGGTTTCCTTTCTGCAGCTGATCAAAAGCCAGTTTTCCCAGAGACTCCATCATCTTCCTGCTCTCTGGACTCCAGTGTGGATCTGTCTCAGCTCCTCCATCATACTTGACCTTCTTCACTTTGGCCTGAACTACCAGGAAGTGGATGTACATCTCAGTCAGGGTCTTGGGCAGCTGTCCTCCCTCTCTGGTTTCCAGCACATCCTCCAGAACTGTAGCAGTGATCCAGCAGAAGACTGGGATGTGGCACATGATGTGGAGGCTTCGTGATGTCTTGATGTGGGAGATGATCCTGCTGGTCTGCTCCTCATCTCTGAATCTCTTCCCGAAGTACTCCTCCTTCTGTGGGTCAGTGAACCCTCTGACCTCTGTCACCATGCCAACACAGTCAGGAGGGATCTGATTGGCTGCTGCGGGTCGTGTGGTTATCCAGAGGCGAGCTGAGGGAAGCAGTTTCCCCCTGATGAGGTTTATCAGCAGCACATCCACTGAGGTGGACTTTCTAGGGTCAGTTAGGATTGTAGTTTTGTGGAAGTCCAGAGGAAGTCGACACTCATCCAGACCATCAAAGATGAACACAACCTGGAAGTCTTCAAAGCTGCAGATTCCTGCTTCTTTGGTTTCAGTAAAGAAGTGATGAACAAGTTCCACCAAGCTGAACTTTTCCTCTTTCAGCACATTCAGCTCTCTGAAAGTGAATGGAAAAATGAACTGGATGTCCTGGTTGGCTTTGTCTTCAGCCCAGTCCAGGGTGTATTTCTGTGTTAAGACTGTTTTCCCAATGCCAGCCACTCCCTTTGTCAGCACTGTTCTGATTGGATCATCTCTTCCAGGTGAGGCTTTAAAGATGTCTTCTGGTCTGATTGTTGTTTCTGGTCTGTCTGGTTTCCTGGATGCTGTTTCAACCTGTCTGACCTCATGTTCATCATTGACCTCTGCAGTCCCTCCCTCTGTGATGTAGAGCTCTGTGTAGATCTCATTCAGAAGGGTTGGGTTTCCTGCTTTAGCGATCCCCTCAAACACACACTGGAACTTCTTCTTCAGGGTGTATTTAAGGTTACGATGACAAACAGCAGCTTGAAGTTCTGAATAATAATAATAATAAAAATACAACTTCAACAATCATATTTTACAAAACACTGATGACAGTTTCTGAGCCACTGAGAAATGACTGAACACACTGGTGTCATAAGTGTCTCATTTATCTAACAGCTTAAAACCTTAAGTAAGAAATCCTCTTACTGCTCTGCAGACGGTCAGCCAGCTCCTGCTGCTTCATTCTCCTCAGGAAGTCCACTGTGATCTTCACAAATGCCTCTCTGCTGCTTCTCTGCTCATCATCCTCCCTCTGAAACTCCAAGCATTGGGGCTTATTTGGATTCAGAGCCTTCTGGATCTTCTTCAGCTCGTTCTTCACAAAAGTGATGATGTTGTCCTCCAGCAGCTGGAACAGGATACTTTATGAATGAGCCACCACTCTGAACTTCAGTCTACACAAAATCCACTTCTTTATGATCAAGGAGCATATCATCCACGATCTCCTCACCAATTATAAGTTTGACTTTATCTGATTACCTGAGACTTTGTCCACAACTCCATGATCCCAAAACATTGATTGTGTTCATATGAATGCAGCGATTTCAGTGGGAGAAACATTTCACTGGTGTTCAGAGCTGAACTACCAACGGGTCGATGATCGAAGCCAGAAACTTGGAGATGTTTCAGGTGACTGAGTTGATTGTACAGACAACTGGTCTTAAAGGTTCACTCTGTTTACACATACGGATCAGTATTTAAGGTTTGACTCTCATCATCCACTGGAGCACAAACTGGGTGTCATCAGGACGCTACAACACAGAACAAACACCATCCCCACTGACACAGCAGCCAGGGAAGCAGAAGAACATAACATCAAGAAGGTCCTGAGTAGGGCTGCTCAATTAATCGAATTTTAATCTAAATTACAATCTGAGCTTTCAACGATCATTAAAAATGACTGAGCCGATTATTAGCACCTCCCTTGTGCTTTACTCTCACGCTGCTCTGTGTGGTAAAACGAGCGCACCTCTCTGCGATTCGAACACGCACCACAACAATTAAGAGGACCCGAGGGAAGCTCGGAAAGCTAAGCATAAGTTATTTGGAGAGGATAATGGCTGCTGAAGAAAGAATGCCGTTGGTTGAAAAGAGAGATAAAACGACTTCAGTGGTGTGGAAACATTATGGGTTTGCGGAGTCAGACATGGATCGAGTAGACATAGTGTGTAAACTTTGCTACGGTGTCGTAGCTGCACCACAGAGCAACACTACAAATTTATTCAATCATTTGAAGACCGCTCACAAAGTGACACACGATCAAACAATGAAGGAGCAGCAACTTTAGTTGACGTACCTCAATGTCAGTTTGATGCAATTGTGCATTGTGTGGCTACACAGCTTGCCTTGATGTTTGGCTATTTGTATGCATAAATATTGTGCAGTATTTTGAAGTTTGCTAAACATAGATGTTTACATTTTTTCATTTATTTTTTATATTGCAAACATTTGCACTGTTATCAGTATTTGCACACTATTTTATATTATTTTTTGACAATCTTTAAAGCCATTATTCAATACATTGTTAAATAAATATCGTCAAATAATCGAGATCTCAATTTCAGTGAAAATAATCGTGATTATCATTTTTGCCATAATCGAGCAGCCCTAGTCCTGAGTAAATATGAATGCTGGTTTGAGGGCGGAGTCAAGGAGGCCATTTACATGAAAAGGGAAAGACCATCTCTGAATGGAGGAGGGGCCTAAGGGTACATCTGTCACCATCTTACAATGCTGTGATTGCAGCCATTCCCCAACTCTGTGAATGGGACTCATGGCCATTGATCAGTGGTTGTTGATCAATGGTCCTGACAATATGCGTACCAATGATCAATGAACTGACCTCACAGTCCATTGTTCCTTCAGTGCTGCTGGTTTCAGTCATTATACAAATGTCCTGTTTTTAAGGGTGGAAACCTGCAGTCAGCTGAGACTGAAGACGTCACCTGATGATGATCAAACGTTTCTCCCACTGAAAACATCCAGATGAACAGAATCAACCTTTTTGGGATTTACTTACCTGGATGATTGAGCATCAAGACACAACTCTGTGACTTTTCTCAGTTGAATAAATCCTCTCCTCCAGGTTTGTTTACATCTACCAGCCCTGTGGCTCTGCCCAGGGACAATAATCTATGTGAGAGGTGGAAAGTCATACAGGTGTCTGCTCCTGCCTTCAGTTATTTTTAATCTACTGTGTGTCAACTGGCTGAACCTACTCCAGCTGTCTACCATCCCCCTAAACTCAACAATGACTTAGTGATCTATCCATTCTCTGACCAAACACATCCTGCTGCAGGATGTTAACATAGCAGCCAATGATGATCCCACTCACTGTGAACAACACATTTGGACCTGATTTGCTGCTCTGGTTTACACGTGAACTTTGACTGCTGTCACCAACTTGAGAGGCTCTACAGAAAAACTGGACTTGTCCAAAATCATAAACTACATTACAAGGACAGCATTGCTCAATCAACTCTAATTACTATGGCCATGTTATCTCTTCTAATTAAGGCACAGACACTCAAACTTGCTGCTTTCAGTGAGAAGTCAAATGTCTGAATATGAGCTGGAAGCCGCTGAGAGTCCTCCTCCTTCCCATGGGGTTTACTTTCTCTACTACTTTCACTATAAACACGCCCCTTTCATGCACCTGCAGAGGGCCACCAGCAGATGGAGCTGTCTTAAACAAATCCACTTGGATAGTTAGCTGTAGATGATTTTCTCAGTATGATTGTAGGATTTTGAGTTACTCTTTAGATTTATTTAAACTCTTATATTGTGCACAAGTGTTAAACGACCCATAATTCCTCTGTACTTTTCATAAGAGCAGCCAGACTTTCAGCTAGTTTTTCTTTTGCTCTGCAGGCTTTATGAAGGTGTGTCAAAGTTGTTCTTTGGCTGCTTTTTAAATCATTTTCAGTCCTCGTACAGGAACCTTCTTCAAGCTAAATCCAAGTGTGTTAGACCAGAGTTAACTTGATATGTGTGGGTGTGTAACTCTTAGAAGCTGATTGGCTGCTTTTTATGGGGGCTGGGTCTTTGGAAAGTGAGCAAACCACAGTTTTATTAACACACCCTGAACTGCACACTTTAACAAACAACATGAGATTTTAACAGTGATGTAAAAATCCTGTGATTCATTGTTATTAAGCACAAACACATCTATGGCCCCGTTTCCATTAGTAGCTGCTCAGATCGACTCACCACAGGTCGCCACCACTGGACTGGATCCACTGGTTTCCATTACAGTTGAGGACCACCTAATGTGGTCATCTCAATATAGCCCAGTGTCAACTCACATCATTAGTAAGTGCTAATGCTGCTAATTTCCATCATATCTGTCATTGACAAAGTTATTGTAGAAACAGTTATTCAGCTTCATTCCCACTGATCTCGACTACAAACTGTTTCACTTTGGTTTTTGTTTAAAGCCTCGATGTTTAAAACGTTTCCCTGTGATCACATTTGCACCGTCTGATTTCAAAGTTTGTTTCTTTTGGTCATTTAGTCCACAGAGTCCTTGGTGTTCTGAAAGGGACCTATAAACAAATGTATTATTATTAATATTAATAATAAAATAGTTGTTGTACATGTACAGACCATAAATATGGAGTCCAGCTGTGTTTGATGCTGCTGGGCAGACTGACCACTGGGAACCTCTGAGCTCTGCTGCTCCACTCTGTGGAGGAACCACGACACACACACACACACACACACACACACACACACACACACACACACACACACGAAGCCACTTTCATTATTAAAATGTGAATTTAGCCTCTAAAATCTGTGTTCAATCAGTGTTGCTGCTTTCCTGTGTCTGACCTCACGTATGTGCTTCTGAAAAGAACCGTTAACATTTCCCGTAAACACTTTTAAACCTGTGAAAAATCCTTTTTAGAACAGTTTAAGCTGTTATATGTTGAACTCTTGGATGACATCATATTAAATGCTGTGGATTCAGAATCTGATGTCACTCAAGTTTACATGTGTGAAGGCAGACGAGTCAGTACTTTTGGTAATACAGTGTAAAGTTGCACTGATTGATTTCCATGAACAGCACTGTGGTTCAGTGTTGTCCTGATGGAGTCTGATTAACAGCAGCCAGTATGATCCAGGCTTTAGCTGCTGGGTCTCTGTGTGACCTCTCAGACTGTTTAACAGATCAGACACAAAGAGAATCAGAGCAGCTCTTTAAAGACAAACATGAACCCACTCAGGTCACACTTTCCCCACAGATATGAGCATCACTGTCCTCAAACAGCAAATGACCAAGTCTAACATTTGGATCTTTTCTCTTTCATTGTTTTCTTTTTATGAATCTTTGTAACAATCTGAGGATGTTTCAGGTCAGATTTATCCAGGAAAACACAAACATGTAAAGGAGTCATCACAGCTCTCTGACCTCGTTGGTTTGTTACAAATTAATTTTCATTTCCTCTCAGCTCACAAACACAGAAAATCAACCAGAATCAACACTGATTATAATGTCAGTGCAGAAATATTTCTGTTACTCAGTGAGTTCAGCTCTCTGACCTCGTTGGTCCAGGTTCAGCACTGAAGTCTGGAGTGTTTCCTTTGGACCGGTCACTCCTCACAGACGGACAGCTGGATCCTGCAGACTCTGCTCTGTCCTCCTCTTCCTCCATCATCATCTTCAGTCAGTCTGAGAGGTAAACCACAAACACTCAGTGAGTTCACATTAACAGGAGTAGCTGAGTTACAGTCGCTGACCTCTGACCTGTCATGTAACCTAGAAACCAGGTCACATGATCCACATCAGGGACACAGAAACCTGATCTCACCTGCTGACTCTGACATTTAAGACCTTCCAATAACAAAACACAAAAAGCATAAATGGACAGAACATTAGCAACAGCTCTGAGTCTGATGCAGTCAGCTCACTGTAAACTCCGACTTCAGGATGAATTAAAGCTCTTTTATGGTCACTCAGACACTTTAGGATCACATGATGTTTACACATGATATCTGTGACTGTCCTAGTGAACTTCATGTTGATGCAGATCTCAGCTCCACATCAGCTCTGCTGAATTACGTAAAGTTTATCTGACATCAGGAATCAGACGCTTCCATGAACACACCTCCATGTTTCTCTTTCTCTGACACACTGAATTCAAACAGGAAACAAGGATGAACTTGGAGCTCCTGCAGGCTCTGACTTTATTCCTGGAGACGCATGAATCACATGTTTAATCCACATTTGGACTGTTTTATCTCCTCAGTTTGAATTGAAGATGTTTAATCATGAGTGAAACTAACAAATCAGCTGACAGCTGTAATCAGCACCAATCAGCTGTCAGAGAGACTCATTCACATGCAGCTCAAACTCTTCTTTGCTGAATTGGAGAATTTTGTTTCTGTGACTGTTAGTGGTGCAACGGATCAAGAATCTCACGGTTCGGATCGGATCAATTTTTGGATCAGCAAAAATAGAAAAAAAAGACAAAAATTCTACTCGCCGTTTACTTATTTAAGTATTTTTTGTCTATTCAAAACATTCAACTGAAGACTGATTCCACGCACTTATACAAAAACACATTAAGGTGCAATATGGACACAGGGTTCGTACGCTTTTTTCAGGGTCAAATTCAAGCACTTTTTAAGCACTTTCAAGATCCGTTTTTAAGCTTTTCCAGCACGCCCCCCTGCCAAAAAAAAGAATGCCTGTTTCAATTTGCATCACCTCAGTAAGACCATGTGAAAAGACACCTTAGCTCCCCTTTTGTTCAGACATAAAACGCACCACACACAAAAATACTGCAAAAGGGCGGTCACCTTATATACATAGTGTATAAACTCAAAATGCACATTTCACTTAAAAATTAAGATGTGCAAATGTGAACAAATCAACTTGCTACAGATATTCTTCTCCTGTTGAAAAAAAATAATAAAGAAAAACGAAAAATAAAGAAATAAGTCTTCTGATCAGATATTGATGCTTCTTTCCTGTGTGACAAAAAAATAGGAGACAGATGTTTGTTTTTTTAAGTTAATTCCCAATAAAACTGTTTTGTTGCTAACTACATTGCTGTCTGTATTATTCCTGAAGTCCTAAATGATCACCTTTAAAGTGTTTGTGCTAATAACATCAAGTCAGACAGGCATGGAGAACAGCACTGACTGTTTAAGTAGTTTAATGTGTAGGTGGCGATAAACACATTTGAACCTTGGTAGCACAGAAACAAGAGGCTATTCTTTGTGACCATATGGATCACTCATATTACCATTATTTCACCCAAAGGCACCAAGTTAATACTCAAAAACCTGCAGCAATACACACAAATATAAACAGTACTTGGTGACAACTTTGCTTTTAGCCGTTAACCCTCTGGGGTCCAGGGTATAATTGGCCGTTTTCGACTACTTTTGATTTGGCCTCTATATTTCACCATTAAAAACTGTTTATCTTGCCAAACTGTTATTTACTCATTTTGACATAATGTGTCAGCACAATTTATCTAAATTCAGACAAAATTTAAAATACAAGTAGAAAGTGGTATTTTTGACTGTAAAACCCACAAGCATGTTTAACGAATCATTTTCATAACTTGAAATGCAAATAGAAATTGGACATTTTTAAAAAATATGAACAAGTTTTGCAAACAACAAAGTTACATTGGTACTATTTACCTAAAAATGCAGCCAAGGCTCAGACGTTTTTTATATAACCATTCAAAACTATTTACAGAACAATCAGGTGCTCTTCGTCAAATAAGAAGGCACACAAATTATTTATGCAACTCCAAAAAGTAGTTTGTGTTCACTATAACACAGATGAGAACAGCACAGGGATAAACCTGCAGGTCTGACAGCAGGTGTGTCACTCAGCGTTTACACTGCAATCTGCCTTTGGTGGCTTTTTTGCAGCAACTGTAACGTTCACTAGTAGAACTGGCACACAAAACAAAACGACTACACTACACACTAACTACACAAGACAACACACTAACTTCAGACTCCAAACACGATAAACGTCACAAATCTCGTATCAAAACTCTCTCTCTCTTTATCGCTCACTCGCTCTCTCTCTTCCCAACAACCAAATATCACATGTTGCCGTATCATTTTTTGATTGGTCGACATGGTACATTTTCCACCAATAGGGAAGGAGTGTTTTTCTTTTTTCACTCACAAGCAAAGCGTCTTTGCTAGCGCTCTCCATAAAAACGCCGTTTTACCGTTTCTTCCCGGAGTAAACGCCACTGTTGTACCTATCAACACAATTAAAACTGGTATATAGCTTGAAGTCCGCACATTCGACCCAAGTTGAAATGGAGACTCTGGGTCCGTCGACCCCAGAGGGTTAATCAGAAAGCCTTAAGTTAGCTAGTTATGTATCGGGCTAATGTTTAAAGCTTTCACTTGAGTAAATTAACTCATATTACTGCTAAGTAATATTCCGTAATAGCGCTGCCATACTGCATCACACTCAGTGCATTTCAATCATTTCTGCAGCGAGTTTGACAGCTAGCAAAACAATAATCATATTTTTTTTTTTTTAAATAGCATGTGTAACGACGCGCGTACTGGAAAATTATTTACTAGGACTCACCTATCATGCGACCAGAGAGCGCAAACTCCGCCATTGTTGTTTTCCATCATTAAAAGCATTAAAACAGCAGCCTACAGATATGTTAGCGCACTCATCCCCGACTGTCCGAGGGAGGGCGGGGTCATATTGAAACAGACGCAAGGCAGCCCAGGTGGGGAAATTTTGCTTTTGCTTTTTGCAACTCATTTTATTTCTCTATCTGATAAGAAAACTATTCAATCAGATAGCTATTTATTGTGAATGAAATACAGTTACATTTTCAAGCACTTTTAAGCACCACATCTGAAATTCAAGCACTTTCCAAACCTTGAAAAGAGGACATTAGAATTCAAGTACTTTCCAGGATTTCAAGCACCCGTACGAACCCTGTGGACATTATGGACCATGCTGGGCAGCCTCTGCATCCTCTGCACACAGCCATAAACAACCAGAGGAGTCTGTTCAGTGACAGGTTGCTTCTCCCAAAGTCAAGGACCAGCAGACTTAAAAAGTTCTTTGTCCCACACGCCAAAAAACTGTTTAACTCCTCGCTGGAGGGGAAACGGGGACAGAGGAGGGGTAACAAGTAGCTGTAGTGCCTTTTCACTGTGCAGTAGTTTTTGTTAATATCCAACGGTGCAATAGACTCACAATACTTAAAATGTGCCGTTCCCTTGTATTCTTATTCCTATTTATTCTATTTATCCCGTTTGTATTCTCTGTATTTATAAATGTGTATATTTGGTATATTTCTGAACAGAAGATGTCTGGGACAGTTCAGCTACCACTGACCATAACTACCGCTTGACAGACTGACCACGCCACCATACACATACTTTTTTTTTCTTTTTCAAATCTTCGGATCACGTGCGTACCCAACCGTCGAGTGGGATCGGTTCGGATTTCGGATCAACTGTGATCCATTGCACCACTAATGACTGTGTGAAACTCTGATCCACAGCAGAAGAGTTCACCTGATGTTCACATGAAGTGGATCCAGAGTGAAAACTTCTCAGTGTAGAAACACTTTGGAGACCTTATCATTGCTCCCATGCTGTCCTGACTCAGACCATTTACTTGTTGCTTAGTTTTATACATTTGTGCACACAGGAAGGTTTTTGAAAGAGAAAATTATCAGCAACTTAAACCGAGTCTTGTCTCCAAAGTTCCACACACATCACTGTGTTTCCCTGTTGCACTGACATTTGTGGCAAGTGGAATAATACCATACAAAAACTATTACAACTGCACACATGTTTAAATCTTGGTTTATAACAGCACACACACTCATCACACTTTTTTCTGATCTAACCAATCAGATCACTGCATTTGGCAACCACTGTGGCACATGTGGCACTCATAGCTCAAATCAAACGCCTGTAGTAAATATACAACAACATGGAAATAGTAAAAAATGCTGTTTTACTCGGACACACAGCTGGAGCTGCTCCGGCACACTCAGCTCTCTGAAAGGATTCCTCTGCCCGCTCAGATGTTTATCTATCTTAATATTTAATATTTAATCTTAATTAAGATCCAAACTCTGCTAACAAGAGTTCAAACTAGAGTAAACTAAACTCCTCACTGACATCCTGAAATATGAGCCAAAGCTTTAACTCCTGGATCTAACCCTGATACTCTCCCTGCTGCTGCTCTGAGAACCAGAATCTCGCTTTCTTTCTCCTTCAGGAACATGAGGAGCAGCTCATCATCGCTTCATTTCAGTTTTTTTCACAGTCCGATTGCTGACTTTTCCATAAAAACCTGTTTCTGTGTTTCTAGGTTACACGATGATGTCATGTTGTTTTCATGCAACGTGCTGAGTGTGTAACTTTAACTTTTGATTTTATAATGGATTACAGCTTATGAAAACCCAACATTCAAAATCTCTGATGTAGCTTCATGTGTGTAACTATAGTCTCTGTGTCCCTCACTCTCTCTCCTGCATCGTGTCAGTCTGTGTCTTTGTGTGTGTCAGTTTTATTCTGACAGTCTTGTGTCTCTACAGGATTTTGTTAAGTTGTGCGTTTCCCTGTCTTGTTGTACCTGATTAATTCCAGCTGTTGTTCAACTGAATTTCTCTGAGGAACCAACTCGAGGGATTAATAAAGTTCTGTCTCTGTTTCTCCTCATTAGCCTCGTTACAAACACTACAACTAACAAGTGGATTTTCCTATTTTAGCTCAGCCTGCAAACAAAGCAGAATCACTTCCTGCTGAAGAGACAGAGTGAAAGTTTTTAAATAAACTCATTGCTGCAGCAAAGAGCAGCACAACAGTGAGACAGATTTTTAGCTTCAGTGTTCTTATTCTCCACTAAGTCATTGCTTCTGTTTCTAATTAGCTAACATGAACTAATCTTTGTCTATCAGCAACCAACCAACTCAAAGAGTTCATGTTACTAACAGCTCACCTCTCTGCTGCAGACAGAGGCCGGGATTTAAAATTAACGATGTGACCATTGGACTAGTCACTCCTTAGGGACACACAGCTGGATTCAGGTTCAGGACCAGCAGGTCTCCCATTGATCCTGTTAGAGAATGAAAAATGTGTTTTTCCATTTGGAGCCACAGAAGTTGGTGAAGACTTAGAATGCTGTAATCAAGAGAAACAGGTTTGCAGGCTGAGCAGCAGGAAACTCCGAACCACTGTTTTACAGTGTAACAACAGAGCGCCACCCAGAGGTCATTTACACTGTGCAGGAATATTGATGGTCCCACTGTGAGCAGCCGGAGTTTAAATGTTGGACATGTTTGATAGAATAACTCAGTGACTTCATTTGAGATGCACTTTAGAGACCAGGAAACATCAAACATCATTTAAATGAGATATAATGACATCAAAGAGTTCATGTTACTAACAGCTCACCTCTCTGCAGCAGACACAGGCTGGACTTTAAAATCAATGATGGCATCTTTAGACCAGTCACTCTTACAGGACACAGAGCTGGGTGGAGGTCCAGGTGGGTTCCTGTGAATAATGATGGAGCAGTGATGTGAGTGCTGAGCTGTGACATGGAGAAGAGTCATGGACAGTTAGAGATGGTCATCTCATCTCTGAGCTTTGGTCTGGCTCTCATGTTCCCCACACAGAGTGGTTTTAGAGGGAGGGACTCCCTCCTCTCTGTCCTCACACTGATCCAGAGCCCAGTTCAGCCTCAAATCCTCCATTACTGTAGTCCTACAAAGGTCAAACATGGCTGCATAGAGCAGCTTTATGTCAGTAACAATGTCCAGGATGGAAGGAAAAAACAAGGAGGCGTTTGAGGGCCTGGATTGAGGATTGAGGACCAAGCTAACTGCTTACAGAGTTCATGCTCTAACTGCTAGCTGCTCTGCTAGCTAAGCTAACTCATGTTAATGCTGCTCAGAAAATATAAATAAAATATTAAAGAGTGAAACGTAAAGCTTGGAGTCACAGGATGATGCTGATGTAAGCAGTGACAGCACTGAGTTCTTCGTCGTTGTTTTGTTTTTAAGGCACAGAAAAAATCTTAAGGAAAAAAATTATAATGTTGATAGATCTGTTTATCTCTTAGACAAAACGTAGATTAGTTTGTGGAAAGCTGCATGAAGCTGACATTTGTCTCAAAAATGCACGTGTGATAGAGCGAGATGTTTTAGATATTTGTGCACAGAAAGGTTTTTGATTGGTGAAGCTGAACATCATAAAGTGAGTATAAATGATGAGGATCTACTCAGGTGGGGATGTGTGGATTGCAGCACACGCTTGTGAGTCCTCAGATGTAACACACAAATCACTGCACACCTGTGTAAATGTGTGGATCATATGGTAGCCAGTAAATTACTCTAGAGACAAGTTTGTCTGTTAATGAGCTGAGATCTTTTATTGGGAATCTTCATCCAAGAGAAACCGTCACCTGTGTGCACTGAGAGGAGAGAGAGGCTGTGCAGCGCTGACGTCAGTGTGCGCAGCTGCAGGAGGGAGTTGTACTCCAGTCAGTGACGTAATGACGCTGGGCATGCGTGTTTCTGTTCCTAATTATTACTATTATTATTATTATTATTCAGAGAGTTTCCAAACCATCTGTTTCTGATGTGACTTCATCCCAGACACACGATGACAAACAGCTTTACTTTAACTTTACATTTAAGTCCAGATTCCTACAAACACTCAGAGCCTGAAACACAGAGACTAACTGAAAACGGTTTTTTCTCTTAAAATCAAAGCGACAGCAGAGCGAGCAGAGAAAGAAACGACAGAACAAATATCCACAGTATATTTCTTTTTTTAAGGCAGAAAGACGTTTCCACGTCACGTACAGCGGCCTCACTCAGAGCTCAGGGCGGGTCAGCGTCTTAGTCCAGCTGTGAGTCCGTTACCGTGAACTATGGAGCGGCAGATTTGTGCTGAACTAAGCTGCTCACAGCTGATGTTAGCCAGGAAAACATTACACACTGCTAACGTTACCGTAACACGGAGCTTCACACGGAGACGATCAGCGTCAAAGTTCAGGAGAGAAAAACTTCGGGAAGGGAAAAACCAGGGAGGGGCTTGTGGGACAGAGGGTCCACAATCCCACAGCCACAAACATTCTGACCAATCACAGCACTCCGTTTCACTCTGCTTTTGTCCCCCCCCGCTTTTCCACAGCAGTAAACTGCGTGTCAATAACAGTCAGAGAGGATGGAGTCAGTGAACGCAGCACAAGATTTTCTGTTGAACGTAGAAAAACACAGAATAGATTAGTTTGAGTAAATGGACGGCACATGTTTGTCTGCACAGACCATAATAATACTGACAGGCGGCTGTTTGTTCAGAGCTGATTTACTTCTGCTCATTTTCCTGTTTGAAACAAACATCTGTCAACACTTTGTTTCAGCTCCACATTCATCCAAACATCCTCAGAGTCCTGACAGTCAAACATCCATGATGAAAGTGATCATGGTCGAGTGTGAGGTACTAAACTTCTACTGTAACACTTTACTGTGAGTATGAACATGAGCAGGATGCTAATGCAGGACTTTCACTGCAGTTAATACTCTGAATACTACAGACAGGCTGATCCCAACAGCAGCAATAAACCTGAAAATACATGAAACTAACATTAAAGCAGCGTTTCATCCTCACTGTGTGTTTGAACACACTGATCCAGGATCAGATTCATGTTCCTGACCTGAGAGTTTACCTGTAGACTTATAATGCATTCAGGGTCCCGCAGCAGACTGTCGGCTCTACGGTACAACGGGGGGGCTTCAGTCACTGCAAATATAAAATCTGCTGCCACCAGAGTCCATTGAAAAATCTGTAAGTTTTAGAATTAAGTCTAATATCCCAATACAACAATACCATCATAGAACAGACATTATAAATCTTAGTTTACACTCATGAATCATGTTGTGCCCATTTGTAGTTACAGTTTGTTGTGCCATTCAAAAACCATTATGGCTCAATAGAAGCTCTGAAGTCAAACTGTCAACATGTCAGCACACAAGCTCACACAGGACAGCTTCATCAACAACATGGAGCTCTGAGTGTTTATTAAAGGATCATTGTGTGAAAGACGCTCTAACACAGCTGACTGCAACCTTTAGCTGTGAGCACACAGTGTCTCACATTTACATTCACTTTACTGTCAGACACACTCAGTAACTTTAAACAGCTGCTGTGGTTCCAGGGCTGAACCCCCAGTGTTTCCCCAGATCAGGTCTAAGATATATGCCTGCACTGCAGGGCCCGGCTCCAGGATCATGTTCAGCTATAAATAGACTGCATGTTTTACAGGAACTGTCAGCACTAAAGGAGGCCGACGACAAACGAAACAGGACACAAACAAACACACACAGTTTGTTTATGAAGAAATTCGGCCAGTGAGTTTGATTCAAGCTGATCAATAATCTATAATCATGTGGATTTGTCTTCAAACATGAGAGTGATCCAGAGTTTGTTCTGAAATAAGAGCTGAACATTTAGGTCCAAACATCACAGGAACAGCCAAACTGTTAAAGGAGGAAACTACGGTGGCCTTGAGAGGCCAAATGGAGTGCAACTTAAAAAAACATCAGCAATAAGAAACACGCTGCTAAATCACACAAAACACAACAGAAATAGGAAAAAACAGATTTCCAAGAGCACACGGGAAGTGTTTCTGGGGAGACAATAACCTGACAGACCAGTTGCAGGGACCAAAAATATGCTAAGACACTTAAAAGAAGAAGTGAAGGATCTATCGTTTTTATTTTTATTTTATTTATTTATTTATTATTTTTTTATCGGAAAGAAAAGATGAGAGGTAAGTGTGTTAGCCTAACTATTAGCCTACAAATCCGTCTTTAATTTCCTGCAACTGGTCTATCGGGTTATTGTCTCCCCAGAAACACTTCCCTTGTGCTTTTTCTGTTTTCCTGGATGATGTTCTAGGATGCCCTCTGGACCCAGTGGAGGTGGTGAGTGACAGGAGAACGGCTAAGCTGTCATCCCTGTTGGACAACATCTCCCACCCCATGCAGGAGACTCTGACAGCACTGAGCAGCTCCTTCAGTGGCTGCGGCACCCACGGTGTGGGATCGGAGAGATTTCACAGGTCTTTTCTCCCCACTGCTGTCAGACTCCACAACAAAGACTTTAGCAAACACACATATCCACACATGTGCAATAACACTAAGTGCAATACTGGCTTTTTCAATTCTGGCATCGTTGTATTATACTCATATTGTATATAGCATTTGTATTCTATTTTATTCTATTGTATATAGTATTTTATTTCATTTTATTCTATTCTATTGTGTACAGTATCTTATGGATATATTGTTTCAGTGTATTTTTTCTTAATTTTTCTATGCAACTTTGCTCTGTCCACTGCTGTAACAAAACTAATTTCCCACTCGTGGGACTAATAACGGTTACCTTATCTTATCCTATCTTATTTAAGAAGCACATGCAGATGCTTCTTAAACTAAAGCATTGCTCAGTTTGGATCACAGTTCAGTCACTAGTCTGAGAAGTTCTTGTTGTGGCCGAGTGCCACAGTTTCATCCTCACTTTGTAAAGAGGGAACTTCATCTGACACATTTTCACCCCTTTGAAGTGGAAATGATCCTTTGAAGGAAACACAGGAGGGATTTGCCTCCACAAAAGAAACAGCAGCAGACTGAGGATCTTGTTAGAGGAAGAAGGTAAAAAAAATGGAAAGTTCATGTGATTTCCATGTGTTGCTGCTCTGGATGGTGCCCTGCAGAAGCTGCTGTGCTGCTGATACAATCTCAAAAAAAGTCTCCTGGTACTTTTTTTCTTTGCTGTTATTTATATTCATTATGGCCGTTATAATGATGAGCCTTTGATATTGTCACAGAGAGGGAAACGTTGTATTTTCTGCGTCACTTCCTCACAGTACAGATATTTGTACCGCACTCCTGCAAAGAAGATTCTGTAGGTAAACTGTTGATGGGACAAAAAAACAAATTTCACTTTGCAAAATGTTGTACTGGGAAGCTGTGGTTGCTTCTTAGACTATCATGACCTGGATGACTGAGAACCTACGCAGACACGCTCTGAAGGAAGGGCTCCACACTTATTGGACTAATTTCACTCTGCTTATTGTCATCTAGCAAAGTTTGGTTTAATGTGTCTGTATTGACAACACAAAGCATTATTTTCGCTATTTATAAAATAATAATAATAATGATCATAATAATAATACGTATGTGTTAGTCCCCGTAGGGAAATTTGATCTGCATGTTTTGCTGTACGATGACGTCATCTTGACGTTGACGAGGAGAAAAACTAGTTTTGTCCTGCAGATGGCGATCTTGCACCGTGTTCAGAGACACTTTGATGATGCTGCTCTACTCAACTTACTTTAGCCTGGGTTGGACTCTATATGAGCAGCTTCACTCTGGTTTCACTGTTAAACACACAAGTTTGATTTCACTTGTAAAAGTTGAAAAATAAATATTTTATTGCAAAATTATTTGTTGGTACATTTTTTGAGGGTCAAATATCCTGTTTGATTTGAGTAATGAACTGTTAAGGTTGAAAAAATAATCAGGATAAAATACTTTAAATCAGTGCAGATGTATAATGTAATTTAAATGTTGATAATGGTTGTAGTGGGCTTGTAATGTAAATGTGATTAAATGTGACATTAATGGTGACGCTGCATAAACCTGATAAAACAGTTCTATTAGTGGGTCTGTGTGATCAGCATCAGTGGGTTAAGGTGAGGCCTTGACTAGTAGAACGTCATGTTGGTGTATGACAACACATGAGCCAACATCAGACTCCGAGCGCTACGATGCTAAAGATCAGAAGATCCAGTGTGACATCATCGTTACCTGGCAACAGAAGCCCTCATCTGACTTTATTGGAGGATATTTACAGCAGCAACACTGTTTAGTTTGATATGACGGATCAACAACATGCTGTGATATCCAGTTCATCTGTAATAGATACTGGATCTAATCAGTCAGCAGATATTTTATCAGCTTATTTATAACTATACTAGAAACAAACACAACTGTGTTGGTGATTCATGCAAACTTGCATATCAGCCTTTTAAGGTTTTGTAGTATTGAGAACAAAGAGGTTGTGTTAGGGCTGAAAAGCCCGACTTGTTCTCCTCTGCAGGTCATCAAATGCACCACAGAAGTTTGTATTTGCACAGCCTGTATATGTTTGATGGCTTTATTATTCTCTGTTCAAAGACAATAAATGTGGAAAATGTCTCATGTAGTATCAGCTTCATTTAAAATGACTGCAAACATTTAGAGAACATGTGCTGCTGTTTGTCCTACATTTCCAACACTGAATGAACCCTGAAAACGTGATGGCAGGTGGCAGATTGGAGTCCACATGAAATATCGGCTGTATGAAGCCTGGAAAATATAGATGATACAAATATGCAGCCAAACATTTGTGGACATGGATAAACTATCTGATCCAAAAAGCAGGAAGTGACACAGCTAGAAAATGAAAGTGTGTAACAGCTGAAGTCAAATGTAATGCAGAGTTGAATCTGCACTTGGATCCATGTGTGAAAGGTCCACATGTAGGGATCACATGAGTCCTGATGTTTGTCAGTGCAGCTTGATAACTCCATCTACTGTGGGCTACATATACTGGGCTGGTAGCTCCATAGTGTTGCAAAGAAACTATTCAATGTGCAAAGTTTAAAATCAGAGGCTCTTCTAACATAGGAGCCATGTTGAGTTTAGATCACAGCGACCACCGGCAGTCTGAAATGGAATGAAGCCCATTGACAGCCAGCAGGTCTAAACAGGAACGCAGCCATTTGTATGCGTGGCAATGATGTGGCTGCAGCTGACACAGGATTGGTTCAAACTAAACATCAGACGCATTTCACAGATTTCACAAATAAACTCACGTTTTTATCTTTGAAGATCATCATAAAGTAGAATTGATGGTCCAGCAGACAACAGCAGGAGGTTTGAGCCCTTCTGATGCAGCAGAAACAGGATTTGGAGGAAGATGTTAATAGATTAGAAAGAATTGTACACTGTGAATCAATGCAAGTCTTTCTAGATAGACAGATCTTTAATAATCCCTCAGGTAGGTTCCTCTGGGACAGTCACAGATAGAGACACCAATTCTGACGTCCTTTGAAAGTTTGAATTTTCATCACTCGTCATGTACACAGATGTTAATTCTACATATTCCTGGTACTGAACTCTAAATCAATATGAAGAAAATGCTCCTACTAATCTGCATATATGTTGATATCAAATCCTTTTCCAGCACATGGATAAATCTCTATAAATCTTTCAGTCTGATCAGAATGGGCACAGTGTTGTTATTGCAGCACTCCCTGATGTTTGAAAAGCTAAATGTCCATTTTAAAGTGGTCGTGTGTAGGATTGTGTTTCCTTCCTTTGTGCAGTTCTTACAGTAAACATGTTTGAATGTTTCCTGTTCCCCTGATGCTTCTTCCTGTTGGATAAAGTTGGTTTGAATAACATGTTCTTATAGGTTTCAATGAACTTCAAACTGTGATCCACTTACAAAACTGTCTCATTTTATTGGAACGATCCACATTTGCATCCATTCACGGTACATTTGACATCTGAACACGTTTGTACACATGATGAAAGGACAGATGGTGTTTGTGTGTCCTTCTTAAACTTAGTGTGAATGTTTCATCATGTAGAACTACTTAGAACAAAGTCTTTGGGAACATTTGGAGAACACGTTTAGGAAAGTAACATCCTGGTAGAACATTTTCTTAAAGCAAAGCAGAGCTGCAACATGACTGTGAGGATTCACAATAATAAAGTCACAATACTTTATTATTATGAAGACTAAAGTGCAGCTTAATGCTGCCAATGAATACACATGTTCTTTGTGAAACCATGAGCACAGCTGACATGCACCACACTGACCCCACTCGCCCCATTTCTTCATCCACTTCTTGCTCTTGTGCTTGAAATGAGATGCAGACGCAGCAAAAGTCAGAGGCTCTAAAATCCACAAAAAGGGGGCTTGTTAGATCAGGATATTGATGTGATCCATAGAAAACATGGATAATACACCACTTTATTTGAAGACATCTGTAGCACTGCCTCAGTTCTGGATGTTTCCACAGACTCCTCTGTGCACCTAAAGAAAAGGTCAAAGGTCAGCAGCACATGTAGTTGGGACAATTCTACATTTACAAACAACAGTCGCACAAACTACAATTATTTTCCTCCAATTAGGACTTTTCACTTGCAGAAATGGTCCTGTGTGATTTCTAGGCTGTGATATAAAAACTAGTTCCTAATGGCAGCGATTCACTCAGTAAACATGTGTTTCCTTCACCAACCTCACACACAGATCCAATAAGATCAGGAAGTGGGCAGTATAGTACAATATGTGTTATTTTGTACTGTACTGCCCAAACTAAAGATCTGCTGAAGTGTTGGAAATGATTCAGATGTTTATTTTGGACGATACAGCAGAAGATCAGACATGAAAGTGGAGATAACACAGAAGACCTGCAGCAAAGGGTCAGAGGTCAGACTGGGCCACGTGATTCAACAATGAGCCAATGATCATCAAGTAGTGACTAAAGCAGAGCCCTGACGTTCTGACATTTATCACACAGTTAGAACAAATGTCTGCTGATGACTTCATCTCATGAAATGACTGATAGATGTCAATTCATTGATCAGCTGAGCTGCTGCTGCTGATCTTCATCGTGCACAGAAACATTCAGCTTGTTTCAATCAGTAAATAACTCCCACTACTCTCAGTTTGAACTGTTCCCACTCAAAATGCTGTCAGAACAATGATCATTGTAGAACTTCACAAACATCACGTGTTGTTTCCACATGTAAGATCAGCAAACATACAGAAACTTCCTGTTGCCACACACGGCCTCTAAAATCTCTTCCACGCTTTCTGTCTGAAGTCCACTCTCTGTGTCGGATCCACAGGAAACAACAAGATCTTATTAACATGGTTTTCAATGTGTCTCCTTCCAAAAGTCCAACCAATGAACAAATGTGTATATTTGTGGAGGCCGAACAAAAGCATGACACATTTCTCTGTTTCTATAAACTGGTGTCAAACACAAATATGAAGAGTTTCATTGACAGACTCCAAAATGCCCCCACAGTGAATCAAAGGGAAATCCTACAGTGTGGCAGAGAATCTTAATGGCTCCAACATCAACACATCCACAATGTTGGATCCAGTTCTACCTCACAGAGTTACTAAGACACACCCTCTGCCAGCATTACAACAGCTCCACCTGCTTCACCTGCCTCCTCAGCCTCTGTACACCTGAAGAGAAAAGAAAGGCTCCAAAAGCTCAAATCTACAAAGGATTCATGAAGTTTCATCCAACAATAACATGTTTGCCTTCCACAGTGTGCTGTTAGACACCACTGTACCTCTGCCATTTCAAAAAGAGCAGCTTGCTAATATTTTGGCTCGATTTTCTTTCCAGTTCTCACGTGTACACCACTTTGTGTTGGTCTTTCACGTGGAATTCCAATAAAATTCATTCATGTTTGTGGCTGTAATGTGAAAAAAATGTCGAAAAGTTCAAGGGGTCCACTGTATATAAAAACATGATATTTATCTAATAAAAACATGTTTATTATTCAAAGGTGTTTGAAAGTCTTTCCAGGTGAGTTTAATCCAGGAGGGTCTGAAGCCAGAGTCAGACAGAGACTGTGCAGAGACTGTAGAAGAACAGAGCAGCAGCAGAGCAGTCCAGATACTCTGATGATCCTCTGTCAGATCCAGAGGGACACACAGGGATGATGCTGGACTCTACATTGTGTCTGACAGTGGAGCTGTTCTCAGTTCACTCTGCAGCACTGACAGTCATCTGCACTTCATTCCTCTGTCAGTCACTGCTGGATGAAGCTCTCCTCTCCACCTCCCAGTAACATGGCCCAGTCAGAGCGTCTCTACACACAAGCTGCTGCTGGTTCAACCTCTCTGGATCATCAGGACACAGCTCCTCCTCTCTCAGCACACACACCATCCTCTTTACCATCATCAGCTCCACCTGCAGAGAGAAGGAGGAAGAGCAGAGGAGATAAACGAGTGTTTCCAGAGACTCTTCATCTGTCAGTCAGTGATGCAGCACATCCAGTATAAAGAGCAGCAGGGACTTCAGTGCTGGGACTGTACTGTAATAGTCCAAAGGTGATGTAGAGAGTAGTGGGTAACAGGCTGAAGGGGACTGCAGAAACTTTAACTGTCAGGTTAAGTATTATTTCCCATATGACGCCTAAAGGCGACTTTTGTTGTGATTTGGCGCTATATAAATAAAACTGAATTGAATTGAATTGAATTGAAAATTGAATACTAGGACTCATTGTTGCTTCACTTTTTCTAATCTTTGGATTTTTATTGACGTTTTTCACTCCTAGTTTTAGTTTGGACTTTCATTCGTTAGAATAACCTTGGTCTGTCTCGATGCTTTCTCAATCATCCAGGTAAGTAAATCTCCAAAAGTTGAATCTGTTCATCTGGATGTAGCGTTTTCAGTGGGAGAAATGTTTCGTTACTCATCCAAGTGACTTATTCAGTCTCAGCTGACTGCAGGTTTCAATCTCAGAAACAGTACATTTGCAAAATGACTAAAACCAGCCCACTGGCTTTTGTTGCCTGCTTCCAGGCAACAAAAATCATCCAGAAGGCACATCACCAGCTACTTAGTGAACGAGTGAGGGAAACAAATTTCAACATCGACATGCTAAAATGTCAAGAGGGCTGGATCCGATAGAGACTTACGATGCTTCTAGATCAGGGGTGGGCAATCTCAGTCCACGAGGGCCGGTGTCCCTGAAGGTTTTAGATCTCACCTTGGGTCAACACACCTGAATCACATGATTAGTTCGTTACCAGGCTTCTGGAGGACTTCAGGACATGTTGAGGAGCTAATTTAGCCATTTAAATCAGCTGGTTGGTTCGAGGACACATCTAAAACCTGCAGGGACACCGGCCCTCGTGGACTGAGATTGCCCACCCCTGTTCTAGATGAAAGCACTCTTAAAAAGGTGTTTGACTTTATTGAGAAGGCTCGTCTAGCACAGCACAAGAAGTCTAAGACCAGGCAACAAAGGAAGTTTGACTTACTTGTTGTACGTCAGAAACCACCGCAAAATACGAAGAGTGTCCTCAGTGGCCAGAAGAGAGAAGGATGCGACACTGAGGATGTGGACAAGTGGGTGAAGAATGACAGACTGCTTACCCAAACAGAGAAAAACATCCTTGCTAAAGGGTTGAATTTTGCTGTCACACCGAGACAAATCCCGCTAGTGGAGCTGATCACAGCCACAGAAACAGCAATTCAAAACAACGATATTGCAGAAGTGGAAGCAGAGCAACTACGGACGAAGGTTTCGGCCTGTCTCAGTAATGCAAAGCCCCCAGCATCCAACATCACCATGGAGGAGAGGAAGACACTCACATCGCTTAGTGATGACAACAACATTATCATCCTTCCGGCAGACAAGGGTAGGCGCACAGTATTGCTAAACCAGAAAGACTATAATGAGAAGATTTTGTCACTAGTCAGTAGGGCTGCCACAAATGATTATTTTGATAGTCGACTAGTCACCGATTATTTTTGCGATTAGTCGACTAATCAGATCATGCATCCATTGGACGTAAAACGTACACCTATTGCACCAGCATACATCTGCTCTTATATAACTATCTTAGCTTACAGCTTGAAGTGTTTAAGGTATGTGCTACCTAAAAATAAAGACAAAATGGTATTTTATTAAATTTTAATGAAATTTGCAGATTATTTTGGTGAAGTTTAATAAACTCAGCCGTCTGCTCCTTGCTATCTAAAATATAACAGGACACCGGAGTATATTCTCGAGCATCTCACACTTCTGATAATCAGTTGTCTGCTTGACATTTATTCAGCTGTGTAAAAACTTAACTTTAATCTCAGCCAAACCGATTTACTCAGGAACAAATAAAATACTGAAAAAAGACAAACAATAACATTTTTAAGTTATCTAAGTGACTTATATATCATGTTTAACCTGAGTAGCGAAAGACGGCGGTGGGTTTTGTAAACGATTTGCCCGGAGTCCTTGAACCCCGATGAGCTATCGAGCTAGTGGGTAACAGACATCTCCGAAAACGTCGGAGCACTTTTGAAAATATGTGGTGTCTTGATAAACTGAGCAGATATTTGAGGTTTACACAGTTACATTCTCGCCTGAAAATGTTAAACTTTTACTTTGTGACCCAGAAAGAATAATAGTAATATTAGTTAGGAGGCAGAAGAACAGCACATCAAGAAGGCCCTGAGTAAATGTGGTTATTAGTTAATATTAGTTATTAATAGTAATATTAAAACTAACTAGCTGCCGCTATAGTTGAAAACTGAGCAGGGCTGCGCTATGAATTCTGGGACACAGCATCTTCTTCTTTGGGGTTTAATGGCAGCTGGCATCCTTGTACATGCAGTGCTGCCATCTTCTGTTTCATTCCGTTATTACACTCTTAAATCCTACCACTTATTCTTATACTTATACTTCAAACAATGCGCCAACTATTAAATTATTCGTCGATGATTTTGATAGTCGACTAGTCAATTAAATGTGGCAGCCCTACTACTCAGTGATGAAAATATTTATGAGCCCCTGAAACGCGACCCAGGAAGTGGCTACAGGAAGAGGGTGATAGACTGTGTGAAGCAGTTAGAACAAGACAAAGCTATTGACCGGACCTCATGCCACAGGCTGTACCCAGGGGAGTCTACACCAAGTCTGTATGGTTTAACGAATATACATAAACAGAGTGCACCTTTAAGACCAATTGTCTGTATGATCAACTCGGTCACCTATAACATCCCTAAGTTTCCTCAACCCGCTGGTGGGCAGCTCTGAACACCACATCCAGAACAGCCTGGATTTTGTTGAGAAGGTGAGAGACGTCATTATGGAGGCAGATGGTCTCGTACGATGTTACATCTCTCTTCACCTGCATCCCAGTCACGGAAGCGTTGGAGGTAGTCCGTAAGAGATTACAGGATGACACCAACCTCAGCAACAGGACCACTCTCAGCATCGACCAAGTGTGTTTGCTTTTGGAACTGTGTCTTCATTCCACCTACTTCACATACAAGGGTCAGTTCTACAGGCATAAACATGGATGTGCCATGGGCTCTCCAGTTTCACCCATTGTGGCCAATTTGTACATGGAAGAAGTGGAAGAGAGGGCTTTGCTATCCTACCCTGGAACACCACCAAGCCATTGGTTCAAGTATGTGGATGACACCTGGTTGAAAATCAAATCTCAGGACGTACCTCAATTCACGGATCACATTAACTCGGTGGGCAGACACATCAAATTCACCAGGGAGGATATGAAAAGTGGCAGGTTAGCCTTCTTACACATACGGATCAGTATCTAAGGTTTAACTCTCGTCATTCACTGGAGCACAAACTGATGTGTCATCAGGACGCTACAACACAGAGCGAATACCATCCCCACAGACACAGCGGCCAGGGAGGCAGAAGAACAGCACATCAAGAAGGCCCTGAGTAAATGTGGTTATCCCAACTGGACGTTTGTCAAAGCTGGGAAGGCGCCAAATGAAAGCTCCAGCCGATCCAGGAGAGAAGGACAACCGCTGCCCAAGCGAAAACCATTTTTTCTGAACACCGGGTGTCTGTGGCTTTTAAACCCCAAAACACGCTGCGCCAAATACTGGTCCACCCCAATGATCGGGTCCCCCGACACAAACAGAGTAACATAGTGTACACTGTTAAGTGCCAGGAGGATTGCCAGGACTGATACACCGGGGAAACCAAACAATCTCTGGCGAAGCGGATGGCACAACACAGAAGAGCCACCTCGTCAGGCCAGGACTCTGCAGTCTTTTTACACCTACAGGCCAGTGGACACTCTTTTAAGGATGAGGATGTACACATCCTGGACAGGGAGGAACGCTGGTTTGAGGGCGGAGTCAAGGAGGCCATTTACGTGAAGAGGAAAAGACCATCTCTGAATTGAGGAGAGGGCCTAAGGGTACATCTATCACCATCTTACAATGCTGTGATTGCAGCCATTCCCCAAATCTCTGAATGGGACTCATGGCCATTGGTCAGTGGGCTTTGATCAGTGGTTGTTGATCAATGGTCATGAGAATTTGCATAATTAAGATTAAGGAAGTGACCTCCCAGCCTATTGTTCCTTCACTGGCCTGGTTTCAGTCATTATGCAAATATACTGTTTATAAGATAACGGCAATGCTCAGTGGCTAGTGCATCTGAGGGCAGACCATAGCGACCTCCCTGAACAGGGTCCAGTAACCCTCACAATGGCAGATATCCAAGAAAGGGTCTCCAGTATGAAGAGTTGGACAGCACCAGGCCCCGACATGGTTCACGCCTAGTGGCTGAAGAAGCTGACTGCACTCCACGAGCGTCTGGCAGCACAAATGAGCCAGGTGCTAGTTGACGAGAGACACCCGGAATGGCTAACCGAAGGTCGGATGGTCCTGATCCCCAAGGACCCCAAGAAGGCACCGTTTCCATCCAACTACCGACCAATAACCTGCCTCAGTACTACATGGAAGCTCCTGTCAGGCATCATATCGGCTAAGATGAACAGGCACATGGGTCAATACATGAGCGTGGCACAGAAAGGGATTGGCAAGAATACCAGAAGGGCAAAACACCAGCTACTGGTAGACAGGACAGTCAGCCGAGACTGCAAGACCAGGCTGACCAACCTGTGCACTGCCTGGATTGATTACAAGAAGGCCTATGACTCAATGCCCCACAGCTGAATACTGGAATTCCTAGAATTATACAAGATCAACAGGACCCTAAGAGCCTTCATCAGGAACTCAATGGGGATGTGGCATACAACACTAGAGGCCAACTCCAAACCAATAGCACAAGTCACCATCAAGTGCAGGATCTACCAAGGAGATGCTCTGTCCCCACTGCTGTTCTGCATAGGCCTGAACCCCCTCAGTGAGATCATTAACAAGAGTGGCTACGGATACCGACTACGGAACGGAGCAGTTGTCAGCCACCTCCTGTACATGGATGACATCAAGCTGTATGCCAAGAGTGAACGAGACATCGATTCACTGATCCACACTACCAGGCTATACAGCAATGACATTGGAATGTCGTTCGGGCTGGAGAAGTGTAGTCGGATGGTAACAAAGAGAGGGAAGGTAGTCAGAACTGAGGGGATTGAACTACCAGAAGGCAACATTGCAGACATAGAGGACAGTTACAAGTACCTGGGGATCCCGCATGCGAATGGGAACCATGAAGAGGCTGCTAGGAAAGCTGCAACCACGAAGTACCTGCAAAGGGTCAGGCAAGTCCTGAGGAGTCAGCTGAATGGTAAGAACAAGATCCGGGCCATCAACACCTACGCCCTGCCCATGATCAGGTACCCTGCTGGGGTAATAGGCTGGCCTAAGGAGGAGATATAAGCCACTGACATAAAGACAAGAAAGCTCCTTACCATGCATGGAGGGTTTCACCCCAAGTCCAGCATCCTGAGCAGTCTGATGGCCTGATGGAAAAAGCCGTCTCTTAGTCTGCTGGTACAGGACCGGATGCTGCAGAACCTCCTTCCCGAGGGAAGTAGTCTGAACAGTTTATGGCTGGGGTGACTGGAGTCTTTGATGATCGTCCCCGCTTTCCTCAGGCACCGCTTCCTGTAGATGTCTTGGAGGGAGGGAAGCTCACCTCCAATTATCCATTTAGAGCACCGCACTACTCTCTGGAGAGCTTTGCAGTTGTAAGCGGTGCTGTTGCCATACCAGGTGGTGATGCATCCAGTGAGGATCCTCTCAATGGCACAGCGATAGAAGGTCCTGAGGATGCGGGGGCTCATGCCAAATCTTTTCAGTCTCCTGAGAAAGAAGAGGCGCTGCTGCACCTTCTTCACTGTTTTGTTTATGTGTACTGACCACGTAAGATCCTCAGCCAGATGTACACCAAGGAAGCGGAAGCTGCTCACTCTCTCCACAGCAGCGCCGTTGATGGTGATGGGGGTGTGTACTTCTCTGCACCTCCGGAAGTCCACTATCAACTCCTTTGTCTTTGCGACGTTAAGGGTGAGATGGTTGTCTTGACACCAGTGGGTCAGGGCGCTGACCTCCTCCCTGTAAGCCGTCTCATCAACCTTTGGTGATAAGACCCACCACTGTAGTGTCATCCGCAAACTTCACAATGATGTTGGAGTTGTTAGTGGCCGTGCAGTCAGCACCGCAGTCGAGGATGAGACAAGAAACATCCACGGATACATCACGAAGATGGCCCCCAACTGACAGCGTGCTCAGTGCCTCAGGCAGCAGAAACCCAAGAAAGAGGAGGAAGGCGAGGAACCATCATGGAAGGACAGGCCCCTGCACGGTATGTACCACCGGCAGATAGCGGAGGTGGCTGATACCCAGAAATCCTACCAGTGGCTGGACAAAGCTGGACTGAAAGACAGCGCAGAGGCACTAATCATGGCAGCACAGGAACAAGCTCTGAGTACAAGATCCATAGAGGCTGGGGTCTATTGCACCAGGCAAGACCCCAGGTGCAGGCTGTGTAAAGATGCCCCAGAGACAATCCAGCACATAACAGCAGGGTGCAAGATGCTAGCAGGCAAGGCATACATGGAACGCCATAACCAAGTGGCCGGCATAGTGTACAGGAACATCTGTGCTGAGTATAACCTGGAAGTCCCGAGATCAAAATGGGAGATGCCCCTAAGGGTGATGGAGAATGACCGAGCTAAGATCCTGTGGGACTTCCAGATACAGACGGACAAAATGGTGGTGGTTAACCAACCGGACATAGTGGTGGTAGACAAACAGAAGGAGACGGCCGTAGTGATTGATGTAGCGGCTCAGAGAAGAGCTTGAGAAGATGACGGTGGTCCCAGTGGTAATTGGAGCACTAGGTGCAGTGACTCCCAAGCTAGGCGAATGGCTCCAGCCGATCCCGGGAACTACATCAGAGATCTCTGTCCAGAAGAGCGCAGTCCTAAGAACAGCTAAGATACTGCGAAGGACCCTCAAGCTCCCAGGCCTCTGGTACAGGACCCGAGCTTGAAGGATAAACCGCCCGCAGGGGCGAGCTGGGTGTTATTTACACCCAGCTATATACACACATATATACATTATTGTACAGGTCTGTCCACTTTGAGCCATTTAGGAACCCCAACAATCCAGATGTGATGGTTCCAGCTGTTAACTGGAGGAATTCCATCCAAACATCTGCTCTCACTAAATTCTTCCTCACCTACAGACTGTCTTCTTCACTGCTTTAAACTTGGAAATGAATGCAGTCATTGGTCTGCGTGCTGCTTTGTTCAGAGAGCTCATTGGCTGTTGACACTGTTTGATCAGAGCGTGTCAGCCATTACTATGATGACCATAAAGGTCAGAAACAGGAAGTGTTTGTGTCCAATCCTGAAGCCTGTCACCATTCTCCTCTCACAGCTTCACTGAGAAGCTGCAGCTTTACAGGAAACACTGGATCTTTGGTTCACACTGACTGTGTTTAGTACAATAATGCTGACAGCACCACCCACTCACTCCATCACTCTACTGACCTCAGAATCTCCAGTCTATAGTCTGGATGCTTCTTAAGATCCCTCAGCTGCTTCACATCTGGATCCTGCAGCTTGTTTCCCCACAGGTCCAGCTCTCTTAGATGGGAGGGGTTGGACTTCAGTGCTGCTGCCAGATAATCACAGCTGATCTCTGACAAACAACAGTTCTTCAATCTGTATAAACAATGAAAGATGTGAGTTTATTAAACAAAGTGTGTGCTTGAAATCATTCAGTGTTTCATAATCTGTTCAGAGCTGAAGTTTGGTAGATAGCTATGACATGCTAATCCCATCCAGCAGCTGTATTCTATCTGTAAGCTGATCCCTGCTGAGCCAAAGCACAGGCACTTTTTAATATACAAATTACAACCTTTAATGTCTGTGAAGGTTCTCAGTCATCCAGGTCATTGTAGTCAAAGGAGCTTGCAAAGAAAAGCGTCTGGACTTCAAGCTCCTTTGACTACAACCTTTAATAGAAACCTAAACATACCTTATGTGCCACAGAATGCTCCCAAACACGAGGGGGCAAATAATACCTCTAAAACACTTAAGTTGGCTTTATTAAACGTTAGATCTTTAGCTGGGAAAACATTTTTAATTAATGATTTAATCACCGAGCACAGCCTTGATTTTATGTTTTTAACTGAAACTTGATTGGACCAAAGTAACAGTGGAGCTGTTCTCATTGAGACAACCCCTCCTAACTACAGTTTTATCAGTGAAGCCAGGGTGAGCAGGAGAGGAGGAGGAGGGGTTGCTGTCTTATTTAATGAATCATTTCAATGTAAGCAGCTATCTCTTGGTAGTTTTCAGTCTTTTGAATATGTGGCTTTACAGCTGCAGGCCCCATCCAAAGTTGTGTTTCTTAATGTTTACAGGCCTCCCAAATACTGCACAGACTTTTTTAATGACCTCAGTGAACTGCTGTCTGTGATCTGTGTTGAATTCGACTGTGTGATTATTGTTGGGGATTTTAACATCCATGTGGACATCCCTCAGGACAAAGGGACTAAAGACCTGAGTAACACTCTGGGCAACTTTGGGCTGACTCAGCATGTAACAGAGGCCACACATAATAGAGGACACACTCTTGACCTACTGATCTCCAAGGGCCTGAGCATTTCAAAGGTTACTGTGTCTGATGTGGGCCTATCTGATCATTACTGTGTTTTCTTTGAGAGTAAAATCTCAGCCCACACAAATATATCAACAGCAGTGATCACAAAACGGTGTATAACTGAACACAGTAGTGAGATCTTTAACCAGGTCTTCCCATTAACACCTGACCTGTCCAGAGGTTCAGTCAATGAGCTCGTCAATAGCTTCAATGCTAAAATGTTAAATGTAATGGACACTATTGCTCCCATTAAGGTGAAGGTTATCTCTGGAAGGAAAAAGTCTCCATGGAGAAACTCCACACTGGGGAAAAATGAAAAAAGAGAGTGTAGGAAAGCCGAGCGCAGATGGAGAAAAACAAACCTCCAGGTTCATTTTGACATCTATAAAGAGAAACTTGACAAATATAATTTACAACTGAGGAGTGCAAGGAGGTCCTACTTCTCTGACATCATGATGGGCACGTAAAACCAGAGTTATGATAAAAAACTACACGCGATGTATTTTTCTGAACAAAACAGTGGTGTTTACAGTGGTAAAAACAGCGTTTTCTACAAACAGCGCTAGCAAACACTCCCCGCTTGCCAGTGAAACAAGAAAAAGAAAAAAAACACCCCTTCCCAATTGGTGTTAGAGTTTACCATGTCAGCCAATCAAAAAAATGACAAGGCAACATGTGACATTTGGTTGTTCAGGGAGAAGGGGAAGTTTTTAGGAGTGACAACCGTGACGGAAAGCGGGCGAGCGAAAGAAAGAGAGAGAGTGAGTTTTCATATGTGAGAAATTAGTGACGTTTAGCGTGTTTGGAGGCTATAGTTAGTTTGTTGTGTAGTTATTGTTTTGTATTGTGTGTTAGACTGCTGAATTTCATATTTGATCTAAAAAAGCCGTCAAAGGCAGATGCCACTGTAAACGCTGTTCCCATATGGAAAACAGGACTGATCCACCTCCTGCTGTCAGACCTGCAGGGTTTAGGCCTGTGCTGTTCTCCTCTGTCTTGTACTGAACACAAACTACATTTTTTGGACAGGCACAAATAATTTGTGTGCCTTCTTATTTGATGCAACACACCTGATTGTTCTGTAAATAGATTTAAATGGTTATATAAGAAACGCCTGAGGCCTTGGCTTGGCCTTTTAGGTACATAGTACCATATAACTTTGTTGTTTGCAAAACTTGTGCATTATTTTTAGAAATGTACAATTTCTATTTGCATTTCAAGTTATGAAAATGATTCGTTAAACATGTTTGTGGGTTTTACAGTAAAAAATATAACTTTTTTCTACTCGGATTTTGAATTTTTTTGTCTAAATTTAGATCAACTGTGCTAATATAGTATACCAAAATAAAAAAATAAGTCATATTTCAGATATATGTGAGATTGTGCTGAAAATAATGATACCAAAGAAGGCAAGAAAAACATATTTTAAAGGTGAAATATAGAGGTAAAATCAAAAGTAGTCAAAAATGGCCAATTATACCCTGGACCCCAGCGGGTTAATGTGAGGTGTGTTTCCAGAACCACTAAAAACTGTTGTAATTAAACCTATACTGAAAAAGGACAATCTTGACAAGACACAAATGAACAACTACAGGCCGATCTCAAATCTTCCATTTCTAAGTAAGATCATTGAAAAAGCAGTTTCTCAACAGCTCAATTACTTCTTAAAACAGAATAACTGCTCTGATGCCTTCCAGTCAGGTTTTAGACAGAACCACAGCACTGAATCCGCTCTGACTAAAGTGTTCAATAACATATGTCTGAATACAGACAGTGGAAAAATGTCAGTCTTAGTTTTACTGGATCTCAGTGCAGCATTTGACCACAACAGTTGACCACAACATATTACTCAAACGACTGGAAAACTGGCAGGTCTTTCAGGAACTGTACCAAACTGGTTCAAAACATACTTAGAAAACAGGAAATACTTTGTATCAATAGGTAACTTCACATCTGAGCAGACAAGTATCACATGTGGAGTTCCCCAAGGTTCCATCTTGGGACCCCTTCTGTTTAACATATACATGCTCCCACTGGCACAGATTATAAAGAACAACAAAATAAACTATCATAGCTATGCAGATGACACACAAATATATATCAAAATGCGGAAGCGAATGGATGGATGGAAGATCTGATGTCTCAACAGGACCTGAAAAAACTAGTCCATGCATTCATCTTTAGTAGGCTTGATTACTGTAACAGCATCTTTACAGGTCTACCTAAAAAAAAAAAAAAAATCAGTCAGACATCTACAGCTCATTCAGAACTCTGCTGCTCGAGTCCTCACTAAGACCAAAAAAGTGGACCACATCAGTCCAGCTCTGAGGTCTTTACACTGGCTGCCTGTCTGTCAGAGGATAGACTTTAAAGTACTGATGCTGGTCTATAAAGCTCTGAATGGTTTAGGAACAAAATACATCAGTGACCTGTGAGATTATTATTCTATCATATGTTATCCTATGCCTGTAATCGAAATGAGTGAATCAGTATACTGCTGTAAGCCGCATCATACTTCTTATTACAGAGAGTATAATTAGTATGTAGCTGTAGTTCTAGTTTGCATTATACTGCTGAATTAAAAAGAATGTGAAAATCATTAGATTCATTAGATAGGTTTGTATTGTCCTATACTGTTGATTTACTGTGAATGAGTTACACTGTCTCATGACATTTCATACTGCTGAGTTAAGAAGAGAATACTGTGTGAAGAGAGCACAAAGCACATTCCACAGGAGCTTCACCCCCTTGTTGGAAGCAGATAAACAGGGAGCCAAGGTCATAACTTAGTGTGTGAGAGAAATAATGTGAATGTTTAGGCTTTTATGACAAGGTGGGGGCCACTAGAGGCTATAAGAGCTTGAGTAACCCTCCACCAGTTTGAGATTTGCTGTGACCCTCTTTATGCATGTCTCCCCCATCCGGATGGTTTGTGCTCTCTAAGTGTTGAATTGTATGGAATAAAGAATTGTTGATTGAGCATTTATACACTGAGTATTGTCCTTCCTTCAGCCAAAAGATCAAAAGAATTGGGAGGATTTAACAGACCTCCTGACCCAGTATGAACCTTCCAGATCTCTCAGATCATCTGGATCCGGTTTTTTATCAGTTCCCAGAGTCAGAACCAGGCACGGAGAAGCTGCATTCAGCTTTTATGATCCATATATGTGGAACAAACTCCCAGAAAGTCTCAGATCAGCTGAAACACTCAGTTTATTTAAATCCAGGTCGAAGACTCACCTGTTCTCAGCTGCATTTGAATACAACTCCAAATCCGCACTTTTAAGCTTAAATTTCAAAACTTACATTTTAACTACTGATTTTATCTACTGTTCTGATTTTATCTACTGTTTTTTTAAATCAATTTTAAATCATGCTTTTTATTTGTTTTTGTTTTTGAATGTCTCTATTAAGTACTATGAATCACCTTGTTGTTGAATTGTGCTATATAAATAAACTTGCCTTGCCTATCGGTCAGCATCTTATTAGCCTGCTGTTAGCTTCATTCCACAGAAAACTGATAGAAACTAACAGAGTTCATAAAGAATAAAGAGAAATGTGCTGATTTAAAGCCTTTGAAGTGCTTCAGATGATCTCTGTCCACTTCTGTCCACTCATTCATTCATGTAAACTTTCTAATGCAGCTTTGATCTTCACAGTCTGCTTTATGAAACTCATTCTAACCCTGACTGTCAGAGTGTTCCTCCTTCTCTTTCCCATCATTCATGCTGGCAGTGGAGGAGATTTGGATGTTGGACTGTGTTTTGGATGATGTGTGTATGTTGTGTGTTGGACTGCTGTCTGTAAACCAAATGGCCATTTTGCTTTGGATTTCAGTCTCAGACAGACTTTAAGGTGGAATGAAGAGTCTCACTGTGAATTATCCAGTGGAGGATTTTTCTTCTTCTTTGAAGGTTTGAAATGTGAACACTGGGTGTGTCCAGATTCATGGGCTGCATCCTCCTGAGGACGTATTTGAAGGCCGATTACGACACAGCGAGGCGCTGATCATCGCAGACTTTCGCTACTCAGGTTAAACGTAATATATAAGTCACTTAGATAACCTAAACATTTTATTGTTTGGCTTTTTTCAGTGTTTTATTTGTGAGTAAATCAGTTTGGCTGAGATTAAAGTTATTAGATTAGATTGAATAACACTTTATTAATCCATCGGGTGGTTTTCACACAGCTGAATAAACGTCAAACAGAAAACTGATTAAAAAGAAGTATGAGATGGTCGAGAATCTACGCCAGTGTCCTGTTATATTTTAAATAGCAAGGAGCAGACAGCCGAGTTTATTAAACTCCACTGGAACAGCGGTGACGCTAATCAGAAGTCTAGATTGTCCAATTTCACAGCAGTTTACTTCCGGCCTACCCGACCTTCTGAGGACCCGGCCCACGTAGACCGTGAAGGCCGGGTCCTCAGGAGGATGCAGCCCATGAATTTGGACATGACCTTTGTTCTGCTACAGTCAATGGACTAAACCAGAGAAGAAAACAGACTTCACCATGAAGATCCTGAGTGTGGATCAGTATAATATCAGCCTTATGTCTGCAGTTTAGTGTCAGCACAACTTTTATATCATATTCATCTCAGCACAACTAAAACATGCTGACCGACCTCAGAGTTTTAAGTCCACATGTTTGATTCTCCAGAAAACCACACAGATGCTTCACTCCTGAATCCTGCAGCTTGTAGTTGTACCTCAGGTCCAGCTCTCTCAGATGGGAGGGGTTGGACTTCAGTGCTGCTGCCAGATAATCACAGCTGATCTCTGACAAACCACAGCTCACCAAACTGTGTAAAGAATGAAAGATGTAAGTTTATTAGACAAAGTGTGGGCTTGAAATCATTCAGTGTTTCATAATCTGTTCAGAGCTGAAGGAGGTTCAGATTATAGATGTTTAGAAAATGGAAACCCCCAACAGCTGAAGCCAACAGGCAGCAGCTTCAAACAAACACAATAAGAGAAAAAACTCTGAATGTTTCACATTAAAGTCGTACATTTATCATAAAAAGATGAAAAGTTGTCAAGTTTTGCCGTCCGTTCTTCGTACCTCGCTTACTACATCCAAGATAAAATCATCGCGCTAACTTTGAGCTCGCTAATCCGGTTCTCCGAACACACCTGTTGTTGACGATTAGTATAGCTGGATGAAGTAATCTGAGATCACTGGGTGGCTTAAAAGGGGCTACGCATCGATAGTAGAAACATTGATCTGCAACCCTGTGATTGGTCGGCGAAGATGTCGAAGGAGCGCGCTCAGTATTTTACAGCAGCAGACCAAGAACTCTTGATTGAGGGATTTCAGGAGTTTCAGAGTTTAATTAAAACGCAGGGGAACACTGCAAAGGCTGCAAAAGCAAGGAGAGAGGGCTGGCAGAAAGTTGCTGACAAATTAAACCCGTAAGTAATTTATTATATTATATTACATTATATCCTCTTTTCACATTAGAGCCACAACAGGACCCACTAGAACATGGGAACAAGTAAAAGTGAAATATAAGAATATTCTACAGAATGGTAATATTTATCACTTATATTGCTTTTAGTCTATGAAAAGAGACCCTGAAATAATCTGTTTGTTTGTTTATAACAGCAACCAAGAAAAGGGCAGAGCAAATAAAGACAGGTGGTGGTCCTGCACCCCCTCGTCACACCCCAGCAGAGGAGCTGGCCCTAGGGTTGAATGCCACCAGACCCATTGTTGAGGGCATCCCTGGGGGCAGCTCTTCCTTAGACCAGCAGCCGGGGTGCAGTAGCAGCACCTTCATAACTGGTAAATGAGCTCATAATTCTATTTGTACAATGTAAAATATTCGGTTGTTGCCTTAATTAAAATGCTTTTTGTACTGTGTCATTTATTGACATTGTGTGGGTTTTTTTTTGTGTAGTTTCACATAACACTCCATCACTTTTACCTGTTCCTGAAACGTGCCACTCGCAAAGAAACACAAGGCAATGCACACAGTTTGTGCAGTTGTTAATGCCCGACTACGGTGAGTGGAACTCTTAACATAGGGATCCAACAAGTTGGTTAAGTAAATAATACCCTCACGGGAGAATCGATATCTCTCTATGAGCACACCATCGCGCTGAGCTAAAGGATCCTGTCTATCCCGCAATATCAGCTGAATTCTGAAAACTCTCCTTATCAGTCTTGCACCTTCCGCAATGGGTTGCTCGCGTACAAACGGACAGGACATGGCTGTGACAGACTTCCCAAATCCACCTTCGCTTTTATAGCCGTGGTCTCTCATCTTGTAATTTACTATTACTGCTCTAAAATATGAATTACATCTGAAATAATCAAATACATGACACAGAATGATTACTAGTACATTTCCCTTTTTTTAGGAAATTACCTGTATGTATCTGTATGAAATCAATAAAAGAATCAAATACTGTCACATTACATGAAAATTTCTTATTTCCACACTGACGAAAGGATCATGCTTGTATTTCCTGCTGCTTTTATTGAGCCACACTGTGAAACTGTGCTGAGCCACAGCTGAACCAGCATCCCTGTACAGCAGACACTTACAGCGCTTGGCTGCTTCCATTGAACCCTCTGCACAGAGTTTCAGTTTCCTCTTCAGGTCCCAAAGTGCAGAACAACAACGTTTCAAACAGCTTCGTTCCAGCAGCATCAGCCACAGAAATGCAGACAGAATTCTTTGGATGTCTTTCTTGTGTTACATGGTGCAGTGTTTGCATATCTGGTGTCTGTGTTGCTTAGTAAGGATGGATCAATTATCTACTGCAGCTCCAGATAAACAAGGAGGACCTGAACCTGGTAGCTTCACTTAGAAGACACTTGTGACGGGAACGTGTGAGAAGTTTTGTGCAGACAAGTCTGGATTTAGAGTCTGGGACGAGCTCTCCACAGTCTTTGTGGAGATCCACATTCTGCATACTGCCTGTGAGAAGCTGGAGACGTTTCTCCTCCAAATCCACTGAGCAGCTGCTCGTGGTGGTATCAGCTTCATGTGTGTTAGCGTTAAGCCTCGGTCACACTCTGCTGTGGACACAGTCACAGCTGGACCCGTGATATCTGAGTCGTCCTTCTTATTAAATGTCTTTGAGGTAAGCTTTAAGCTGCTGCTTGGGGTGCATGTACAGCTAGTTATTGTACTGGAAATGTTCTGCAGACGAGTCCACACGCTCACAACAAAGCTCAGTGTGGACACCGCTGTGCATGCTCCATAAACCGCTACAACATGTACCTCAGGAATCAGCAGCTCCCACCTCGTTTTCTTTGAACAACTATTTTTAGCTGCTGTGTTTTTGTGTTTCTGCAGACCTCAGACATCCTGCTGCTCTGGAGAACTGAAGCTCTAAAGGGTTCAGCCTTTATCTCCAAGAAACAAAGCTGATCATGGAGACTCACTAGGTTAGCTGATCTGTGGACAGCACCAGCATCTTTAACTAAGTGTGAGAGGTGAGCCGTCTTTGGAAGCCTTTACTGTCTGATAGTGATGTTTAAACGATGCCTCAGAGCAGGATTTGGATCATTATTTTGCTTTTCTTCTATTATTATGTTTAGCTTCTGCTTCACAGATATTCTCTGAGATATTCTGTGAAATGTTTCACCCTGTTGGACAAACAGTTTCTTCATAAAGGAGATCTCCTGTGAAGTCCATCTGTGATAATATGTTAAACACTGAATTATGATTCATATGTGAATGTACTTACATTTAATTAATGATGACAGAACCAGTACATTTAAAGATGTTTGAGTTTGGCTAAAATTATGAATCAGAATAAAGTAAGAAAATAATGATGTTAGAGACAGGCCTAACTTAGACCAGCTGATAGCCTGTGGGGCGATCATGGCTCAAGAGTTGGGAGTTCGCCTTGTAATCGGAAAGTTGCCGGTTCGAGCCCCGGCTTGGACAGTCTCGGTCGTTGTGTCCTTGGGCAAGACATTTCACCTGTTGCCTACTGGTGGTGGTCAGAGGGCCCGGTGGCGCCAGTGTCCGGCAGCCTCGCCTCTGTCAGTGTGTGAATGTGTGTGTGAATGGGTGGATGACTGGATGTGTAAAGCGCTATATAAATACAGGCCATTTACCATTTACAAACAGACTGAGTGTGAGTGAATGAGAGCACACACAGGACACTCTGATTTCTGAATGTGTGTGACTTAGTGAAACAGAGGATTGTATTGAATATATTGTGACTGACAAACAGCGTTTTAAAGAGAAAGGTGTTTGGATTGTTAAAGTGAACGTGCTAATGAAATCTGAATTGACTGAAATGTGAAGTGAAGATTATTCAGATGTGTGAGAGAGAGAGAGAGACTGATAATAAGGTGAAGCTGAAGATCGGTGAATGTCATGTAAACACCTGATTGGTTGACTAGATATTAGACCGACAGTTTCAAGGTTTTCTCTGTGGATTATAAATTTAAGAAGATGTGACATTTATCAAGAAATCCTGCTCTCCGGATTATTTCCATGAACTTTGAGCTGGAACACATCTACAGTGCTGGAAGTGCCCATCTCACCACCAACCTCACTGTGTACATTCACTTTTTAACCCTTTGTGAAACAAAGGTTTAAATCTGAGTATTAATCTTTGTTAGTGCAAACACCTCTAATAGGTTCCTTTGGCCTTTCCAAGTCATATCTTCAATTGAAGTCTGCACTCCAGGCTTCTAAAACCATCTTAGCTTAACAAGCACTACAATCTAGAGGAGAGGTGCACTAACAGGTGTGACTGATAAGATCTGACTTGCAAGGACACTCATGTTTATTCGTATCAGGATAAGCAGGGAAGACATGGACATTAAGTCTGTCAGGCTGCCCGAGTCCCCTCACACACGTCAGCTCAGAACTCTGCATTATCTACTGATCCCTGATCAGGGATCAGATGTTCTACAAAGAGTAGAACAAGACTTCCTGTATAGGGGTCTGTGGGCCTACCGATCCACAGTGTCAGCACAAGTAAAACATGATGACTGACCTCAGAGTTTCGAATCGACATCGTGGATTCTCCAGAAAACCACACAGCTGCTTCACTCCTGAATCCTGCAGGTTGTTGTAGTCTCCACTCAGGTCCAGTACTCTGGGATACGATGGGTTGGACTTCAGCGCTGCTGCCAGATAATCACAGCTGATCTTTGACAAACCACAGTCCTTCAAGCTGTATAAAGAATGAAAGATGTAAGTTTATTAGACAAAGTGTGAGCTTGAAATCATTCAGTGTTTCATCATCTGTTCAGAGCTGAAGAAGGTTCAGAATGTAGAAGTTTAGAAAATAGAAACTCCAAACAGCTGAAACCAACAGGAAGCAGCTTCAAACAAACAAGAGAAAAAACTCTGAATGTTTCGCATTAAAGTGAAAAAGTCATGTCTTTCCTTCAAGGGACCACCTTGAAGGCTTCCCTTTTAAAGATGAAGTGTGAAAGAAATGGACATATTTAAAGTCCAACACCTTTTTCCAGTCACATTATTAAAGCAGACAAACTACAAGCTCGTTTTCACTCCAACAAATCATCTTCTGACCTGGACTAACAACACTGGTCTCTATGTGCAGCTGGCTGTGAGACCAGTGCTCAGAGACAAAGTGCAACACTGAAAGAACATCACACACTAATTTGCTTCCAGCACTTTCACACAAACATCTACTGTCATTATTTTCACCAAATTCTGTGAATCCTTTATTGCAGATTCAAATGGGATTCAAATTGTTGAGTCAAATTGTTGAATGTTGTCATTGTGTTTTTTAAATTTGTAAAGTCTTAGTTCAAACTATAGGATCAAAGACATTCCTTTGTCCCCCTCCCCAGCCTCTCAAGGTACTGGGGGAAGGCTGTAGTGTTTTATCACAGACACATCCCATGTGCGCATTCTGTTTGTTGTTTGGTAAACTTCCTGTCCTTTTGTGGCTTCACCTGTGTTGTGCATGGTGAACCAATACAGGAGTTGAGCCATATATTGGGTGTGGGGGAGATTACCCTCTTTATGACCAATGATGTTGTTAGAAACAGTTGTGATCAGGAAGTCACACACACAGACAGACGCACACACTCACTCATGTAGACACACGCACATTCTTACACACATTCTCGCACACACGCTTACACGTGCGTGCACACACACACACACACACACACACACACACACACACACACACACACACACACACAAACACACAGTGCCTTGTCTTTGTAACCAAGGGGGGTTTTACGAGGGGAGGTGCATGTGTAAACTATTGTGTATTATAACAGTTTTTCAAGAAAAGGCAGCGAGCGGAGGCCGGAGTCAAGGTCATTTGTAATAGGATTCGAAGTGCGTTTCTGAGATACCGACTGAGGCCTCCCTTGCGCAAGTAGATCGATCGATTGCTGTTGCTTTGCTTCCTTTCCTTCACGGGAATAAGTCTTTGAGTCAGCGAGGTCTGAGTTTAGACTCCACACAAATGGTCAGACAAAAGAGGGTTATGAGGAAATATGATGAAATGTTGTGTATTAGCAGGAAGTTATTGAATCATTTTCCTCATTAACCAAACAAAATGATTGACAAACATGTTTTTACAAACTCAGTGTTGGACTTTGATCAGCAGGATAACCTGATGTTTGAAGTCATTTTAGTCTCGCTATATGAGAGTCCAGTTATTACTCAGTATTTATGGATGATGTTTTAAATTAGGCTCAAATATGTGACAGACATTTAATCCCATGTCAGTTTGGCCTCATCCTGGGCCGGATTATCCAACACACACTCTGACCACAGGCCCAGGGGCCACGCACAGCGGGGCTCCATCCAAGAGACAGGACACAAACCAACACAATTATAAAGAGCACCATTTGATTTTCTTCCATTTTAGCTCTTCAAGCCAAACACAGTAAAACCATGAGCATATCTATGTTTTCTGATAAAATGATGTGACAGGAAGAATAAAGTGGTGGTGTTACAGCCTTTCTCCCCTCTGCTGCCGAGGCTGTTAGTCTCTCCCAAACTCAGCTACAGGACTTCCACATGAATGAAAGCAGCAGAAGTGGCTTTACAAATGAAAGAGGAAGAGGAGAAGAAGAGGAGAGGGAGGCCACCCTGACCATCACTCCAGCTGAAAACATCACACTTCCATTAAAGTTGGTGAGAAAATGTTGAGCATGATGAGCTGCTGGCTAATATGGAGGCCTGTGTTAGGCTGCTCTGTGTTCCTCTGCTTTAACACACACCTCACCACAGCAGCTGTGTGGGTTGTCTCTATAGAAGCCATATAGGCTTCTGATACATGAACATCATCACAGCTCCTAACTTTACCTTTGTTAGCTTTGACATTCATGCTTTTCTTGTCTCGCTCTCTGTTTCCACACAAGCACAAAGTCTCTGCAGCCTGTTTTTATCTGCTGTCATCAGATCTTCAACAGCCTCTTTCACATCCCTCACACACTCTGCAGCCTCATCAGTACTTCCTCTTCACTCACTGATGGAGCACAACATGAAGCTGTGGAGGCTGAAACACTGTCCTGTCAAACATCTCCCCGTCACCACTCCACTTCTGTCAGCCTTTAAATGAACCCTGCTCAAGTCTGTCACTTCTGTTTGGAGCCAAAAAGAAAAACTGTTGTTCAGTCGTTTGGAAAGACACAACATTTCTGAAAGCACTCAAACTTCCTCACATTTGTCTTCAGACACATCTTGAACATTTATAAACTAATGAAAGTTTCAAACATCAAAGATCTGAAATACAGAAAAACAACAACAGCTGCAGTCAGCAAACTCACCTCAGAGTCTCCAGTCGACAGTTTGGACTCTCCAGTCCAGCACACAGAAGCTTCACTGCTGAATCCTGCAGCTTGTTTCCACTCATGTCCAGCTTTGTCAGATGGGAGGGGTTGGACTTCAGAGCTGAGGTCACAACTTCACAGTGAGTCTCTGAGAGTCCACAGTGAATCATGCTATGATTATAGAAAATATAAAAAGTGTTATTATAAAAGCAGAAAATCTGCATTATAAACACAGACTGAATGTATATGAAGACAAAAAAAGAGTGATGTCATAATCTGATGAGCATCTGCTCTTCAGATCTGTGCTTCAGCTCCTCTTACTGTGTTTGACATGACACAACGATTTTTAATGGCAATATTTGTTTTGCTTTAATCTCCAGATGAAGGGGGAAGATGGCGTCACATTTAAGCTTCCATAATGTCCACTTTCTGTCAGTGAGATCTGATCCAGAGTCAGATTGAAGACACACATTTGGACTGTTTCCTGTTTTGAATCTGACTCCAGAACATTTTGAATGAGTTCAGCTCAGTGAAGAGTTCCAGCTGGAAAGATGATCTCTGTTTGCTACCTGCTGCTGTCAGGTACGACTGTTCATGTCCACACGCAGGAAAAACCTGCTGACTGTTACCAAACTGAGCAGAAATCTCATCACTGGACAATAATGATGAATGAACTCAGAGCTGCTGATATCAGATCTGATTTCAGGGGAAGTAAACAAAGAAATGGTTTGCTCATTTTAACTTTCTGAGCCATTATCTGCTGGTGTGTCGCTAGTTGGCAGAAAAAGATTTGTATTCCTGTTCTGGGCTTCAGTGTTTATGAGTCCAAATCCAAAGTCTTCCTCAGCACCTTTATGCTCACTCATCATGTTTATGCCACTAAACTCTGTGTCTGTAGTCAGAGGAGAAGCTCAGACGGTGACTGCTCTGGATATTTGTCACAATTTTTAACATTGGAGTTCACTTCACTACGAAGAAGCTTTTCATAGATTCGTATTTCGGTTTTCTCTCTAACAGGAGTGCCTGAATGGCAACAACAGCAGCAGCAGATTTAGATGTGTAGATGTGAGTCTACAACACACAGCGTACAACTACCAATGCAGGATCATGCTAAGTGCACACACACATTTCCTGATCAACACAAAATATAATTTTATCTGAGAAACTCAAACTAATGGGAGTCGTTTAGTAGTGTGTACATCTGAAGAACTAAACTACTAATCTACACTAATTAATGATGTTAACCCTTTAAGACCTACCATAGAACCAAGTCCACCAGAGCTTATATTATATTTTTACATGCTGTAGTGCCATTTTTGGGAGCATTTCAAGTTGATATACATCAATACAACCATTATAGCCCAAATGTTAATAATATGTATGCATTAAGTGCATAGTAATTACATAAATTGCAAAAAAGTGCAATAAACTACAAAAAAGTTGAAAATCGTTTTTGTTTTTTTTAACATATATTTCTAGTTAGAGAAATTTAAGAGGCTTATCCCTCAAAACTGTAAATACAAAAAAGTTGCACAAACTAGTTTCCCACCACAGGAAATTTATTTTAAGTGTCTTCATAGTTTTATTTTTGAAATACACCAATTTGCATATACTGCAGGAAAAACGAAAATAAATATTATAATGCAAATTTGCAAAAAACACAGCATATGCATCAAAATAAACTATTTCCAGCAGTGCAATATGACGCCTAAGCATCCCAGAAATGATACAGAAAGTCATAAAGTCAAACATAACTTTTAAAAACACAAGTATAGGCTCATAAGGCCCTGATGGTAAAAAAACGACATTTCCGCAAAATGACGTCACTTCCGGTTTCGGGCTGATGGAAGTAGGAAGTGTTACAAACAGCTGATCGGATCGGCAAAGCATGTTTCTGGAATATTATGTTTTTGTTGCTGGAAGTGTTTTTATGCAATTTTTGCAAAGCTATATGTGGAAGGAAACCGTGACCTAGGACAAGCTGATGGCATAAGATGCAAGTACAACTCCTCCGGTTTCATATGCAAAAAGAATTATTGCGCTAGCTTACGTGGTTGCAGCGCTACCGGGATTTAAAAATAATTACGCAATACGGAGCGTGCCCGCTCCGACCGGCTTTAAAGAGTTAATAATCACATCTGGACTCACCGAGCCTTTCTGCAGTTCCTCACAGCTGGAATCAGTCTCAGTCGTCCCTGCCATGATGTGTTGTACTTCTTCAGATCCAACTCATCCAGAACCTCCTCTGACATCTGCAGCATGAAGGCCAGAGCTGAGCACTGGATCTCAGAGAGTTTCTTCTCTGATCTGTTCTCTGACTTCAGGAACTCTTGGATCTCCTGATGTACTGAGAGGTCGTTCATCTCCATCAGACAGTGGAAGATGTTGATGCTTCTGTCAGGAGAGATGTTATGACTGTTTATCTTCTTCAGGTTATTGATGACTGTCTGGATGGTTTCTGGACTGTTCTCTGTCTGACCCAGCAGACCTACTAAGAGTCTCTGGTTGGACTCCAGACAGAGGCCATGAAGGAAGCGAACAAACAAGTCCAGGTGGCCATTTTTACTCTGGACGGATTTCTGCACGACTCTGCTCAGGAAAACATTCAGAGATGACTCATTATAATCGTTCCCCAGGAACTTCTTCAGCACCTCTGACTTCCTGCTGGTGTAACAGTGGAACATGTAGACTGCAGCCAGAAACTCCTGAATGCTCAGATGAATAAAGCAGTAGACTGGTTTCTGGAAGATCACACACTCTCTTTTGAAGATCTCTGTACAAACTCCTGAGTACACCGAGGCCTCTGTCACATCCAGACCACACTGCTGCAGGTCTTCTTGGTAGAACATAATGTTTCCTTTCTCCAGATGTTCAAACGCCAGCCTCCCCAGCTTCAGAAGAACTTCCCTGTCAGCCTCCGTCAGCTCCTGTGGACTCGTCTCATGTCCCTCATGGTACTTGTTCTTCTTCCTCTTTGTCTGAACCAGCAGGAAGTGTGAGTACATGTCAGTCAGGGTCTTGGGCAGCTCTCCTCTCTGCTCTGTAGTCAACATGTGCTCCAGAACTGTAGCAGTGATCCAGCAGAAGACTGGGATACTACACATGATGTGGAGGCTCCTGGATGTCTTCATGTGGGAGATGATTCTGCTGGACAGCTCTTCATCACTGAATCTCCTCCTGAAGTACTCCTCCTTCTGGGCGTCAGTGAAGCCTCGTACTTCTGTTAGCCTGTCGACACATGTAGGAGGGATCTGATTGGCTGCTGCAGGTCGGGAAGTTATCCAGACGAGAGCCGAGGGAAGCAGATTCCCCTGGATGAGGTTTGTCAGCAGCTGGCTGACTGATGACTTCTGTGTGACATCAGACAGCAGCTTCCTGTTGGTGAAATCCAATGAAAGTCTGCTTTCATCCAGGCCGTCAAAGATGAACAAAAGCTGAGAGACAGCCAGCTTCTCTGCTGTGACCTTCTGTAATGTTGGATGGAAAACATGGAGCAGCTCCAGGAGACTGTACTGCTCATCTCTGATCAGGTTCAGCTCCCTGAATGAAAGCAGAACCACCACACTGACATGTTGGTTCTCCAAGCCCTCTGCCCAGTCCAGAGTGAACTTCTGCACTGAGAAGGTTTTTCCAACACCAGCCACGCCGTTGGTCAGAACCACTCTGATGGGTCTCTGTTGGTCAGGGAAGGCTTTAAAGATGTCCTGGCATCTGATTGGAGTGTCATGGAGGGCGTCCATCTTGGAAGCTGTCTCCAGCTGCCTCACCTCATGTTGGGTATGAACCTCTTCACTCTGTCCCTCTGTGATGTAGAGCTCAGTGTAGATCGTGTTGAGGAGGGTTCTACTTCCTGTTTCATCACTTCCTTCAGTCACACGTTCACATCTCCTCCTCAGACTGATCTTATGTTCATCTAAAACCTCCTGCAGACCAACATCTGCTGAAAGAAAGAAAAACAATGAAAAACTCTTCAATGTCTGAACAACAACAAGAAGTCCAGTTTTCAGAAACGAGTCCATCAGCCGACAGATGTTCAGTCTTACTTTGTACACAGCTGCTCTGACTGGCTGTCTGCAGTCCAGCTCTGGATCTGGATCTTTCTCCACACTGGGGACAGGCGGAGTCTCCTGATGAAGCAGACTGGTCCCAGTATGAGGAGATGCACTGTCTGCAGAACCAGTGTCCACAGCTGGTAGTGACTGGATCCTTCAGGACGTCCTGACACAAAGCACAGCAGGACAGCTGCTCCTCCTCACAAACACCACTCCTCTTCCTCTTCCTCTCTCTGTGAACACATTTCTTTATCACTAATATTATTTACTGAATGCTGTGTAGACAACCATTCTGTACAATACGATAATTATAATTCCAGAACTGTTTACAACTTTTTATAACTTGCATAGTTCGTATTTCATATTTCTGTATAGTTTTCATATTTTTATCCTGTTCATAGCCTGTACATACTTAATTATAGCATATTCATGACATAACTTCATACTGTGTACATTGTAACATACCCATAATACACCCATATTTTGCACCCTCCTACCTAGCAGACCTATTTCTTTAATCTATATTGTTGCTAATATATATATTTTGTAATATATCTATATTATGGCTAAAGCCTTGTTGCCTTTTACTTGACATGTGCAATGACAACAAAGTTGAATTCTATTCTACTGACTGTTATTAAAAATATCCAAATTTAAAAGATGAATACACACTTTGCACAACCTGCACTGCACACTGGTCCTAACGTCAAATCTAACAACAATTACAAAGAAGGAGAGGTAGGAGACACTAAGGAAAGGAAACAATCAAAATGAACGCTAACAAATCACCTTCTGTCCCATCCCTGGGTTCTCCTGGTGACTAGCCTCTATGTCCACACTGACTCCAGTAGTACCCATTTAGATATTTATTCATTTCTGTGTGTGTATTCTGTGTTTGTGTTCTTCTATTCTCATTATCTTTATCCCATCTGTACTTTCCCACTTCCTCTCCCTGCCTACATAAACATGGAAGGTACTACAAGGTCATTTCAGTTAATTCCGTTTTATTTATATAGCGCCAAATCACAACAGTCGCCTCAAAAACCCAACAATCATATGACCCCCCTATGAGCAGCACTTTGGGGACAGTGGGAAGGAAAAACTCCCTTTTAACAGGAAGAAACCTCCAGCAGAACCAGACTCAGGGAGGGGCGGGGCCATCTGCTGCGACTGGTTGGGGTGAAAGAAGGAAAACAGGATAAAGACATGCTGTGGAAGAGAGACAGAGATTAATAACAGATATGATTCAATGCAGAGAGGTTTAACACATAGTGAGTGAGAAAGGTGACTGGAAAGGAAAAACTCAATGCATCATGGGAATCCCCGGCAGCCTACGTCTATTGTAGCATAACTAAGGGAGGATTCAGGGTCACCTGGTCCAGCCCTAACTATATGCTTTAGCAAAAAGGAAAGTTTTAAGCCTAATCTTGAAAGTAGAGATAGTGTCTGTCTCCCGAATCCAAACTGGAAGCTGGTTCCACAGAAGAGGGGCCTGAAAACTGAAGGCTCTGCCTCCCATTCTACTTTTAAATACTCTAGGAACAGCAAGTAAGCCTGCAGAGCGAGAGCGAAGTGCTCTAATAGGGTGATATGGTACTACAAGGTCATTAAGATAAAATGGGGCCTGATTATTTAAGACCTTGTATGTGAAGAGCAGGATTTTAAATTCTGGATTTAACAGGAAGCCAATGAAGGGAAGCCAAAACAGGAGAAATATGCTCTCTCTTTCTAGTCCCTGTCAGGACTCTTGCTGCAGCATTTTGGATTAACTGAAGACTTTTCAGTGAGTTTTTAGGACATCCTGATAATAATGAATTACAGTAGTCCAGCCTGGAAGTAATAAATGCATGAACTAGTTTTTCAGCGTCACTCTGAGACAGGATATTTCTAATTTTAGAGATGTTGCGCAAATGGAAGAAAGCAGTCTTACATATTTGTTTAATATGTGCCTTGAAGGACATGTCCTGGTCAAAAATGACTCCAAGGTTCCTCACAGCATTACTGGAGGCCAAGGTAATGCCATCCAGAGTAAGAATCTGGTTAGATACCATATTTCTAAGATTTTCAGGGCGAGTACAATAACCTCAGTTTTATCTGAATTAAGAAGCAGAAAGTTAGCGGCCATCCAGGTCTTTATGTCTTTAAAACATTCCTGCAGTTTAACTAATTGGTGTGTGTTACCTGGCTTCATGGACAGATGGAGCTGCGTGTCATCTGCATAGCAGTGAAAATTTATGCTATGTCTTCTAATGATGCTACCTAGGGGAAGCATGTATAATGTAAATAGAATTGGTCCTAGCACTGAACCCTGTGGAACACCATAATTAACCTCAGTGTGTGAAGCGATTCAAGATTCAAGATCCTTTTATTTGTGACGTACATATTTATACAAGTATAACACGCAGTGAAATGTGACCTGATACGCTCCTCGTCTGTGCAAAATAGAGAGAAAAGTAAGTACAGTATGTACACAAGTAGATATATAAAAAGAGGACATAATGTGCAATAAATGAGCGAATTATATACATTAAGTTAAATAGAATAAAATAATCTGGAAATTAATCTGGCTTTTTGAGTAAAGGTTTAACTACAGCCACCTTGAAGGCCTGTGGTACATAGCCGATTATTAGAGATAGGTTGATCATACTTAAGATTGAAGAATTAATTAATGGCAGGACTTCTTTGAGCAGTTTTGTAGGAATGGGGTCTAAAAGACACGTTGATGGTTTGGAGGAATTAATTATTGAAGTAAACTCAGAAAGATCAATTGGAGAAAAAGAGTCTAAATGAATATCAATGGTACTAAAAGTAGCTGTAGACGATATTACATCTGTGGGATGATTATTGGTAATTTTTTCTCTAATGATAAGAATTTTATTTGTGAAGAAGTTCATGAAGTCATTACTAGTAAACGTTAAAGGGATGGTTGGCTCAGTAGAGCTCTGACTGTTTGTCAGCCTGGCTACAGTGCTGAAGAGAAACCTGGGGTTGTTCTTATTTTCTTCAATCAGTGATGAATAGTAAGATGTTCTGGCTTTGCGGAGGGCTTTCTTATAAAGCAACAAACTATTTCTCCAGGCTAAATGATGATCCTCTAAATTTGTGACACACCATTTCCTCTCCAGCTTACGAGTCATCTGCTTTAGGCTACGTGTTTGAGAATTATACCATGGAGTCAGGGACTTCTGATTTGAGACCTTAGTTTTCACAGGAGCTACAGTATCCAGAGTCGTACGTAGTGAGGAGGTAAAATTATTAACAAGATAATCGACCTCTGTTGGAGTAGCGTTCAGATAGCTGCTCTGCTCTATGTTGGTACAGGGCATTGAAGATGATAACAGTGGGTGGATTATATTCTTAAACTTAGTTACAGCACTTTCAGAAAGACATCTACTTTGATAAAGTCTACTCTCCACTGCTGTGTAATCAATTATTGTAAATGTAAATGTTATCAGGAAATGATCAGACAGCAGAGGGTTTTCAGGAAACACTGTTAAATGTTCAGTTTCTATGCCATATGTTAAAACAAGATCTAGAGTGTGATTAAAGTGGTGGGTGGGTTCTTTTACATTTTGAGAGAAGCCAATTGAGTCTAATAACAGATTAAATGCAATGTTGAGGCTGTCATTTTAGCATCTACATGGATGTTAAAATCACCCACAATAATTATTTTATCTGAGCTGAGCACTAAATCAGATAAAAGTCTGAAAAATCAGAGAGAAACTCTGTGTAAGGCCCAGGTGGACGATAGATGATAACAAGTAAGACTGGTTTCTGAGTTTTACAGCTGGGGTGGACGAGGCTAAGCATCAGGCTTTCAAATGAATTAAAAGTCTTTTTTGGTCTTTCGTTAATTAATAGACTGGTGTGAAAAATTGCTGCCACACCGCCCCCTCGGCCTGTGCTTCGAGGTTTCTGGTAGTTAGAATGACTCGGGGGTGTTGACTCATTTAAACTAACATAATCATCCTGCTGCAACCAGGTTTCTGTAAGGCAGAGTAAATCGATTTGTTGAACAATTATTAAGTCATGTACTAACAGAGACTTGGAGGAGAGAGACCTAATATTTAATAATCCACATTTCACTGTTTTACTCTTTGGTTCAGATGTGGATACTGTATTGTTCTTTCTTTTTGATTTTTTATGTTTAAATTGTTTATTGCTGGTTTTTGGTTTGTTTTTTGTCTGTTTGGGAGCTGACACAGTCTCAATGGAGATGGGTTTTTCGGGGGTAGCGGGAGGAGAGAAGCTGCAGAGAGGCGTGTAAGACTGCAACTCTGCTTCCTGGTCCCAACTCTGGATAGTCAGATTTTGGGGGGTTTAATAAATTTGTCCATATTTCTAGAAATGAGAGCTGCTCCATCCAAAGCGGGATGGATGCCGTCTCTCCTAACGAGACCAGGTTTCCTCCAGAAGGTTTGCCAATTATCTATGAAGCCCACATCGTTTTTTTGGACACCACCCAATTTTATTCCATAATCTAAAACTCATGAGTAAAACATCATTTCAATACTAATCCCAGTAAAGGGGACACTGAACAACAACCTTTCCTCTGACTTAAACAAATAACACTTTTCTCTGTGTGCAGCTGGCTGTGAGATGAAGGCTCAATGATGTCTACATAGAGCTTAAATATTTCATAATATTTCATAAGTTCAGTCTCAGGGAGATGCTTCACTAAAATCACATCAGAGCTCTGGTCTCTGCTGATGAAACTACAACTCTTAGATTGGAACTAAAGACTTCTAAATATTATTTCAGAAATTATTTCGATTTTTGTCAAAGCTTTTTTCTTCCACATCTTTTAGTAATTTTTTTTTTAAATCAAATTTGTCAGTATACTGTACAACATTTCTAAATTGCTGGTATAACTGAGAATTCATTGCTCCATTAAAGATGGTGAGCCTTTCTGACCCAGAAACAGCAAAACAGGCTGAAGCTCTACCACCATGTTTCACAAATTGAGCTCTAGGCAGTGTTTTTGGAGTGTACACTGCCATGAACACCCCTGTTGTAGAGTGTTATCCTGATGGAGGTCTCCTTAACACCACCCAGTATGATCCAGGCTTTAGCTGCTGGGTCTCTGTGTGACCTCTCAGACTGTTTAACAGATCAGACACAAAGAGAATCAGAGCAGCTCTGTTCTTTAAAGACAAACATGAACCCACTCAGGTCACACTTTCCCCACAGATATGAGCATCACTGTCTTCAAACAGCAAATGACCAAGTCTAACATTTTTTTTTTTTTAATCTTTTCTGTTTAGGATTTTTCACATCATATTTAACCAGGAAAACACAAACATGTAAAGGAGCTTATCACAGTTCTCTTACCTCTTTGGTCCAGTTTCATTACTGAAATATGGAGGGAGATGTTTGGACCGGTCACTCCTCACAGACAGATAGCTTGACACTAGAGACAGTGACCTCTGACCTCTGCAGACACAAACATGTTTTATTCAATGAAGTCATCAGGTTTCAAACACTTTGATGAATTTATTGTACAGTTGCCTTCGGGGACCTTTTGGCCTCCTGAGAGCCGTCTTTCTCTCTTTTTGTGTTTCAGCTCTGCCTCAAGCACAAAGGGAACTTCATATTAAACTTCAGCAGCTGTGACACACCATTGACTCACACAGCGTTCGATTAATTGCAACAGTTATATTTACATGTCAAACAGTAGATGCTTTCCTCCAAGCAGCTCAGCCAGAGAGTTAGTCTGCACCTTAAGGACTTTGGACAGTTTTCCAGCTGCCCCTGCAGACACACACCTCCTCTCGTCCTCAGCATCACTATAAAAAGTGAAGCATTCATTAATGAAACCCCTTTCACTTGGCCCTCAGCATCCCTGGCACTGCCCCTCGAGCCAGCTGCACCACCCGACCACTGCAGCAGAGCCAGACACCACACCTCTGCCACACACTCCCACCACCCGACTGAGGCCAGGGCAACATCTGGGCCAAAGACTGGTGTCATGGCAGGGTGTATGTCAACCAGATGTGGGCCAGGTCTGGCAATGAGGCACTATTTATGTTCCTATTTTCCTATTTTAGTTAGAAGATCCAAATGCCATGTTGCAATACTATACTGCTATGGTAGCCAACGTTTCAAATGCAGGTTTGACAGGTTTGTGAGTGTACACTTTATCCAAAACCTAGTAATGGTTTACTCATCTTTGGCAGTGGGTGGCTGTAGCTCAGGAGGTAGAGAAGGTCACCTATTGATCGGAAGGCTAGTGGTTTGATCCCTGGCTCCTCCAGTCTGCATGTCGTGAGCGTGAATGTGTATGAGTGTAGTTAGGAAACACTCAGTTTAGAGAAAGTGTGTGATTGGGTGAATGTGGCATGTTGTATAGAGCACTTTGAGTAATCTGGGGGAGTTGAAAAGTGCTATATAAGAATCAGTCCAATCACTGTCCGAACAGAGTTTTGTCATGTTACTTTTGCACTATTACAGGCAGTGCAGAATTATTAGGCAAATGAGTATTTTGTCCACATCATCCTCTTCATGCATGTTGTCTTACTCCAAGCTGTATAGGCTCGAAAGCCTACTACCAATCAAGCATATTAGGTGATGTACATCTCTGTAATGAGAAGGGGTGTGGTCTAATGACATCAACACCCTATATCAGGTGTGCATAATTATTAGGCAACTTCCTTTCCTTTGGCAAAATGGGTCAAAAGAAGGACTTGACAGGCTCAGAAAAGTCAAAATAATGAGTGAGATATCTTGCAGAGGGATGCAGCAGTCTTAAAATTGCAAAGCTTCTGAAGCGTGATCATCGAACAATCAAGCGTTTCATTCAAAATAGTCAACAGGGTCGCAAGAAGCGTGTGGAAAAACCAAGGCGCAAAATAACTGCCCGTGAACTGAGAAAAGTCAAGCGTGCAGCTGCCAAGATGCCACTTGCCACCAGTTTGGCCATATTTCAGAGCTGCAACATCACTGGAGTGCCCAAAAGCACAAGGTGTGCAATACTCAGAGACATGGCCAAGGTAAGAAAGGCTGAAAGACGACCACCACTGAACAAGACACACAAGCTGAAATCTCAAGACTGATTTTTCTAAGGTTTTATGGACTGATGAAATGAGAGTGAGTCTTGATGGGCCAGATGGATGGGCCCGTGGCTGGATTGGTAAGGGCAGAGAGCTCCAGTCCGACTCAGACGCCAGCAAGGTGGAGGTGGAGTACTGGTTTGGGCTGGTATCATCAAAGATGAGCTTGTGGGGCCTTTTCAGGTTGAGGATGGAGTCAAGCTCAACTCCCAGTCCTACTGCCAGTTTCTGGAAGACACCTTCTTCAAGCAGTGGTACAGGAAGACGTCTGCATCCTTCAAGAAAAACATGATTTTCATGCAGGACAATGCTCCATCACACGCGTCCAAGTACTCCACAGCGTGGCTGGCAAGAAAGGGTATAAAAGAAGAAAAACTAATGACATGGCCTCCTTGTTCACCTGATCTGAACCCCATTGAGAACCTGTGGTCCATCATCAAATGTGAGATTTACAAGGAGGAAAACAGTACACCTCTCTGAACAGTGTCTGGGAGGCTGTGGTTGCTGCTGCATAATGTTGATGGTGAACAGATCAAAACACTGACAGAATCCATGGATGGCAGGCTTTTGAGTGTCCTTGCAAAGAAAGGTGGCTATATTGGTCGCTGATTTGTTTTTGTTTTGTTTTTGAATGTCAGAAATGTATATTTGTGAATGTGGAGATGTTATATTGGTTTCACTGGTAAAAATAAATAATTGAAATGGGTATACATTTGTTTTTTGTTAAGTTGCCTAATAATTATGCACAGTAATAGTCACCTGCACACACAGATATCCCCCTAAAATAGCTAAAACTAAAAACAAACTAAAAACTACTTCCACAAACATTCAGCTTTGATATTAATGTGTTTTTTGGGTTCATTGAGAACATGGTTGTTGTTCAATAATAAAATTATTCCTCAAAAATACAACTTGCCTAATAATTCTGCACTCCCTGTATGCACATGTTGTTATTACATGGCTTAATTAAGGTACACATTAGGCTGACATCTGGGGCCAGAGCTGAAACTGTTCTGGGCCAGCACAGGGCCAGCAGTGTGTCAGCAACTGGCCCGTGGATGCACACAACTTACACATGGCCCACATACTGCAAAGAATGACGGCCCTTTGGTGGCACAGACCAGAGGTAATCCACACATGGGCCATCAAAGGACCACCAGTGTGTCTGCAACTGGCCTTGTGCTGGCCCATGTGTGGGCCACCTCTGGCAAACCAGATCTGGGCCACCAAAGGGCCGTCATTCTTTGTGGTATGTGGGCCATGTGTAAACACATTGTGTGGGCCAGATCCGGACCATACCAATTTTGTTATGTGGGTGGTAGCCCAGATACTGTACCTCCCTCCGTCCAATCGCACACTTTGCCCACTGTAGCTGCCGGGCGAACGCAAATGGCTGATCCTCCTCAGTCAGCCGACTGGCACTGAACCGCTGGCGGTGAAACTCCGAGCAGAGGCTCAGGTGATCCTGCACCACATGGCAAATGTCCTTGAAGCTGCCTCTTGAGGCAGGCTCAGAGCTGCGGTCTGGGCCTCTGCTGATAGCATCGGCAGCAACTCCAGTGCCCATTCTACGGCTACCAACTGGTATGCCAGTCGTCTGCCACGGCCTCGGCCTGGAAAGTTTCCAAGAAGGTGTAGTGGCCAGCCACACTGCCAGCGGAGGATGGGGGAGAGGTGGTCCCGACCTGTCTCTCTAGCATTGCGGGTCTTCCACTCAGCAAGCTTGTCAAGCTGCTCCTGGTGAACCACCGCCTGCTCCCGGTGCATGGCAACCATTTCTGCCAGCATATGGGCCTGCTGCTGGAGCAGTTGTGCAGGTGGTGCAGGCTGGGGATCAGACATGCCAGCTGTGTTTCAGCACGACTGTGACTACTGACCCACAAAGCGTTTGATTACCATATTTTTCGCACTTAAAATCCTTTAATTTTCTGAAAAATCGACAGTGTGCCAAAATACGACATCTTTCAGAACTTCATTTTAAGCTATCAGTTAGATATGACATTTGAAAGAACAGAATCATAAATAGTTTTGCTCATCTAATTGTGGCTCCTTGCCAAAGCTCCTTGAGTTGCTTGGTCTCTGCTGCTGGTCTCTCTCTCCTAGTCTTGCAACAAGGCTGCAAAGTCCCCAGAACTGTCTCTTTGTTTTTGGACTGTTTTCGTTTTGTTCTATTTAGGATAGAATAAAATGTTTTTTGAACCTCTGAGGTCTTTGCTCAGCTCTTCACTAACACTGAGAAAGTTTCTGTTTCTTTCTTCAATAAGCAGTAAATCATGTATAATAGAATAGATAATTGTAAAATGTTCTTTAACAGCATGAGAACATTGGTGGGCAGTCGAACTTCTGCACTGCCCATTTGTGGACTCTCTAAGTAGCTGTGCAGTCCAGCAGTTCTCATACTGTCTTACAGTGTACAGTGACATTCAACCCAATTCCTGTGAGTTTAAGACTGTTGAAATAAATGCGTGTGAGTGTTTGTTTTCAGCTACAAAGCTGACTTTGGATTAGAAGGACACGACATGTACAGTCTGACTGCCAGCTAGTCCTTTCGGTGGTAACATTACAAGCCTCAGAAGTTTGTACTCTTGACTGAAATTCAAGTTCATGGCAACAAGTTCAAAGTTGTTGCACTGAGAAACAGGTGAGCTGGTGATCTGGAATGAGTCAGAGGAACTGTATTCATTTTCAGTTCCTCTCAGCTCACAAACACAGTCAGAAAATCAACCAGAATCAACACTGATTATAATGTCAGTGCAGAATTATTTCTGTTACTCAGTGAGTTCAGCTCTCTGACCTCGTTGGTCCAGGTTCAGCACTGAAGAGTGGAGGTCGATTTTTGGACCGGTCACTCCTCACAGACGGACAGCTGGATCCTGCAGACTCTGCTCTGTCCTCCTCTTCCACCATCATCATCTTCATGTGGACTTCAGTCAGTCTGAGAGGTAAACCACAAACACTCAGTGAGTTCACATTAACAGAAGTCACTGAGTTACAGTCGCTGACCTCTGACCTGTCCTGAAACCTAGAAACCAGGTCAATATGTCTGTAGGTTCTCAATCATCCAGGTCATGTGATCTAAGGAGCTTGGAAAGAAAAGAGGCTTCTTTAAGCTTTGTAAAGACATTTCATCCGAGAAGCTTCTTCAGTTCAGTTTATATCAGCTTCCCTTCATTGGTTCCTTGTTAAATCCAGAATTGAACTCAAAATCCAGTTTGGGATGTTTGTCACAGACTCCTCCAGCTGCCACGTCACCCACAAATGTTTGTTAAATTAACCAAACTTATACAGACTGTATATAACTACCAACTCTCACTAGCTGTACTGATCAATTATCTATTTTGGCCTCAAGTGTTTCTGACAAACAGTACATGATTGTCTCAGGTGGCTACAGTTACACAAATGTTATATACAAACTCAGTACACAATCATTTCAGATGACTTTCAAATTTAATTCATTTCCTTAGAAAAGACAGACTGTGCTAACAGGATGTGATGCTACAACACTAGTCAAATATTAATTTGTAATCTTTGTTGAAGACATTTCTTTGATATGGAAAAACTATTCAAATCATCATAAACAATAGGAGTGGACTTCTAGAACTTTGTGTATATGATTTGGCTTTTTTTTTTTTTTTTTACCAATCTAGGCTGAAATTAAGTACAAATGTATTGTGCATGAAACTGGAATTAAAATATGTTCATAGAGCCAGGTGCAGATGTGTGTCACAAGTTAGTCTGACTGTAGGCTATGGCACTTAGCCACAGAGGGGCGCTAGTTGACTCGACTCCATTTCAGTGCACAAAGTAAACTGCACGCTTTGTGAGGCGAAAACGCTGAAATCGGAGTAATAAAACGTACGAGGGGAACGATAACGAAGACAAAATTCTCCGGATCGTTTACTCTTGCTGTCCTATGAACAGCATCGGCGTGGTGACGTTTATTTGTTTGCCGTTTTCGCGATCGCCTCATGTATGAAAATATCACCAGGCAAACTCGTAACAGTTTTAATATTTTATTGTTCAACAGCAATAAAACTGAAGGGCTGTATTTAAGGTAACCTCACAAATATCACAGATAAAATATTCAGTGTTTATTTCCTGGTTTGTGTGTAGCGGCTCCTGAAAAACAAGTAGACCATACATCAGATTAACTTGTGTTTGACCGTCACAAGTTAATCTGTGACAGCGGCTGTCAAGCTGAAAAAAGATACGGCACTTTTGCTCATTTTGTAACACATAATGCATAATGGAACGATGCATTGTTATATTGAGCCGCTCCCCGTTTTAAACTCTTAGCCTAAAACAGCAAATGTTTTTTCTGCAACATCTCTAAATTTCCGTTTACATATTCCAGCTGTGAGTCCGTGACCGTGAACTATGGAGCGGCAGATTTGTGCTGTTTGTGCTGGAACTAAGCTGCACACAGCTGATGTTAGCCAGGAAAACATTACACGCTGACTGTAATGGAGAGACCGGAAATACAAACACACACAGTTTGTTGTGTGAAGAAATCAAACATGAGCTGAACAAACTGTTAAAGGAGGAAACAAAGCAAACTTACAGTTTCTTCACACACCAACAACAAGCTCCACACCTGGACACTAAACACGGACACACAGGTGCTTCCTGGAAGGAGGTGGGACAATGGGATTTATTATAAAAAGAAATATCATCGGAAACCGCGGGAATATTTCTACTTTTCGCGCGCGGGTTTTTGAATGGCTCGAGCTGAATCCTCGAATCACCTGACTCTTCACTGGTAGGAGGGCGGAACCCAAAGGAAGATGAATCCTAATGTGATTGGTCAGTTTGATGGACACTTCAGGTAACTGCGTTTAATCGACTTACTCTGTGGCAGCAGCGTAAATGCTGTTTTAAACCGTGTTTGTTTGCAATTTTTAAATTATCAAGTTTGCTGAATGAACTATCAGCAGTTACTGTTTGTTGTGCAGCAGTGGAAATACTGACAATTGTCACTGGATTCATTTAATGCTGAAGAAATCTTTAAACCAGAGAATTCAAAGGCAACATCTGAAGCCTCTGCAGTCCAAAACTATTAGTGTTGAGGGATATTAATGTGGAGGGGGCCACAGACAATTTAGTCACCAGATGTACATATCTCCGTATATTTAAGTGTATTTTAAGTATTTTGGGGAAAAAATATATTTTCATCTGACTGTGATTTAGATTAAATAAATTTATGAGAGGCCAACTATCACAGGACTCAGTTTGAGAGATATCACAGACTAACATTGAACTATCAGCAGGTCCCGAGTGAGTCTTTGTGTTGCTGTTTGTGTGCACAGCAAAGCTTCTTGGTGTGTGTCTTTGGTGTGAGGGCAGAAGGTGTCAGCCTGTCACACTGATCCACAGATGTTGATGTGATGTTGTTGTTGTCATAGGAACAGCCTCCACAGACACTGAGTGCACTGACTGCAGCAGTGGAACATTTCCATCCTGTCAGCCACACACAGTAAGTGAAGCTTCATACACACATGTGCAACATCTGTCCTCTAACAGTGTCTCTCTGTCCTTCCAGATGTCACTCACTCAACCTTTAGCTGATAACAGCGGGAACATCTGCAGCTGACACAGTGATCATGTGACCCTGACTGTCCTCCTGTTCATGCGTCTCATTATTGCAGCAATATCAGGATTATTGAACTTCAAAAAGAGGGATTTGTGTTTCAAACCAGGCGAGGAGACATGAAAAGATTTAGTGGAGAACATTTTCTGCCAAGTCCTGACACTGATTTGATTTCATGCTTTGAGCTTTTCTAGTGTCACATTTCCAGAGCGAAGCCCCTCCCACAGAAACGTCCCCTCCAGAGCAGGAAACAGCCTGTTTACCTTCACTGCTGATTCAAGCCGAGCCTCCAGATGGAGCGCCTCCTTCTGTTGAAGTGTGCTGAGTCAGATGAAGCCAATGCTCTCCTCCATACTTCAACTTGTGATGAAGCGCCTTTAGAATCAGGACAGGCTGTAATAAAGGAGTCCAGTCCTGATGCTGTTTAGTCTCTGAAAGAGGCGGAGGACTGTGGCTGAATATTCAGATGATGTTTGTGGAGGAAACTGTCTGAACAGACAGGAAACGATGGGCTCTCTGCAGATTGAAGCTGTCCTAGAATGAGGACGCTGACATGTTGTCTTTGCAGTGGACACAAATAAAGAAGCTTCACTCCAGTCTGGATTCTGATGATTCATAGTTCAGTTCCTCTGAAAATAATCAAGTATAAGGACTGCAGTGAAAACAAGTGAGAAAGCAGCCTGTGAGAAACTGTGACAGACTTAAAAGACAGCAGCTCCACAGATAATGTGCAAACAGCTCAGTTTATCACTGTTGTTAGCAACATTTTATCATGCAGCTTTTCTAAAAGGATATCATATGATTGCCACATTCTTGGTTCTAATGAAATATAAGATAGAGTTGTTTAGACCAGGTAGTTTGAAGTTATTGATTTGATGGCAACTGGACTTCTTTTTTGGTTCACTGTCAGAAGGCCTGGAGAACGACTGCTGATTAAAGCCTTACAGGAAACTCTCTACATACATCTGTAACTATGACAACATGAAAACAGTGAGCGCTCCACCATCCATCATTTTTTCTGCTGCTTATCCAGGTTCATGTCGCACTGACTTTGGATGGGAAATATGGAGCTTTTATTTTGAAATCTGTAGTCAAATAAAAAATACTTTCAACTTTCTTCATATTTTTTAATGTAACTTCCATTTCTACATTTCTGTGATTCTACATTTCAATATCAGTTTAGTTTGATGTGAACTTCTGCTTTGTCTCTTATTGTATCTCAGTCTATCATGTTTATTGTGTTATGTCTCCAACACAAAGCACCAACACTATGAAGTAATACAGTGAAGTATTTGTCTGAGCTGGCAGTACTAGAACTGCAGTATTTGTTGCTGTACACTGCAGTTAGAAGGAAATGCTCTCAGTGTATTTCTTCTTCAGTGCTCTCATGTGTTGCTGTGAATCCAGGTCCTAACAAGTAGCTACCAGAGTAATCAGAGTACTTGCTGTGACAGAGGGGGGTGGCTTCCTTTGATCCAGTGGAGACAGGAAGCTCCCGGCTCCTGCTCCTCCAGGATGCAGTTTGTGACAGGGGCGACTGCCAGGTGCTGCTTACATCAACTTTATTCCTCGGCTTTCAAATATTTGGGATCATTTTGGACCAAAAACAAGTCAATGATCCGCTGGCACCGGCACTACGAAGGAAACACCGGTGCATCCTTTCACATCCCCTTGAAGGAAGCATGCAGCACTCTTCACTTTGATTTAGCGGCTGCAATTACCTTTTGATGCTCGTTTCATTTTTCTAAAGCAGAGAAATGACGAAAACAGTCAAAGTTCTGGGACCAGTTCAACCAGGTCCTAAACCTTCAACCCCTCAGCTCAGTGTGGACAACACAGGGTTAATGTGGAAGCAGCTGTCACATGAATCATATTGATTTGCTTTAAATCAACATGCAGATGATGAACCAAACATCTAGATCCTCATCTCACTGCACTCACGCTGAAACCCGTAGAGCTCCTGCTGACACACTCTTGGTCATGTGACTCTACAGACTCACACAGAGCTCAAAGCAGGAAGTGGAAATCAGACTGCAGATGGACTCATTGGATATTTACTGAATATGATATTAAATCTCACTGAATCACTACAGAACCATTACAAGCATCACATCTGACTTTATATATGTTTATATGTATATGTGTATGTTTATTAGGACATGGAAAACAATCAAAGGCACATTTTTCATCATATCTGTACTTTGACACAAACTCAACTTTGATATTTTTATGTATGTAGCAGCAGCAGTAATGACAGAGAAATCATCAAGATACAAAGAGACTCAAATGGTTATGGTCAGGAGGTCAAAGGTCAGCGCTCCTGTGGGTCTGAGGGCGGCCTCACGCTTGAGAAGGATGAAGGAGTCTGACCTGAGCCAGTGTTTGACACTGCTATCAGTAAGCCTAACCACAGCCGTTAGCATCATTTCAGTGTCGCCCTCTGGAGGTCAAAACACAAACTCCATGATGTCACTGTAACCACCACAGTGATAGGAAGTGTTTTTATGACTGAAACAAATCAGCACAGACAGAGAGCTCCATTCAAACTTTGCTGCCATCAGTAATAATTCTTCAAATATAATCATCAGTGTTTGAGCAGTTATGATGTCAGGGACCATCTAGACATGTGTGACAATACTGAACATGTCACATGACACACCTTAAACATCATGTGATCCACTCTCAGTCTGCACTTTCATTTATGACTTCAACAGGTTGAAATGAGCTTTGAAGAAACATCCAGTGAAATAAATCTTTCATGGATTCATGTGAGCAGCAGATGAACTTTGTACCAACAACATCTTCAATAACAGAGTCTGAATGAAGCTCAGGTGTTGATGCTGCTCACTGATTGGACGGTTGGTTTCAGCTCTGCTCTCAGTCTTTACTGCACAGGTGAAGGTAGAAAGTGTGTCTGGATCTATAGACTGGAAACAGAGAAACGTGCTGAACATTTGAAGCTTTGCAGCAGAAATGTTCATGTTACAAATACAGCAGAGCTGATCTGGGATCAGTGTGTTCACACCTGCAGCTACAACAAGGTTTCATGTCTTCACACATCAGCATGTGAACTTTACTCTGACTCAGTCTGAGCAGTCAGACGGCATATTTTTAAAGTTAACACATCAACACACACAGAGCTGAGCCCCTCCCACCTGTGCTGAGTTTCAGGTGGAGTCCCGCCTCCTTCCAGGAAGCAGCTCACCTGTGTGTCCGTGTTTAGTGTCCAGGTGTGGAGTGGAGCTTGTTGTTGGTGTGAAGAAACTGTAAGTTTGCTTTGTTTCCTCCTTTAACAGTTTGTCTTTGTATTCATGGAAACGGCACAAGCTAAAAAAGTCACAAGTTAGTCTTTTACCCACATGTAGTTGATAGTTTACAGATTCTCATGTCTGACTCTGCTTTAAAATACTGCGTCAGAAAATGTCCGCTTTGTTCACACCATAAACGGGTTTGACAGGTTTTACATTTCGAACATAAACTCACTGCTTTTGGTTAATGACAAAAACTATTTAAGTGATCAATTTTTTTTATATATTTTTAAAATAAAAGTCACAAGTTTCTTGTTAGGCATAGTATTTATACTATATTCCAAGTTTTAAAATAATACAATACTTATTTAAAGTCATTGGTTTTTGCAAAGTGCCGAGTTACAAATGTTATTCAGTCTCTATCTGTGAAATAATCTGTGAATCAAGGAACATGAACATGAACACTTCTGAGAAAATGATTTTTTGGGGGGTTGCCCAACTATTTACAGGGCCTTGAATATAAAAGCTGAGAGTGTTTAAGCTCTTCTTAACTGAAAAAGTGTAACATAAATATGTTTTTGCTGAACAGCAAGTAAAACTGCCCTATTGTCTAAAAGTAAATCCATGATGCCAATTGTCAGGTTTATATTGTTGATTGTTATTTATGCTTGGAAATATTTACTCATATATGCTTAGAGCTTTCTAATCAATTGCATAATGCCAGAGGTTTGATCCCTAGTAGTCTGTAAAGACTCTGTGTGCCTTCCAGAGTGCTCTGGCATGCACACACAACTTAAGGTCATGAGAGAGGTCGTACCTTCTTTTATTGTTTTATGGTATAGTATTAAATCCAGTTCTTTGTATTCCTTAACGGCCAAGAAAGACACGGCTCAAAGTGGTCTAACTTAAAAAATGATCTTTGATTTTAGATTTTCTGGAAAATGGAGACTGAGCAGGCACATAGACACGCCAGCCGAAGTCTGGGGGATCAGGAGCCCATCTCTATTTTGCAGCACGTCACACATAGTTTAGATACAAACAAAACCTTATATGGTACAAGTTCCTCTTTTCTTTGTGTGAAATTTCCAGTGGAGCTTTGCACTTCCTCTTTCTAAAGTCTGTTGCCAGGGCAACTTGTCACCCTTAACCTAGTTTTGTCTCCTCTGAGCTCAGTTTCTAAAGGCCTCTCATATTAAAATACATAAAACAATATAATCAGAAAATAAGAATTAAGAATATATATTTAAATCCCAACAATAGCTGGACTGCAGGTTTAGGGAAGTTGATGGGAAGTTTATGGGGTCACATCTTGATCCCCACACATACAAACACAGATGTGTTTGTATGTGATGTTGGCGCTCGTCCAGTTCTCTCCCTCATGCACGAGAAACACAAAGAGCTCTACTTGGTGTTCAAAGCTTTTTGTTATTGTAGTTGAATTGTCTTTTTGCAGTGAGGGGTTGTGCAAGGCAGACCCATCAGCAATCATCATCATCATCAAAACAAAGTCAAGTCATGCAGTAGGTTGAAGAGTGGTACAATATTCATGTTGTTTATCACAATGAAAAAATAAATGCACTTTATTGATAATCCACAAGTTGCAGACTTAAAAAAATATAATTCTATTTTTAATAAAAGTTGAAACTGCTCAGAGAAAAAAGGGAGATATAAGATACATAACTCTGACAACACAAAGATAAAAAGTTACAAACTAATTTTAAAATCTCCCTCCTCCCACTTCTCACCTGTCCTACAGTTTTTTTTATGTCATAACACAACCATTAGCAAAAACATGACCCGAGCAAATAATTTAATTTCATGGGTGCAATTAAATTCCTTGCACATAAATGCAACAACTCAGCAGCCGCGCTCACAAAGAAGCCATTCAACCTACAACACTGTCTTGGAGGCGGAGCCCAAAGAGCAGCTAGCAATTACAGTATGAACTCTCTGTAAGCAGTCAGCTTGGTCCTGGGCACTTACTGAAATGAAAGCTGTGTCTCAGATGGATGTTAGTCCAACACATCAGACACGACCTCTGCAGCTCTCAGCTGATGTGCACATGAATGATTTGTGTTTCCTCTGCAGGTGAAGGTAGAAAGTGTGTGTGAGCTGATGTGAGCAGCATGGATCAGTGTGAGGACAGAGAGGAGGGAGTCCCTCCCTCTAAAAGCACTCTGTGTGGGGAACATGAGAGCCAGACCAAAGCTCAGAGGTGAGATGACCATCTCTAACTGTCCATGACTCTTCTCCATGTCACAGCTCAGCACTCACATCACTGCTCCATCATTATTCACAGGAACCAACCTGGACCTCCACCCAGCTCTGTGTCCTTACAGAGTGACCGGTCTAAAGAAGCCATCATTGATTTTAAAGTCCAGCCTGTGTCTGCTGCAGAGAGGTGAGCTGTTAGTAACATGAACTCTTTGATTAAACTGCTTGATGTTGTTGGATATAAACTGCAGTGCAAACACGTCATTCCCTCAATCTCATTTAAACTGTGTCTTAAAAACAAGCCTTTGGTTTGCACACAACTGAAAACCCACTTCAGCAAACAGGAAGTTATCAGAGCGTCCGTCCACCTCCTGTCAGGCCCTGCAAACATTTCATATTGAAGAAAAGTACTTTATATTCCACATTTTACTCCACCACATTCAACCATTTTGACATTTTAGGCCACAGCATGAAACTCTTGTCACATGACTCCTGTTATGTTATAGAGTCATGTGACCACCAGGGAGTGATTTGTATGGATGTGTGTGAAACACATTCATATCAATCTGATTCATCAATGGAAACATTTTTGGTGTAAAATGCACCAACACTGAAAACGCTGCAGATAAAAACACAACAAATGAAATATGAACAAATCAAGGCTTTGAATACACGTGTGTGTGTTTGAGACAAAGAGATGAATGGATTGTGTGTCTGTCCTATTGTTGCATGAGGATTTTATTGTAGATTTTGTGCGTGTACACTTTTGACCACGAAGGTGTCAAAAGGGCGTAAAACAGTTGGAGGCACAAGAGTAAACACTGGTGCTGTCAGTAGATTAAAAAAATGACTAATTAATCACACAATTTTCTGTCATTAATCGTGATTAATCACAATTACTTGATCAATAGCTGCAATTACATTTTTTCAACTTTATATTTAAGCTTGTAACAGACGTTTACACCATATAATGAAGTAAATGCAGAATAAACACAAAGAATGTTAAATGCTTCAATTCAAAGGTAATTTGAATACTTTTCTTCGATCTTTTAACTCAGCTTCTCTCCCATGAAATACAACTTTGTAACAAACCTACATACACTAATATATAATATATATTAATTCTGTCAATGAAAATGTTTAATCAGATTCATCACAGGGTAACTGTGGATTAATTTTGATTAATCACGATTAAATATCATTTTTAATGTATACTAATCAAATTTCATTTCATGAGCAAACGGCACAAACTCCTCAGCTGATCCTGAATCTGAGCCCGTCTGTAAAACAATCATTTTCTTCACAAGTCTGTGGAGGTGGCACTGATCATGCAGCAGTCTAACACACTCTGTCACTCTTCTTCAAGTCTTTGACACGAGGAACCACAACTCTGTTATTAACAATATTAACAGGTCTACAGTTTGTCCACTTGGCAGTTGTGTCATCAGTGCTTTGCATTATTGTGATACTTTAAGCTGGAAGTGCTTCGGTGAAAAGAAAATTCTTTCTCTCACAATGTGCAGAATACTTCATGTTGGTCGGCTGGTCCGTCTTGTTATTTATTTAATACTCAAACTTTCCATCAAGAGGCCAGTGTGCGTTTATCATCTTCCATATTGAACTGATTGGTTCAGCTGCCCGTCACTAACACATGTACTGCCCATCTGCACGTGTGCAAAGGGGGCTCTACTTGGACAAACTGCACGAAGTGCGTTGATAGAAACATTTCAGGGATTTTGAGTCATTCTGCACTCCAGATGTGTTAATTGTGTTAAAGATTTTTATCAGGTTAATCATGATAACAGATTAATCCCCTAACCCCTTAACCCTAACCCTACATGTTCATTTTGACAGCACTGGTAAATCCTTTTTAAAAAGAAAACAATGAAAGAGAAAAGATCCAAATGTTAGACTTGGTCATTTGCTGTTTGAGGACAGTGATGCTCATATCTGTGGGGAAAGTGTGACCTGAGTGGGTTCATGTTTGTCTTTAAAGAGCTGCTCTGATTCTCTTTGTGTCTGATCTGTTAAACAGTCTGAGAGGTCACACAGAGACCCAGCAGCTAAAGCCTGGATCATACTGGCTGCTGTTACTCCATCAGGACAACACTGAACCACAGTGCTGTTCATGGAAATCAATCAATAAATTCAACTTTACACTGTATTACCAAAAGTACTGACTCGTCTGCCTTCACACATGTAAACTTGAGTGACATCAGATTCTGAATCCACAGCATTTAATATGATGTCAGCCAAGAGTTCAACATATAACAGCTTAAACTGTTCTAAAAAGGATTTTTCACAGGTTTAAAAGTGTTTACGGGAAATGTTAACGGTTCTTTTCAGAAGCACATACGTGAGGTCAGACACAGGGAAGCAGCAACACTGATTGAACACAGATTTTAGAGGCTAAATTCATATATTACGTGTGTGTGTGTGTGTGTGTGTGTGTGTGTGTGTGTGTGTGTGTGTGTGTGTGTGTGTGTGTGTGTGTCCATGGTTCCTCCACAGAGTGGACCAGCAGAGCTCAGAGGTTCCCAGTGGTCAGTCTGCCCAGCAGCATCAAACACAGCTGGACTCCATATTTATGGTCTGTACATGTACAACAACTACTTTATTATTAATATTAATAATAATACATTTGTTTATAGGTCCCTTTCAGAACACCAAGGACTCTGTGGACTAAATGACCAAAAGAAACAAACTTTGAAATCAGACGGTGCAAATGTGATCACAGGGAAACGTTTTAAACATCGAGGCTTTAAACAAAAACCAAAGTGAAACAGTTTGTAGTCGAGATCAGTGGGAATGAAGCTGAATAACTGTTTCTACGATAACTTTGTCAATGACAGATATGATGGAAATTAGCAGCATTAGCACTTACTAATGATGTGAGTCGACACTCGGCTGTATTGAGACGACCACATTAGGTGGTCCTCAACTGTAATGGAAACCAGTGGATCCAGTCCAGTCGTGGCGACCTGTGGTGAGTCGATCTGAGCAGCTACTAATGGAAACGGGGCCATAGATGTGTTTGTGCTTAATAACAATGAATCACAGGATTTTTACATTACTGTTAAAATCTCATGTTGTTTGTTAAAGTGTGCAGTTCAGGGTGTGTTACTAAAACTGTGGTTTGCTCACTTTCCAAAGACCCAGCCCCCATAAAAAGCAGCCAATCAGCTTCTAAGAGTTACACACCCACACATATCAAGTTAACTCTGGTCTAACACACTTGGATTTAGCTTGAAGAAGGTTCCTGTACGAGGACTGAAAATGATTTAAAAAGCAGCCGATGTCCAAAGAACAACTTTGACACACCTTCATAAAGCCTGCAGAGCAAAAGAAAAACTAGCTGAAAGTCTGGCTGCTCTTATGAAAAGTACAGAGAAATTATGGGTCGTTTAACACTTTTGCACAATATAAGAGTTTAAATAAATCTAAAGAGTAACTCAAAATCCTACAATCATACTGAGAAAATCATCTACAGCTAACTATCCAAGTGGATTTGTTTAAGACAGCTCCATCTGCTGGTGGCCCTCTGCAGGTGCATGAAAGGGGCGTGTTTATAGTGAAAGTAGTAGAGAAAGTAAACCCCATGGGAAGGAGGAGGACTCTCAGCAGCTTCCAGCTCATATTCAGACATTTGACTTCTCGCTGAAAGCAGCAAGTTTGAGTGTCTGTACCTTAATTAGAAGAGATAACATGGCCATAGTAATTAGAGTTGATTGAGCAATGCTGTCCTTGTAATGTAGTTTATGATTTTTATACATCTGTTTGTGGACAAGTCCAGTTTTACTGTAGAGCCTCTCAAGTTGGTGACAGCAGTCAAAGTTCACGTGTAAACCAGAGCAGCAAATCAGGTCCAAATGTGTTGTTCACAGTGAGTGGGATCATCAGTGTGCTGCTATGTTAACATCCTGCAGCAGGATGTGTTTGGTCAGAGAATGGATAGATCACTAAGTCATTGTTGAGTTTAGGGGGACAGTAGACAGTTGGAGCAGGTTCAGCCAGTTGACACACAGTAGATAAAAATAACCGAAGGCAGGAGCAGACACCTGTATGACTTTCCACCTCTCACATAGATTATTGTCCCTGGGCAGAGCCACAGGGCTGGTAGATGTAAACAAACCTGGAGAAGAGGATTTATTCAACTGAGAAAAGTCACAGAGTTGTGTCTTGATGCTCAATCATCCAGGTAAGTAAATCCCAAAAAGGTTGATTCTGTTCATCTGGACGTTTTCAGTGGGAGAAACGTTTCATCATAATCAGGTGACGTCTTCAGTCTCAGCTGACTGCAGGTTTCCACCCTTAAAAACAGGACATTTGTATAATGACTGAAACCAGCAGCACTGAAGGAACAATGGACTGTGAGGTCAGTTCATTGATCATTGGTACGCATATTGTCAGGACCATTGATCAACAACCACTGATCAATGGCCATGAGTCCCATTCACAGAGAGTTGGGGAATGGCTGCAATCACAGCATTGTAAGATGGTGACAGATGTACCCTTAGGCCCCTCCTCCATTCAGAGATGGTCTTTCCCTTTTCATGTAAATGGCCTCCTTGACTCCGCCCTCAAACCAGCATTCATATTTACTCAGGACTAGGGCTGCTCGATTATGGCAAAAATGATAATCACGATTATTTTCACTGAAATTGAGATCTTGATTATTTGACGATATTTATTTAACAATGTATTGAATAATGGCTTTAAAGATTGTCAAAAAATAATATAAAGTAGTGTGCAAATACTGATAACAGTGCAAATGTTTGCAATATAAAAAATAAATGAAAAAAATGTAAAACCCATAATGTTTCCACACCACTGAAGTTGTTTTACCTCTTTTCAACCAACGGCATTCTTTCTTCAGCAGCCGTTATCCTCTCCAAATAACTTATGCTTAGCTTTCCGAGCTTCCCTCGGGTCCTCTTAATTGTTGTGATGCGTGTTTGAATCGCAGAGAGGTGCGCTCGTTTTACCACACAGAGCAGCGTGAGAGTAAAGCACGAGGGAGGTGCTAATAATCGGCTCAGTCATTTTTAATGATCGTTGAAAGCTCAGATTGTAATTTAGATTAAAATTCGATTAATTGAGCAGCCCTACTCAGGACCTTCTTGATGTTATGTTCTTCTGCCTCCCTGGCTGCTGTGTCTGTGGGGATGGTGTTTGTTTTGTGTTGTAGCGTCCTGATGACGCCCAGTTTGTGTTCCCGTGGATGATGAGAGTCAAACCTTAAATACTGATCCGTATGCGTAAACAGAGTGAACCTTTAAGACCAGTTGTCTGTATGATCAACTCAGTCACCTGAAACATCTCCAAGTTTCTGGCTTCGATCATCAACCCGTTGGTAGTTCAGCTCTGAACACCAGTGAAATGTTTCTCCCACTGAAATCGCTGCATTCATATGAACAGAATCAATGTTTTGGGATCATGGAGTTGTGGACAAAGTCTCAGTTAATCAGATAAAGTCAGACTTACAATTGGTGAGGAGATCGTGGATGATATGCTCCTTGATCATAAAGAAGTGGATGTTGTGGAGACTGAAGTTCAGAGTGGTGGCTCATTCATAAAGTATCCTGTTCCAGCTGCTGGAGGACAACATCATCACTTTTGTGAAGAACGAGCTGAAGAAGATCCAGAAGGCTCTGAATCCAAATAAGCCCCAATGCTTGGAGTTTCAGAGGGAGGATGATGAGCAGAGGAGCAGCAGAGAGGCATTTGTGAAGATCACAGTGGACTTCCTGAGGAGAATGAAGCAGCAGGAGCTGGCTGACCGTCTGCAGAGCAGTAAGAGGATTTCCTACTTAAGGTTTTAAGCTGTTAGATAAATGAGACACTTGTGACACCAGTGTGTTCAGTCATTTCTCAGTGGCTCAGAAACTGTCATCAGCGTTTTGTAAAATATGATTGTTGAAGTTGTACTTTTATTATTATTATTGTTCAGAACTTCCAGCTGCTGTTTGTCACCGTAACCTTAAATCTGCTCTGAAGAAGAAGTTCCAGTGTGTGTTTGAGGGGATCGCTAAAGCAGGAAACCCAACCCTTCTGAATGAGATGTACACAGAGCTCTACATCACAGAGGGAGGGACTGCAGAGGTCAATGATGAACATGAGGTCAGACAGATTGAAACAGCATCCAGGAAACCAGACAGACCAGAAACAACCATCAGACAAGAAGACATCTTTAAAGTCCCACCTGGAAGAGATGAACCAATCAGAACAGTGCTGACAAAGGGAGTGGCTGGCATTGGGAAAACAGTCTTAACACAGAAATACACCCTGGACTGGGCTGAAGACAAAGCCAACCAGGACATCCAGTTCATATTTCCATTCACTTTCAGAGAGCTGAATGTGCTGAAAGAGGAAAAGTTCAGCTTGGTGGAACTTGTTCATCACTTCTTTACTGAAACCAAAGAAGCAGGAATCTGCAGCTTTGAAGACTTCCAGGTTGTGTTCATCTTTGATGGTCTGGATGAGTGTCGACTTCCTCTGGACTTCCACAAAACTACAATCATAACTGACCCTAGAAAGTCCACCTCAGTGGATGTGCTGCTGATAAACCTCATCAGGGGGAAACTGCTTCCCTCTGCTCGCCTCTGGATAACCACACGACCTGCAGCAGCCAATCAGATCCCTCCTAACTGTGTTGGCATGGTGACAGAGGTCAGAGGGTTCACTGACCCACAGAAGGAGGAGTACATCAGGAAGAGATTCAGAGATGAGGAGCAGGCCAGCAGAATCATCTCCCACATCAAGACATCACGAAGCCTCCACATCATGTGCCACATCCCAGTCTTCTGCTGGATCACTGCTACAGTTCTGCAGGATGTGCTGGAAACCAGAGAGGGAGGACAGCTGCCCAAGACCCTGACTGAGATGTACATCCACTTCCTGGTGGTTCAGGCCAAAGTGAAGAAGGTCAAGTATGATGGAGGATCTGAGACAGATCCACACTGGAGTCCAGAGAGCAAGAAGATGATGGAGTCTCTGGGAAAACTGGCTTTTGATCAGCTGCAGAAAGGAAACCTGATCTTCTATGAATCAGACCTGACAGAGTGTGGCATCGATATCAGAGCAGCCTCAGTGTACTCAGGAGTGTTCACACAGATCTTTAAAGAGGAGAGAGGACTGTACCAGGACAAGGTGTTCTGCTTCATCCATCTGAGTGTTCAGGAGTTTCTGGCTGCTCTTCATATCCATCTGACCTTCATCAACTCTGGAAAAAATCTGCTGGAACAACAACAAACAACCTCCACATGGTCTAAATTATTTAACAAACCAAACCTACAGTTTCTCCACCAGAGTGCTGTGAACAAGGCCTTACAGAGTCCAAATGGACACCTGGACTTGTTCCTCCGCTTCCTCCTGGGTCTTTCACTGCAGACCAATCAGACTCTCCTACGAGGTCTGCTGACACAGACAGGAAGTAGCTCTCAGACCAATCAGGAAACAGTCCAGTACATCAAGGAGAAGCTCAGTGAGAATCTGTCTGCAGAGAAAAGCATCAATCTGTTCCACTGTCTGAATGAACTGAATGATCGTTCTCTAGTGGATCAAATCCAACAGTCCCTGAGATCAGGAAGTCTCTCCACAGATGATCTGTCTCCTGCTCAGTGGTCAGCTCTGGTCTTCATCTTACTGTCATCAGAAGAAGATCTGGATGTGTTTGACCTGAAGAAATACTTTGCTTCAGAGGAGGCTCTTCTGAGGCTGCTGCCAGTGGTCAAAGCCTCCAACAAAGCTCTGTGAGTACATCTGTAAATCAGTCTTTTATTTATAACATAAATAGTGTCATGTGTGATGGCTGCTTAAAATTTTAAACATATTTAATTAAATGATCATCAGCACTAAATAAAGTAGGTTTTATTTGATGTTTGATAGCAGCAGTAAATGTCAGAGGGTCTTAAATATTTCTGGGTTTCAGTTTTTATCAAAGTCATATCCAGAATCATCCTGTAAGTAAACTTTATACCGCAGCTTTCACAGGTGAAAAAACACAAAGTGCTTTACAATAGAAACAGGCAATAAAAACACATTAAACTGCAAACACTGAACATCATACGGCCTAAAAGTAGTTAAAGGCCAATTTGAATACTAGAGTCTGAACAAATGAGTTAGTGGGACCATTAACAGCCTTTGACTGGAAGATCTCAGACTGTGAGAAGAGGTGTAGGGTCCTAGAAGGTCAGAAATATAGACTGGGACTTGACCACACCGGGCTCTAAAAGTAAGGACTGAAATTTTAAATGAATTCTAACATGAACTGGTTACCAGTGTAAAGAGATTAAACTGGAGTAATGTCCAGTCTATTTCATGTGCTGGTTAAAAGAGGAGCAGCATCATTCTCCACTGACTGAAGACGTCCAAAGACTGTGATGGAGCCATAGGTGATAATCATCAACTCCCTCATTCCTCCTCTGGTCTTATTGCTCTGCTGGAGATGAGTTAACTTACTTCTATATGTTACAATCAGCCTCACCAGTACAGTTCCCAGGATCTGCAGCTGCTGGCAGATTCAATCAGATTCATCGTGTTTCTTCACGTTTCTTGTTGACAGATTTATTTGCTTGATTTTTTTTCAATCTCTCCTATGTCATCACTTTGATTTCCGACTTTATGCAGTCTGTGAACCATGACAGTTTGTGACAGAATACAATGATCAGTGAGGACCCAGAGGACACTGACATTTACACTGTGCAGAATGAGACTTGAGACTTTATCTCACTGCTTTGTGGACGACTGATGGAAGGACTAATCACTATATCTGCTTTAGTAGAAATAATTTCCATGAAAAGTTCACTGGTTCAGTCTCCCAGAATCTCTCGATCATATCTTGACAAGCCCTCACTCACCAGGATGTGAGCCAGCCTTCCCTCTCATTGCTGAATGCTTACACACTCATCACCTGTTCACAGAATGAGGACTCATCACTTGTTTTTGTTTAGCGGTGCCTTCAATGAACAAGTTCCAGGTCTTTATATTTAAACAGGGAACATTTTTAAAACTAAAACATTTTTTAGTTAACCATAAATATTAATGCACACTGACATTTGTCTTTGATGTACAGGTTCAACATAAGAAGTAATTTAAATTAATCACAAACATTATTATCAAATAACAATTTTTCGAATTATGTTTTTATTTTGTGTTTGTTTTTCAGGCTGAGTGTTCCTGACCTCTCAGAGAGAGGCTGTGATGCTCTGTCCTCAGTTCTTAGCTCCCAGTCCTCTAGTCTGAGAGAGCTGGACCTGAGTATCAACACTCTGCAGGATTCAGCAGTGAAGCTTCTGTCTGCTACAGTGGAGAGTCCACAGTGTACCCTGGAAAAGCTCAGGTCAGATCAAGTAATATTCTAAAATCTTTATGAGTTAACACAAGAAGTCAAACAAATTCTAAACAAATAAAGGTTAGCTTTTATTCTTGTTTTTTCATGAAACACATGAGAGAGAGCGATCTGTTTATTCTGAAGTTATAATCATCTGTCATATTTCTAATGTCTTTACCACGTGGAATTTAAAAAAATTTCTGTTCCCCCAGACTGAGTCTCTGTAACTTGTCAGAGAGAAGCTATGAAGCTATGTCCTCAGTTCTCAGCTCCCAATCCTCCAGTTTGAGAGAGCTGGACCTGAGTAACAACAACCTGCATCATTCAGCATTGAAGTTTCTTTCTGCAGGACTGAGAAGTCCACACTGTAAACTGAATACTCTGAGGTGAGATCAAGTTATGTTGTGCTTTTCATCAGTTGAGAGGATTAACCAATAACAATCCACTACTTGGAAAAAAAACTTCTGCAATAGTTTTATGATAATTTAATGAGCAGAGAGAGTTATTGATCAATGTTGATCAATGTGTCAGCTACTTTGGTGTTAATGCGCTACCCTCACTGCCCGGCACATGGAGCCCAATTGGTATTTGCAATAGAATACCAGAATTAATTAACCATTGTGTGACTACCATGTTGCCCTTTTGTTGTTGTTGTTTCTTTGAGCAGTATATTTTAGTCAGTAAATGTCAGTGTCATCCATTTGTTGTATCTTAATATGAATGAAGGATTTCTAAAAATAAAAACAGGATTAATTGCTAAATCTAATAACTCTTCAGTGCACCCTCACTGCACTTTAACAACAGTGTTTGTTAAATGTTCATCTTCCATTTTTCAGACTCACTGTAAGTTCTCAGAGAGAGGCCATGCATCTCTGTCCTCAGCTCTCAGCTCCCAGTCCTCTAGTCTGAGAGAGCTGGACCTGAGTAACTCTGACCTGCAGGATTCAGGAGTGAAGCTTCTGTCTGCTGGAGTGAAGAGTCCACACTGTAAAATGGAAACTCTCAGGTCAGCATTTACATTTTTCTATTGTTGATCATTTCAAACCTGATTTATATTACTGCACAAACATTAACTTGATAAAAATGTCTTAATGTAAATAATCAGTTTCTGAGGTAATTAGGGATTTTTGTTTACTTCTTGTTTTTCATTTGAAATTAAATGACAAATCTGATTTTCTCAGTCAAAAAGCTTTATTTCAGCAGCACTTCATTGACCAAACCTTCCAGTTCGATTCCTGCCTATATTCTGAAGGCTTTTACAGAGCTGTTTGGAGCCATTGCTCTAACACTGTGTAAATGTAACAGGGCTTGGTGTTGATGCTAACAGTGCTAGCTGCTTCAGGCTCTATTTGCACATTATCAGCACATTTAGCTTATTATAAACAGCATATAAAACAGCTAGTACTGCTGGGACTTTATATTTTACAAGTTAACATGAGCCAATCAGTGAAAAGTCGAGCCATGACAGCTGTATGTTGCTGTGAGAAGAGTGGGGCTACATGCAGTGATGCTAGTGTTAGCCTGTTAGCTTCAGCAGGTGGTCAGTATGAGACCAGAAGAGCGTCTGCATCAGCAGGGCTCCATTTCACTGCAGTGTTACATTCTTCATATATGCATGCTGGACATTTGAATAGACTGAATATGTCACGGTCGCAGGTTGGGTGTTTTTTGTAGTTTAGACTTCTTGTTTTTTTTTGTTTTCCTTAAAATATTAAATAATTTATCACGTTATCAATTAATTTATTATTAATGTCTAAATAAGGGTGATAGTGTGACCTGTGTGGGTTGTCTTCAGGTTCTCTGCTTCCTCCCACAGTCTAAAAACATGCATGCTGGGTTAACTGGAGTGATTGTGAGCATAAATGTTTGTCTGTCTCTGTCCTAGCTCGGTGTTTACCTGGCTACATCACCATGGTTACTGATGCTGAACCTATAATCTGGTCTGGATCAGGTTATGTTCAGAGTTTGTGTTTAAAATCAACTGAAGTGCCTCGTTTTCACTGATTCTTTCATTCACAGAAAGCTTTAAGTGTGATATAGATTCAGTCATATCTAATGTCAGTGAATGAGGCCCAGCTGTAAAGTCACAGCAGTCACACTGTATGTGTCTCATTGTCACTGGAGTTTAGGCTCCATACATTCAGCTGGTGTTGCAGAAAAAGTAGAAATGTTTCTGTTTGGTTCTAATCTGCTGCTGAGTCTCTTTTACAAAGATAGAACTGTAGCTAATCGTGTTCATGTAGCCAGTTAGGAAAAATCCAAGTCACCGTCAGACACAGCAGACATTTAGTGATAATCTCACTGTATGTGGTCTTTTAGTGCCTCCTAGTTGTGAACTTGTGGAGTGGTGTTCGTCTGGGTGACGAGTGTAATTGTTGGGTGAGACACACCGAGCCTGCATGCTGGTAGCTTAGCCACAGCTTGGGTGTGGAGAAGCTAAAAAAAAGAAGGTATTCTAGTTTGTAAGGAGGAAAACTGAGTTAAAGAGAGGCTGAGGGTAACACAGAGCAGCCATGAAAGCTGCTCACACAGTTTAGACAGTTTAGCATCAAATGATCTAGTGAGTTAGCTCCCAGCTAACTAGCAGACCAGCTAACTAGCAAACCAGCTAACTGCAGCCACAAGCTGCGACTGTGTCTTTCTAACAAGAGCGTCAGACACTGAGACTGGTTTTCTTTGTGGACGATGATGTATTCTCACACTGATCCTTCATGGTGATGCTGCCTTTCATCCACTGCTCCTGGATTCCTCATCATCATCTCCATCAGCCCTCACAATACTCCACCTTCATCAGCTTCATGTTCAGCAGCCTGGATGGACAGTAATTCTTTCCATGGGTTATAGTGGGACATTGAGAGCTGAAGTCAAACAGCAGTGAGAAATGAAAGACTGATTCATTTCTATTTAGTCTTGTGATGTACAGCTTTGTTCAGAGCATTAAGGCCCAGCAAAGATTACTGAGGTCATAGAGTCACTGATGAAACCTGTGTGCTTATAGAAACTGAAACCAGATGAACCAGAATAGAAGGACATTAAAATGAAGTGTCAGCTACACAAAGGCAAAGCTATTCAGTTGTTGCTGTGAGTTATTTAAATGGAGGATGGAGTCAGACTTTAAGCTGCTGGACTCAGTCACTATATCCTGTTCTCCTCATAGAACCTGGATACACAGACTCACCTGTGACACAGTGACACACAGTGTGGGCTACACACACATTAGAAAGTGGATCAGTCACACTTGTGCAATCATTTGTAGTGCTGGGCAACCATGAACACTTTGAATGACCATTAATGGCATTGTTACAGCAACATTCAATCATGAGTTCAAAAGTAGTGTATTGTGTACTTATTTTAATAGTACTGCAGTATGAGAAGTGCAACATTCAGTGTTGAGAAACAAATCAGGTGCTTTCTAACAGCAGTATTCCCTTTAACACAGTAGCAGTTCAAGTATTTCTGTCACTCTGAGCTGAAACATGAATCTAATCTCCAAAAGTTGAATCTGTTCATCTGGACGTAGCGTTTTGTGGGAGAAACGTTTCGTCACTCATCCAAGTGACTTCTTCAGTCTCAGCTGACTGCAGGTTTCCCCAAACCTTATAAACAGTACATTTGCATAATGACTGAAACCAGCCCACTGAAGGAACAATGGGCTGTAAGGTCAGTTCCTTAATCATAATTATGCAAATTCCCATGACCATTGATCAACAATCACTGACCAAAACCCACTGATCAAAGAACACTGATCAATGGCCATGAGTACCATTCACAGAGAGTTGGGGAATGGCTGCAATCACAGCGTTGTAAGATGGCGAAAGATGTACCCTTAGGCCCCCTCCTCGATTCAGAGATGGTCTTTCCCTCTTCACGTAAATGGCCTCCTTGACTCCGCGCTCAAACCAGCGTTCCTCCCTGTCCAGGATGTGTACATCCTCATCGTTGAAAGAGTGTCCACTGGCCTGTAGGTGTAAATAAACTGCAGAGTCCTGGCCTGAATCTAATCAAATCAAATAGCAAATCAAAGTTCTTTGCCTCTGCCAGGACGTCAACATTTGATCTATTTTTTTTACAAAGTTCCCCTCACAGTCCGGAGCCACCAACATAACATTATAACAGGCACCTTTGATCAGCAGCAAGTGAACATTTATAAATGTGTGTTTTCAGAACAGGAACCAGCAGAACTATTTTTCTGTTATCAGGTAGCAGCACAAACGCTCATCAGCTCATTTACTGTGCAGGGACTTAGAGTGTGTGAAGTGTGTGTTTGTACTGATTCAGTTAAAAGGACTAGATGTTACAGTCCCTGATAATGCATTGCTTTAGATGGAGAGACTCTTGAGGGATGGCTGTTATGAGGAAAGCCCAGAAACTTTGCCAGCAGCACACATCGTTGTGTGCCTCCACTTTCGGTCTTTTACCCAAACTAATCTGCCATTTTACTTCCTTGGTTAGGTTTAGGGATTAGAGATCGATCTAGATTATCATTTTAAATTTGGGACACATTGTCAGTAGTGGACCTTGGATTCATCAGGTGTTTCGGCCATTATCACTAGACACCCTCTAGACCAGGGGTTGGCAACCTGCGGCTCCGGAGCCGCATGCGGCTCTTTAGTCCTTATAGTGCGGCTCCGCGTGGTTTGGGCAAATAAATTAGAAGTATTTAGCTGAAGTGTATTTTATTTATCTTAGTTCTTTTTAACTCGTAGTTCTAAATTGGAAGATTATTGTGATATTGAAATATAAAAATAGAATTATATTCTATTATTTTTTCATCGCTCAAAATAAGAGTCACACTCGCAGAAGCCGGTATACCTGCCGAAACGCCGTGCATTTATCGAGACTTTCAACCCCAGGTAGGCCAATTATGGATCTTCGGATCCACATTATGTCAGCAGCTGTTTTCCACCGTGAACTATGTTAAAGACAAACACTGTGCAGAGGTTCAGGAGCAGAAGTCCCATTGTAAACAAATCACGGCAGACCCGACGATGTTTCCATCAGCATGCTTTTGAGCATCTCTATATTGACCACTTTTCACACACGGTTGCTGTACGCATACAGCCGGCTGTAGCTTTTCAGCTCACAGGCCGACACACACCACCAACAACACAACAGCACAGATAGCGCAGACGTTAAGGCAGCGAGGCGTGATTGCGGGTGTCGCTCAGGTGCGTCCGCCTCCCCTGAAACGGCGCTGCAGACCACGCCCTGCCGCACGCATTAACCAAGTAAAATACATATTTAGGCAGAATTTTGCAAATATCCATTTTTCAGCAGCATAGAGCTTTTTTCCAATTATTTTTTAAGAGCAAAGAGGCTCCAACAGCCCAAAGGAGATATAAGGGTGGCGGCTGACAACAGTTTTTGTTTGCTACATGGATCATTTTAGTTCAGCTGGGTGTCTTTGCTTTAGTTATATTTCTTTAAGAGTTCAAAATGTGTTGATTACATAAATATAATTTAATTTTCTCTGTTGCACTTCATGGATTTCATAAGCAGCACACCATAGTTATTCACACAAAGCATAAAGATAAAAAACAATATATACAGTGTTATCTTCATTTTAGATGTCAAAAAGTATTTGCGGCTCCCAGTGTTTTCTTTTGCGTGGAAACCGGGTCCAAAGTATGGAACGTCAGGACTGCCATAATGAATTAATTAAATACACCATTAAATAATTAATTAAATGTGTCAATAATTAATTAAAATTGGAATTAATTAATTAAATAAATAGTTATGACACATTTAATTAATTAATTATTGACACATTTAATTAATTATTTATGTATTTCACATTTTAATTAATTATTGACACATTTCATTAATTAATTATTGACACATTTAATTAATTATTTGTGTATTTCAGATTTTAATTAATTATTGACACATTTAATTAATTATTTAATGATATATTTATTTATTTCATTTTGGCAGTCCTGGCGCCTGGCTCTCACCATGAATTAATTTTATCTGTCAGCCTCCCCCATCAAACTCAGGGGGCGGGGTTAACGCTGATCGAGTCAAAACCATTGCTTTGGCCTGGTGGCCATTGTTTTTAGCACACAGCAACCGCCATGTGGGAACTAACAGAACTGAACTTTGAAAAACCCTGTTTGTGTGTCACCAAATACCGTTTTAATATTTTTTTAGCCGAGAATGTAGTGGTTTAATCTTCATATGTCTGGTCGGTTTGTCAAGTTACAGCCTCTTTGCAAAAGTGCTTCGATGATTTTCGGAGCCCAGCCCAGTCTCACGGCAAAGCGTGGGATAGACCCGCTCGCCTCGCAAGCAATCGAGCTGTTGTTACCGCCGACAAAGCGCAGGCCCCGGTACACAGCTGTAATAACCCCCGCTGACACGGACTTCTTTTACTGAAGTTACATTTATCGGGGTTTTATTTCCTGATGTTTGTATGTGTTCTAGGTGTTTCAGTCGCCAATTCTGAATTATAACTAACATTAAAAACATGTTTAAAGAGGAGAGAGAGCAAATAAATTCGATTAACAGCTGATCTTTGGGTTTTTGTTCAGTAATTAGCATGACCTGTGTATAATCGCAGAAGAGAGATAACGTTGGTGTTTCCGTCATGTTGTAACTGCTGGCTTTAACTGTACAAAGGTTGTTCGACACTATGAAACACATACAGACTTCATGATGTCCAGCTAATATTTTTATTGTGAATATTAATCATGAGGGTAAACGGCCCCGTACACCACGGAGCGAGGTCAGCATATCCACGATATCTTCAGCTCTCTGAGTTAACCCAGAGTTTCACAGCTGACTATCAAACTGTCATCTACGAATATGTCACGGGTCATATCAATATGATTTTACAGAAAAGCATCCTTAACACTGCCAACTATTCCAGAGACGTGGAAATCTACAGCATAAAGACCAAAAGAATATAGCAGTCTAACGCAACACTGTAACAGAGACGAACCGTCAGTTTGTCGCAGATCAAAGTGGAATGAAAGTGATTGGCTGAACAGGTGTTCGTGATCTGTTTTCTGCATTTTCATCAGTGTAAGAGATTCAGCAGCAGATTAGACTAACAGTTATACATTTAATAAATCACCAAATGAATCCACGATCGAACCTGTTCCGACAGTTTGAGTCTCAGCTGCAGACTCGCTGCTGTTTAAATGTTTGAGAGGAAGATTATATAAAGCAAACGTCCAACACTCAGTCTGCGTTCACATTTAATATGAGGCCAGGACGGATCATACAGATCATAAGATCATACATGTAAAATTGTTGTCTGACCTCCGTCGATCCAGCCACTCAGAGTCCGTGGTTACCATGGTTACTGCATAAGCAGCTGTAATGTAAACAATAAGCAGCATTGGGTGTTTGTTTGTCATTGCAAAAGAACCGTCTGAATGGTTAACTGAAGTTAACTTGGATAAATTATAGTTTAGGAGTATCACAGATAACGGCCACGTGAGCTGTGTGACTGTTCACCACTGCACTGAAATCAGTAGGCTATTACTGAAACACACGTGCTATATCATAAACTATGATATAAATAGGGAGGTCCTATTAACATGTTTAGTTTTAAAGGACACCTTCCTGCCTTTAGTCTCATCCAGAAGTAACATCCAGAAGTCTGCACGATGTGTTTCATAGTTTGTAACAAGCCTTTGACAGTTAAACATAACATGACCGAAAAAGAAAAAAAAAAGAGAGAGAGAGAAATCACACAAATTATATGTTAACCTCATTTATTTTTAGTTAAGTAAACTCTAAAAATTCTAACAGACAGCTGGTGCTTAGAATACAGTTGAATAACTATTAAAAAACAGATGATATAATATTTCTGTCCAGGTTGCAGTTCTCATGATGAACATGCTGTTGCAAACTCTGCTCCTCTCGGTGGAAATGCGCCTTCTCTTTCCTCTTTGTATAAAAACATTTTAAAATTCAGTTTAATCTCAAAATTCACTGTTAAATCCAAAACACACCAGATAAAGAAAAGCGAATAGTTCAGTCTAACACATGTGCCAGTGAACCATTAAACGTCTGTAAAACTCTGCAGTTATGAAACGTAACTTTAACCTCAGCCAAACTGATTTGCTCAGTTGTAAATAAAACAGCGAAGTAAACGTGACCCGACAGACAAAACCTGAGTGAATTAAGTCCAGCGTTTAACCACTGAGAGCTAAAACTCAGGTGAGGTTTCAAAGCTGTGTGCGGTGATTGGACATCAGCCGATGATAAAGTGGGTTCTCCTATAAAGTGCTCTGTAAGGAAACAAGCTCCAGCAGCTCTGCGCTCGGGAAAAATACTATATATACTTATCTTGTGCAGAAAAATGCGCTGACTGCCAAAATGAAATAAATAAATATATCATTAAATAATTAATGAAATGTGTCAATAATTAATTAAAATGTGAAATACATAAATAATTAATTAAATGTGTCAATAATTAATTAATTAAATGTGTCATAACTATTTATTTAATTAATTAATTCCAATTTTAATTAATTATTGCCACATTTAATTAATTATTTAATGGTGTATTTAATTAATTCATTATAGCAGTCCTGGCATTCCATACAAATGGCTCTTTGGGCGTAAAAGGTTGCAGACCCCTGCTCTAGACACTAGACACCCCTGCCAGGGTTGATCAGGCCCCTGAGTGTGTCACTGGTTTATGTTAAATTGTTATTTCCCTTCTTATTCTGTTTAGTTTCCTACAGTTTATTTTCCATTCACTGCAACTGAGAAATAATACTTACCACTTTAGCATTTATGGAGCCTCATTTCTTCAAAGGGATAGAAAAGGTGATAGAGTCAGATAAACACAATACATGGATACGTCAAATCAAAACCACAATGACACAGTTCAAAAAGATCGTTCTCTTCGCCTCGAAGCCAGGTGCTTCCTGTCACTGCCGGACGCTCGCTTATCGTCTGGAACAAACTGTCACGTACGCAGGCACAATTTTCAGCCACAAGCAAAACATGATTAAACTTTTACCTATAAATGATTCCCTCTAACTAAGTGTGTGTGTGTGTGTGGTTACGTGTGTGTCTATGTGCTAACCACAATCGCACCCTATTTCACCTCGCCGACTAGCTCCTGACCTCTCACCAGACAGAGAGACAGAAGCCGCTCTCGTGTATGTAATAACCGAACCGAAACTATGTATGTGTACTCTACTGAATAAATGTTTTAATCAAGAACCTCTACTAAAAGCTTAATCAAAAAATATAAAAGTATAAAAGATAATAGCATCATCGAAACTGCTCCTCAGACTAACTTTCACTCAGACTCTGGTTTTGGTTTCACTTCCTGCAAAGCATGTAACTTCAAAAACATGTAACTTCCTGTCTTATTTTGGCACAGAGTTACTCTTTCACAATGCAGTCTGCATATAAACATTTAAGATCATAAATTCAACTCAACAGTTTAAAGTGGTTTTAACTGCACCTGTAATAAAAGCTTAATTGGGTGCCAATATGTTTAAACATCTAAATGCAATATCACTATTAATAAATGCGTCAATGCAAATGCTTGTTATATGATTATGATGCAATAGCAATAACAAAATAATGAAACTAGAAATAGTAAAATGAAATAATAAAAATGGCAGAAAAATAACACCTCATTCCCTTACAATCTCTTATAGCCTGCCGTTGCGCCTGTCCTCTGATCCCGATCTCTCTAAGCAGCTTCGCTGTTGCACTGGCAACAAAGCCCCTGCACCCCACTTCCACCTGGCGTACCTTGATCTTCCTCTGTCTTCTGCCTCAGATCCAAGTCCACCTGCATCTGCCAATCCCTGGCGGCCTTTAGCGGGCCCAGGTCTGGGTTTGAGGGGCTTGTCCTCGGCTTGTCTCCTTCCCGGACAAATGCTGATGAAAACTGACGCTCCTCTTGGTTCTTGAAAGATTTGAGCGTTGATGGATTTTCTTTTGCACTCAACTTTCTCGGCTAGACACCTGAGAACCTGGTTGTGTCTCCATGTGTATCTGCCCTCAGTAAGGCTGGTCCTACAACCAACAAAGATGTACTTGAGTGTGGCTGGAACTGTACACAGATTTCCCTCCAACAACCCTCTGTTCCTTCAGCAAGTTGGTGGCTGAGGCCCGAACTTCAGCCTCTCAGATCTGGGTAAACACTTGAGCTCCTTGAATCTGGCTCCAGTGCAGCGGCAGTTTTCACATATACAATGTTGGCATTTTGTTTGCGTGTCTCCAGGTCTGTTCTGAATACAGACTTGAATTTGACCATGTAGGCGGGGTCATCGTCTGAGCTCTCCATCACCTGAGAGAGATGACAAAACACAGGCAGAATCACAGAGCATGAAACCAACTTTTCTCCTCCCAGAAGTTCAGTCACAGACCTGCAACAGAAACAAGAATCAAAGCTCCAAATGACGTAGAGCGTTCATGTACTTATATACACAAACATGTCCTCTACATATTCATGCTGTATTTACACACACATACAGAGGCTGTTTGTCTCTCACACACAGACAGGACACTGAGAAATACATCATGTTAAATATACCTGCAGACTTCCAGCTGTGTTTCCAACCTCTGCACTCTGTCCGTGTCAGCTGTAGTTGCCATGGCAACCTTGGTGTTGCGTGTAGGGGGCGTCCCTGAGCGGCTGCTCGTTTCTGCTGATCCTTTTGAATCATGTCCAGAGTGAAGTCCATCTGGTTGGACTGTCTTGTATCAGTGACTCTTTCTTTTGTCCACGTTCAGTTTGTTGCTGTTCTAATTCTGCAGCGTTTGCTGGACTGTGTTTAAAGTGGCCCACAAGGTCCTGTATTCTTCTTGTGATGGTGCGTCTTGAGCCTCATACATGCCGTCATTTGTTGATCCTAAGAACGTTCCTCAGACCGACTTCTTCAACAACACTAATCGGCCTGCAGTTTGTAGCTACTCACTTCACTATGGTGTTTGTTAGCTTGTCTTTCTTTAGTTTATCTAGACTCCTCCCACAAACTGATCCAACGTAGTCTGCCCAAGCCTCCCACCTCTGTTTGTTTGGGTGGTTTGTTTGCTGCCATCAATAGCGTGTAATGCATTTAAGTGATACTTCAGACTTGAAGCACTCCAACGATAAAAAACTCAATTTTACTTCCAAATAACTTTAGTTGTATCAACACTGCCCTCTGGAACAGTTTAAAATGAACATGTCAAAGATCTGTACCTGTCTCCATGTTTCTGTCCCCGCCCCTTTGTTTCTGTCCTGGGTCATGTGAGCGCTGCAGTAGTATTAGGCCCACCCTCAATGCTCTCATTGGTTGAGACGCATAATGACGCCCATTTCAAGCCAGCACTGATCAACATCCCTCCTGTGACCCATGGCTTTTATATTCAGAGCCAGTGAGCACTTTCACAATAATCATGATTTTAAAAACTCTGTTAATGTGCAATAAAATAATTGTTGTGTTACTCAATTAATGACTTAACGAGATAATAACAGGTTAACTTGCACTAATAATTAGACTTTGGTCACAAACTGATGTGATCTCCATGTTTCCTTTGTTGGACTGTGGATGAGTGTCAGAACTGAATGTACTGAGTAACACTCAGTGTTTAAATATGTGTCAGTTCCAGTTTTAGAGCTCTAAAGTGCAGCTATCATGTTAGGAATATGTTAGGAATAGACAGAAACACTGAGGTCAAATCTTTATTTTACCACTCGCTGCATTCTTGATGTTCATGAATTCAGCAGGTTCATGATTGTCTGCAGCATTAATCTCATATTTCCATTAAAAGTGTTGAATTTGTCTGTTTGATGTTCTTTATGATCTCTGGCACCAGTTCATCTGTTCTGTGAGCATGCACAGATCCTGAAGCAGAAAGCCTGGGTTAACAGAGAAATGATCATCACTGTGATGATGCTCATCATCTCTGACTGGGATTTGAGGTTTTGTCAAGCAGCAAAGAAAGCCTGGCTATGTTTGACTGGGTGTGGAAGCAGCTCCTAGTTTGAGTTCAGGAGACAGACACCCTCTCTACTTTGAAGATCAGCTTCAAACTTTCCTTTTTGATAAAGCTTATAGTTAGAGCTGGATCAGGTGACCCTGAACCATCCCTTAGTTATCCTGCCATAGAGATGAATAACAGATGGATTGTTGTTTTGTGTGTCTGCAGTCTGTCAGGCTGTCTGATCACAAAGGAAGGCTGTACTTCTCTGGCCTCAGCTCTGAGCTCCAACCCCTCCCATCTGAGAGAGCTGGACCTGAGCTACAATCATCCAGGAGACTCAGGAAAGAAGCTGCTGTCGGCTGGACTGAAGGAACCAGGCTGGAGACTGGACACTCTCAGGTATGGAGAGAATGTCTGATAGAGGAGGAAGAGCTGGAAACATTTCCTGTGTCCTTCAGTCACTTCCTGTTTGTTTCCTGCAGATGACACATAAACAATCACACATGCAGGAATATTTTCAGGGACAGACACACTAGTCTAGCTGGATAGTACATGGATATTTATGTAGGGGGTCTCCAAGGAGTCTGTTTGCAGGATCATTTAGGTCACAGGTGTACCTGAGATAGATGCCACTGTGTACCTAATAAAGTGTCAGCCATGTGTATGTTTCCCATGCTGTATGTCCACAGTGACTGAAGGATGAAACAAGGATGTGAATCATTTCAGTCTGTGTGTTCACAAAGAGGCAGACAGGAGCAGCTAACATTTGGAAATGGAAGCTTAAATAATGACAAACATTCACAGCTGAATTCACAATAAATTTATTCTCAAGTGCACATTTTTCTGTTATTGTTCTCAAACAACAGAATGAGAATGAAATAATGATTCTAACAGGGCCCATAAACAGCATTAGCTTAGCAGCATTAGCTTATCATAGTTTCCATCATGGTCACACAAATTGTCACGGCGAGTGAGAAGAAAAGGTAAAGGAGGATCCAAACGCAGGCAGTCGTGAAGGTGATTTATTGAACACGAAATATAGATAGGCAAACGGCAAAACGGAGAACTAAACTATACTGGGACAACTGAACTATTGAGCATGAACAAGAACACGAATCTGGACATAAAGGAAGGAAGACGATGGTACATGATGACGACGGCAGGGAACACACGAATGAAAAATGATGGATACACAGACGGACCAGCAACTACAATGACAGACGGTACTAGCATTGACTGCTAATAATTATTCATCCCTAATTAGAATAAGCCGCCAAAAGCAGCCTACTTAGCACTAACTCCTCACATCGTTGTTACCCAACAGAAAAGAGTATTAGTATTAGCTACTATCATTTTTAATAAGTAAGAGAAAACAGTGTTAGCATTATTAGATAATGCTAACTCACATTAAATTAGCATTAGCTATTTACAACAGCGTACTTAGAATTAGCCGCTGACATTGTTAAAAAGTAAGGGAAAACAGTATTAGCATTAGCGCATAATACTAATTCACGTCAAAGTAGCGTTAGTTAATAACGGCAGCCTACTTAGCATTAACTCCTCACTAATATAATGCTTATTCACATCAAATTAGCATTAGCTGCTCACATTTTTAAAAGGGAAGGGAAAACGATATTAGAATTAGCTGCTAATAATTATTCACCTACTTAGAATTAGCTGCTAATGGCGTCCTATTTAGCATTAACTTTTCACATCGCAGGGGAAAAGTTAAAACTGAATGGAAAAAAGTGTTCATATTAGCTACTCATATTTTACCAGTGTTTGGGCAAAAATCTTGGGTTGTAAACATTTTAACATTTTAACATGGAAACAATTGCAAAATATACATTCATCCTGCATTCCTACCTTACCCTTATTCTTAGTATGTATTGCAATTACCTTTACAATGCACACAATGTAACACAAACAGAATATGAACATATTTCCACCTCATAACAATATACCTTGAACGCTAATATACACACCACCCTTCAACATTTCTGGTGAACTATCATCTCTCAATTAAATCCTTTAAATCTCAATACTTTTGATTGTCTCTTATTTCTGAAGTACTTCAAAGAAAGCTTTCAGTCTCGAGGTTAACTGAGATTCAGTGCATATATCCCACCCATTAAGAGTGCACATGCAGAGGCCATGTCTTCCAGGTCATGCAGAACACCCTAGATGGTTATACCCACATCGGCTGGAGGAGTGCTGGCATCAGCTCTTTTGATGGTAAAGATAGCAAGAGTAATTTGTTCCAGCTCCCTCTTAACAGCTGTAGCTGTAGCTTAGACACAAAAACATAGAAAAATGGCGTCCAGTTAAAAAAAAAGATAAGATAAGATAAGATAACCTTTATTAGTCCCACACGTGGGAAATTTGTTTTGTCACAGCAGGAAGTGGACAGTGCAAAAGTTATATAGCAAAAATTAGAATACAATAAGAATAAATACCGTATACAACTGTACAGAATAGAATAAAATAAAATGCTATATACAGTAAAATAAAATAGAATAAAATATACAATAGGATAAAAATAGAATACAAATGCTATATACAACTGAGTAAAAATACAATGATGCCAGAAAAGATTATAGCACTTGGTGTTATTGCACATGTGTGGAAGTCTTTGTTGTGCAGTCTGACAGCAGTGGGGAGGAAAGACCTGTGAATCTCTCCGTCCCACACCGTGGGTGCCGCAGCCACTGAAGGACCTGCTCAGGGCTGTCAGAGTCTCCTGCATGGGGTGGGAGATGTTGTCCAACAGGGATGACAGCTTAGCCACCATTCTCCTGTCACTCACCACCTCCACTGGGTCCAGAGGGCATCCTAGAACAGAGCTGGCCCTTCGGATCAGCCTGTTCAGTCTCTTCCTGTCCCCAGCAGAGATGCTGCCGCCCCAGCAGACCACACCGTAAAAGATGGCTGAGGCCACCACAGAGTCATAGAAGGTCTTCGTGAGTGGGCCCTTCACTCCAAACGACCTGAGTCTCCGCAGCAGGTACAGTCTGCTCTGCCCTTTCCTGTAGAGGGCGTCTGAGTTATGAGTCCAGTCCAGTTTGTTGTTCAGATGAACACCAAGTTACCTGTAGCTGTCCACAGCCTCAATGTCCATACCTTGGATGTTCAGTGGTTGCAGTGGAGGATGTTTGTGCCTGCGGAAGTCTACCACCAGCTCCTTGGTTTTACTGGCATTGATCTGGAGGTAGTTCAGCTGGCACCAGTCCACAAAGGCTTGAGTCAGTCCTCTGTACTCCTTGTCGTCCCCATCAGTGATCAGGCCGACTATTGCAGAGTCATCAGAGAACTTCTGCAGGAAGCACTGGGTGGAGTTGTGGGAGAAGTCTGCAGTGTAGACGGTGAAGAGGAACGGAGCCAGAACCGTTCCCTGTGGGGCCCCCGTACTGCAGAAGACCCTGTCCAACACACAGCCCTGAGTCCTCACATACTGTGGTCGGTCGGTGAGGTAGTCCAAAATCCAGGTAGTGAGGTGATGGTCCACTCCAGAGTTCTCCAGCTTGTCCTTCAGAACCGAGGGAAGAATAGTGTTGAAGGCACTGGAGAAATCAAAGAACATGATTCTCACAGTGCTCACAGCGGTCTCCAGGTGCGCGAGGGAACGATGTAGGAGGTGAATGACGGCATCATCCGCTCCAATGCCAGGCTGGTAGGCAAATTGAAGTGGGTCCAGTGATGAGCTCACCAGGTGCCGAAGCCGAGGCAGGACCAGCCGCTCCAGGGTCTTCATCAGGTGGGATGTCAGAGCCACCGGCCTGTAGCCGTTGAGGTCCTTGAGGCGTGAAGTCTTTGGCACTGGAACAACACAGGAGGTTTTCCAGAGCTGTGGGACTCTTCCCAGCCTCAGGCTCAGGTTGAAGAGGTGCTCCATCACCCCGCACAGTTGGTCTGCACAGGACCTGATGACCCTTGAGCTGATGCCATCTGGGCCCGCTGCCTTCTTGCCATTAATCCTCCTCAGTTCCCTCCTAACCTGGGTGGTTGAGAGAGACAGGCTGGAGCCTTGTGATGAGTGTGTATTGGATGCTGTTGTTGGGGGTGGGGAGGCGTGAGCAGGGTGAATAGAGGAGGTGTGAAGTGTGTCAGGTGTCAGAGGTGGAGCAGCAGCAGTGGGGGTGGGTGAGTCTGCAGCCGATGTTGGAGACTGCCTCATGGCTGAATCAAATCTGTTGAAGAAATGATTCAGTTCATTTGCCCACCTCACATCCCTCCCAGGAAGAGAGTTCTGATGTTTGTGGCCTGAGATGGTTCTGAGGCCTCTCCAGACTTCACCAGCGTTGTTTTGCTGAAGCTGGTTCTCCATCTTCTGCCTGTAGCTGTCCTTCCCATTCCTTATCAGTCCCCTCAGCTCTCTCTGTACCCTTTTCAACTCCTCTTTGTCTCTGGATTTGAAGGCCCTCCTCTTCTGCTTGAGGCTTTAATTTCTGGGGTAATCCAAGGTTTGTTGTTGGAGAAACACTGTACAGTCCTGGTAGGTACGGTGTTATCCACACAGAAATTAATATAGTCAGTAATGCATGTAGTAAGGCTGTCGATGTCCTCTCCGTGGTCGTCACAGATCACCTCCCACACAGTCGACTCAAAACAATCCTTAAGAGCCTCCTCGCTCTCCTCCGACCATCTCTGTACTGTGCGGGTGGCTGGTGGCTCCCTGCACACTAAGGGCTCATACACAGGGACAAGGTGACAAGGAGTCAATAACGGTAGCCTACTTAGCATTAACTGCTCACTAATATAATGCTAATTCACATCAAATTATCATTAGCTGCTCAAGTTGTTATGAGAAAAACGGTATTAGCATTAGCTGGTAATAATTATTCGCCCCTAATTAGAATTAGCCGCTAATGGCAGTATACTTGGCATTAACTCCTCACATCGTTATAATGCAAATGAAAAGCGACAGCATTATCGGATAATGCTACCTCACATCAAATTAGCATTAGCTAATAACAGCAGCCTTCTTAGCATTAGCTGCTCACATTGTTATAATGCAAGGGAAAAGAGTTAACACTATCGGATAATGCTAATTCACATCAAATTAGCATTAGTTAATAACGGTAGACTTCGTATCATTAGCTGCTGTCATTCTTACAAAGCAAAGAAAAACAGTATGAGCATTAGCTGCTAATGCTTTTTTATCTAAAATTAGAATTAGCCACTAATGGCATCCTATAGCATTAACTCTTTACATCGCAGTGGAAAAGTTAAAATTGAATGAAAAAGAGTGTTCGCATTAGCTACTTGTATTGTTAAAAAGTAAGAAAAAACATTGTTAGCATAAGCGGTTAATGCTAATTCATCTCAAATTAGTATTAGCTAATAACGGCAACCTACTTAACATTAGCTGGTCACATTAAAGCAAGAAAATTTGGTATTAGCATTAGCTGCCAATTACTATTCCCCTAAAATTAGCATTAGCCACTAATGGCAGTCTACTTATCATTAACTCCTCACTAATATAATGCTAATTCACATTAAATTAGCATTAGCTGCTAGCATCAGCCTACCTAGCACTAGCTGCTCACATTGTTAAAAGGGAAGGGAAAACTATATTAGCATTAGCTGGTAATAATTATTCACCCCTAATTAGAATTAGCCGCTAATGGCAGTATACTTAGCATTAACTCCTCACATCGTTATAATGCCAATGGAAAGTGACAGCATTATCGGATAATGCTAATTCACATCACATTAGCATTAGCTGCTAGCATCAGCCTACCTAGCACCAGCTGCTCACGTTGTTAAACGGGAAGGGAAAACGATATTAGCATTAGCTGGTAATAATTATTCACCCCTAATTAGAATTAGCCACTAATGGCAGTATACTTGGCATTAACTCCTCACATCGTTATAATGCAAATGAAAAGTGACAGCATTATCGGATAATGCTAATTCACATCAAATTAGCATTAGCTGCTAGCATCAGCCTACCTAGCACTAGCTGCTCACATTGTTAAAAGGGAAGGGAAAACGATATTAGCATTAGCTGGTAATAATTATTCACCCCTAATTAGAATTAGCCACTAATGGTAGAAAAAGAAAACAATTAGCATTATTGAATAATGTTGACTTTGGCCCACTGGAAAAGTTCAGAACTAAAGATTTAGGAGTGTTGCTCGATAGCTCTTTCTCATTTGAGAAACAAATAAATTCTGTTATTAAAACCAGCTGTAAGGTTTATATTGTTGATTGGTATTTATGGTTAGAAAAATTTACTCATATATGCTTAGAGTTTGATAATCGATTGCATAATGATAGAGGTTTGATCCTTAGTAGTCTGTAAAGACTCTGTGTGCCTTCCAGAGTGCTCTGGCATGCACACACAGCTTGGGGTCATGAGAGAGGTCGTACCTTCTCTTACTCATTTATGGTGTAGGAGGACACCTACTCTGTGTCTGGTTAAGTATAAGAGCCCTTTGTTAGGGGGACCGCTGGACTCTTAGCACCAGCTTTGGGGTCACAGGGTCACATCTGGAACACACACACACACACACACACACACATACCTACACTATGCACAGACTGGTACTCTTTGTTCATACCTGTGTAAGACGTCGTATGTTAATGAACTTATGCATATTCATGTAACCTCAATAAAGAGCAGTGTTACGAGGGAGCAGACGAGAGCGACTGAGGTCAAGTGAAGGAACGGCGCTGTCACAGTTCCCTCCCTCATGAATTGTCTGGTTCCAGCAGTGGCTCTGTGACCCATCACCAGCTTTTTCCACTGGTTACCAGTACGTCGTAGAATCCACTTCCAGATCTTGTTGTTTGTCTTTAAGTCTCTGAATGGATTGGCTCCATCTTATCTCTCTTTAACAAAAATAATCCAAGTCGAGCCCTCAGGTCTGCAGATAAGCAGCTTCTGACCAGAACTAGCCGTAAAAACAGAGGTGAGCTTTATCGATCGCTGCAGCCAAACTCTGGAACAGTCGCCCTTCACATCAGGTCGTCACCAACACTCGACATTTTTAAAACCCGGTTGGAAACACATTTGTACTCTGTAGCTTTCAATTCTGACGAGTCTTTATAGTAATTACTGTGTATGTTTCCTATTTTATCTCTACTCTGTAAAGCACTTTGGCTCAACCTGTTTTTAAATGTGCTGATAAATAAATGTAGATTTCTTTGAATAAAACAGTGGAGCCGAGCTTTGAGCCATCCTCAGTGTGTAACAGTGTGTGTCTGAGAGCCATGTAATGTCCATGTGTGCATGCTGACTGCTCTGACCCCCCTCCTCCTTTCAGGGTGGAGCCTGCTGGAGTCCGATGGTTGAGACCAGGTCTGAGGAAGTGTAAGTGTGTTTTTAATGGGATTCATGAAAACAAAGCAGCACACATTCAACCATCTTCATCATGTCAGGAGTCATCATCAAAGTGTCAATCAATGAACAGATGATGGATCAATAACTGCAGCTGGATTGTGTTTGTTCTCTCCATCAGATTCCTGTCAACTCACAATCGACACAAACACAGTACACACAAACCTCCAACTGTCTGACAACAACAGGAAGGTGACAAATGTGGAGGAGGTTCAGTCATATCCTGATCATCCAGACAGATTTGTTTCCAGTTATCAGCTGCTGTGTAGAAATGGTCTGACTGGTCGTTGTTACTGGGAGGTCGAGTGGAGAGGACATGTTTATATATCAGTGAGTTACAGAAGCATCAGAAGGAAAGGAGGCAGTGATGACTGTGTGTTTGGATACAATGATCAGTCCTGGAGTCTTTACTGCTCTGATGATGGTCCTCGTTCTGTCAGGCACAATAAGATTAAAACATCCATCTCCTCCTCCTCCTCCTCCTCCTCCTCCTCTGTCTCTAACAGAGCAGCAGTGTATGTGGACTGTCCTGCTGGCACTCTGTCCTTCTACAGAGTCTCCTCTGACACTCTGATCCACCTCCACACCTTCAAGACCACATTCACTCAAACTCTTTATCCTGGGTTTAGAGTCTATCCTGGTTCCTCAGTGTCCCTGTGCTGAGTGTAAAGAGTGTCTCCTGTTAGAGAAACACTCTGATTGTTGAACAGATAGTTCAGTCTGTACATGTCTGTCTCTTTCACTCACAAACACGTTTTCAGATTCATGGATTCAATCAGTTGATGTTTGAAACTCTTCTAAATGATTCCTTGTAAACTTCTTCCTCTTCAGTCACAAACAAACAGGAAGTGATGTCACATGTGTTCCTGTCCACACAGCAGAATGAGTCTATTGCTGACAGTGATGTACAAACAGAGTGAGCATTTCTGAGGCCCAAAATAAACTGAGTAGTTCACTGAATGAACAATGGACTGTGAGCTCAGTTCCTTCATCATTAGTATGGATTATATATGTATATGTATTATATTAGTATCATATATATCAGGTGCTGCTGGTTTCAGTCATTGTGCAAATGTGCTGTTTGTAAGGTTGTAAAGCTGCAGTCAGCTGAGACTGAAGAAGTCACCTGATCAGTGAGCAAACGTGAAAACGTCCAGATGAACAGAATCAACCTTTTGGGATCAGCCAGCAATGCAGCATCATTGTTGTTCAGGTTCAGAGGTTTGCAGGAATGAACTGATGACCAGAAACAGCTGCAAAGTCCAATAAAATACCAGCTGGAGTTCAGCTGCATTTGAAGAAGTCAAAGAAAAGTAAGGATGGCAAAGGGCGATGTTTTCTTCCAAAGAACTGAAAACATGGCCGACGCCTCATTAGAAGAATAATCTGGACATTTGTGAGGAACTCTAACCAAGAAAGCAACACAAGAAAGCAACGTCACACAGATCCAACAGACAGTTTCCATGACTGGAAGTGTTCACTGTAAAAATGCTACATTGCATTATTGCATCCTCTCACCACAGGAGGCGCTGTTGGCACCACTGATTGCTGATCATCTCTGATGATCTGATTGATACTGTGAATAACGGGACTCACTGAACTCTGTGACACAGTGAAGATTACAGAGTTTAACATCTGACTGACGTCACACAGACAGAAGGATGAACCAGTGAGGCACAGAACACAGTTACTGGAGATACTGGATCAGCTCCATGTGAACCTCTGATGGAGAAGCTGCTGACCCAGAGAAACATCAGGACATGACAGGCAGCTGCACTGATCTAACAACATGTAGCAGAGCTGATCTATGTTAGAGGATCTATCACAGCAGCTGAAAGTCCAACACTGGATACCAGCTGAGCCTGTGCTGAGTGTTACAGGAAAAGAAACACTGACACTGGTAGACACAGTGATGCTGACTGGGGCACAGAGCTGAATGATGCAGCATCAGGACACTGTTTCAGTCTGACTGACAGAGAAACCTGTAGCTGCATCTACATGTGAGGCAGAGGCCACACAAGCAGCTTTCTATGTTTCACAGTGACTGAGATCTTCAGTGGGGTGGACATGCTCCTGTACAGACCTCTGAGGAGAACCAAGGTGCAGTCAAAGAGTCCAGTCTGTCCTCACAGATGTGAACATGTGGTTTCATCAGGTCTGCTGTCAGCTAGCAGGCTCACATCAGAATCACTGTTCCTGAAAAACACAGTCTGTGTGACATCATCAGTCAGCTGATCGTCCCAGATCTGAATGGTTTCTGTCTCTACTGAGGAAGTCAGAGAATCTCACTGAGGTGTGGATCAGGTCTGAGTGACCTGTGGAGGGACAGCTTTAAACAGTCGACAGGTCTCACGTCCTGCTCAGTCTGGTAGCAGATACCTCGTATTGTTCCAGATGTGCTGACATCACCAGCAGCAGCAGCAGCACAGCTGTGTGATACGATGAATCTCAGTTATTGATCCAACACACAGTAAATACAAAGATCAGGATTTATGAGAGTAATCATTATGAGTCTGAACACATGATCACTGAATTTTAGTCTCCACAATAATAAGCTTACACAAGCAAACACAGCTTTCAGCTCTTATTTTGAAACTTATTTAGAGAGCTGTGATGTGAGCGTGCCTGGCTCTGAGGCACTTGGGTCAGCCTCTGTTGTTTAGAAGTGTTACAGACTGTGAATGACACGGACCTGTCAGTTTCATGTTTGTCTGTAACACAGCTCAGGGGCTCCATGCTGAACGCATCCATCCAGTGTTATTGATCCAGGACTAATACCAGCATTGGGATCAATACTACACAATCACATGTGTCCACGTGATGGATTTGACCAGCTTTATTCATTAATGATCAATCAGCTTATTTACTGCATCTGAGTCCACCTTCATTGAAATGATCCAACCCATGAAAATGACATCAGTCCTACAGAAGCACTTAATGCTAACAGGAAGTCATTTATTAAGGTGGAATAACACAGAGACACACAACCACTCACAGTTAACCTGACCCCACTAACTGCATGTGTTTGGACTGTGGGAGGAAGCTGGAGTACCGGAGAGGACGCACACAAACACGGGAGAACATGAAGCTCAGCACTGAAACAAAGATGGTGGATTTGACCTCAGGACCAGGCACGTAATTTCCAGGGGGGTTACGGGGGTCATGACCCCCCAATAATCAGATCCAGCTACAATGAAACTGTCAATTTCATTTACTTTTACTGTTTTAAAGCTATCAGGCTGCTTTGTGGCTCACTTATACTAAACTAAGATACTTTCAGTGTGAATCACTTGCAGGAACACAGACAGGATTTAAAGTGCAGATCTTTACAGTCTCTGTCTCAAAGTTGGTCTAAACATGCTAACAGCTCTTTGTTTCTTTCAGTTTTCACTGGTTTGATGTAATCAAAGTAATTTTAAAGAACCAGACAATTGTTGTTATTTTAGTTCTATAATTTCATAAATCGTGGTGTGGATCTAAGTCAACATTCAACATAAATAAGATAATACAGCACTTTTGATGTTTGCCTTTTTATTTTCCCAGCAGTGCTCAGGTTGGTTCTCGGCTACATTTACATGACAGATGTTAATGTGTTCAGCAGCTGGACTCATCTGAGGAAGGAACATTGGAAAGGTGCTCAGTGCACAACTGCATCACCAACTTTTTAATAAAAGAGCCTGGATTTTATTGTGTTTACATATTTTTAACATTTTACTTAAACACTTTTGTGAAGGATGAAAATATTTTCAGAAGGAAGTTTTTCCTTCTGTCCGACTGTAGTACACACAATACTGCGTCTCGCCCCATTATCACTGCACACTGCCTCAGGCCGGTGATGAGCGCCCCCTGGTGTCACAGTGTTGATGACGTCATGCAAAGTGAAAAATAAACTGTTTGTTAGATTTGTATTGTGATTGTCATTTATGCTTAGAAATATCTACTTATATATTCTTAGAGTTTTATAATTAGGTTTAGATTGGTAGAGGTTTGATCCTTAATAGTCTGCAAGCTTTGTGTGCATTCCAGAGCTCTCTGACTTTCACACCCACATTTTAGGAGCATGGGAGAGGTCGTACCTTGTCTTATTGTTTTATGGTAGGATAAACGTATCTATATCTGTTTTAGGCTAAGTGCCTTTTGTTTAGATGGACGGCTCTGGGGAGTCTTCCTGGGGTCACAGTTTGACCCCCACACACACATACACACACACACACACACACACACGGTATTCTTTGTTCACATGTATACCTATGTAAAGAGGTCATATGTTAATGAACCTATGCATATTCATGGAAACACAATAAAAGAGCAGTGTTACGGGAGAGCGGACGAGAGCAACTGGGGTCAAGCGAAGGAACGGCGCCTGTCCAGTTCTCTCCCGTGCACGTGAAACATAAAGAATGTTGCCTACTCGAGTCTTGCTTGTTGTGTGATTACATTGCCTTCAACGTTCCAGCGAATAGGTTCAAGCTACAAACCTATCACTGTTAATAAAAAATCATGTGTCCATTCTCATGTTTGCATCGTGTTTCTGTAAAATCATCAGCTGTTTTCTGAACCTTCTTCATTGTTTGACTCATTCCAACAGCTGTGAGCTGTGATGGAGTCAGAGCAGCTTCATCACTGATGTTCAGGTGAAGCTCAACTTAATAAACTTTAGAAATGATCAGGATGTGTTCAGGTTGGATGTGTAAAATAGTTGTGTGTGAGGTCACAGTGCTTCATATGTGTGTGTGGGCTGAAGCACACACGTGTGAGTCCTCAGAGGTTTCACACACATCACTGCACATATTTATAATCCTAGTTTAAGCTTGTGGATCATATCGGACACATCAGCAGCTCTTTGGAAACAAAGAGATCATTTGAGATTTAAGATGATGTTTTTCTATCCATGGCAGCTTAAACTGCTGAGGCTCGGGAAACATGAAGAGGATAATTGAGAGGAAGCATCAGTTCTGTCTCATCTAACTACACAGTATTATAATCATGCACTTATGTCTCAAACTAAGACAAAATGAGACAAAATAAGTTATGTGAGTCTTTAGATTATCAGTAAATTCTGGTCATAGTTTGACGCTCAGTGGAGCCATTTTTGGTTTGTGATGAGTGTTTTGTGATGGTCAGCTTCTGTTTTGTGAATCGCTCCTTGTAATTTAGAAGATCATGCAGAAATGTGCGCGCCCTTATGTGAGAGGACATGGAGAGAGTGTCGCAGACTCGAGGTGAGAAGATAAACCTCGGAGCTGGATGGCCTGCACGTTACCTATGTGCATCTTTTCAATGACATCAAGTGAACCCATAATAAGCATTTCTATGACATCATATCCATTTCTAATGAGAGATTATTTTTTAAATGAGGGAAACCTGGTCTAACAACACGCTAACAACAGAGCTAAAGGTTCATCACATGTGAGACGGTGGAACTGAAACACTGTGTATAAACAGCTGAGACAAAACTATATATAAACACTCATTTATTCCAGTTTAGTTTACAATGATTTTTAAAGTAACATGGAATGATTCATGTTCATGAGCTGCTACAAACACAACGATTTGTCTTTATATGGTTGGACTACAAGGCTTGTGTTGAGGGTCTTGGTATAATGTGTGAATAACAGCAAGAAATGATCGTTTTCCATTTTACCAAAGTGTAATAACATCACCACAGCAACAAATAATGTGATTGTCTGCAGCTAAAATATATAGTGAACATGGTTTTATAATAGTGTGCAAACACAACCTCACTCTGCTATATACGAGGAGCCAACCACAGCTGTCCGGGTCTTCATCCACGACCTCCGCCATCATTTCTTTGCTCACCATCATTCACTTAATTGCTTAGATTGGTTTAAATCAAACTCCATTACAGATTCAACTCCACTATATAACAGGATGTTGACTTTGGATTTGGTGCAGTACCACCTTAAAAAAATGAGGAAACTAAGAGATTACAAAAAGAAGTGGAAGAGTTAAAGAGCTGCAGCAGATTAACAGTTTCTGACAGTCATGTGTTAGAAATAGGACGATTAGCTGAGCTGAGGGATCCATCTACTGCTCAATGAAGCCTCATCAGAAACAGTCTCAGTGGAAGGATGGCTCTATTCTTAAGGAAGGACACGGGGAGAAAGACTGGCGTCTGTCACATTACACAGGAACTGGACTGAAAATCAGCTGCAAATATTCATCAGTATGTGCAAACATATTATGGAATTCAGGAAAGTACCATCAGAAGTTGATCCACTATGCCAGTGGTTCCCAAACTTTTTTTGCCAGGCCCCCCTTTGTTTTACAAGAAAACTGTTCGCGCCCCCCCCCACCACCTAAACCCCCCCCCCGCACAAACACATCCTCCAAACATACACACCCATATTTTGCTCCATTGCGGTTTATTTCACACCTAACATTTAGTAAACGATTAAGCAAATACAAGTAAATGGCAATAAATTACAGGTAGTAATAAAATATACTGCTAACTCTTTTACGCTACGTCCACACCTACACGGGTATTTTTGAAAACGCAGCTGTTTCTATGCGTTTGGGCCTTTCGTCAACACGTAAATGGCGTTGCGATTCACCGAAAACGGAGATTATTCAAAACTCCTTTTTTTGCGTTTACGTGTGGACGAGGATTACAGAGTTCGTCACCCAATGTCAAAGGTGTGTGCCTTTTTTCACGTCATGCTGTGCGCCACGTTATTGTTTACATGAGATGAATTGCAGAATGGCAGATAGAGACAAAATACTGTTAATCTGACTGTCTGCAGGTTTTACACGCTTACATACACACACGCAGTTACTGTCCCTCCATTTAGCAAGGCAGAGGCGTCATGGTGTAATTATTTTACATGTAGTTGTTTTTTTCCTGTGTAATAATATTCAACATTGCTATCAATACATTTTTCAAAAAATGCCTCTCTGTGCAAAATGGGTTTAAACACATAAACAGCTGTGGGATACTGTTTGTCCGTGATTTGAACAGGGGGAACAAATTACGGCAGGATCAGTCTGATATTATTTGTATCCCACTGTAACTTTACTGCATAAAGAGCTAACATGTCCAAAATGTCAGGAGTAGTTAGTTATTACAAGAAGTGTTTGTGAACTAAAAATCAAGAATGTGGGATACTGTTTGTCCGTGATTTGGAGAGCCGAGCGCGTGCTCCCAACGCAGGGAAAAGTAATTTTGCAGGGGAGACCTACCTTGGCACTTGTGCAGGTGAAGCCAAAGGGAAGATATGCTTCACCATATTTTCCTGTCTTTGGCTTGGAAGGAAGTTGGTTTGGAAACATATTTGGCAATGCTTCATCTCCTGCTTTGCGTTTATGTGGGAGCCCCGTCAAAAACCTGTCCATTATGCTAGCAGTGTCCAAGCTTTCTTTTTTTTTTTTTTCCTTTTCATACCGTGCCCCCCCTGCAATGGCTCTGCGCCCCCCCTAGGGGGCGGGCCCCACACTTTGGGAACCTCTGCACTATGCAAATGTCTGATTGGCAGCGGCTTCATTTTTCACTATGAACAAACTGCTAATGCAGTATGCAGCATCACAGGACTTCAGTCATGGATTGGCCTCCCCAGACCTCAACATTACTGAAACATCTTAACAGAGGATGGAAACAAAGGGAACCAACATTAAAGAAAAGAGCTGCTCCTGAATACTTCCTCACAGAAAACACAAAAAAGCTTGACTAAGAGACTTCAGGCTGTGCTGAATAATAAAGGTGAACTGACTTCCAGGGTCCTTAGTATCATATAAGCTCAGGTTTTGTCTTATATACTGTATTTCATTTATATAACAAAAAATATAGAAAGGAGGGTGGTTTAAGATGTCTGTAGAGATTTATTCATTATCTTTAAACAAACAAAGAAAGCACCATCCAGTCGTCTTCAGTCTGTATGAAAAACAGGGGAAAAGTCAAATTAAACCTTTGAAATTTCTTTCACAATAAATCCAATCATGACCAAAATCAAAAAAAGTGTTTAAACACACTTTTCCATAAAGCTATCAATTGGAAATGTTCCAGTAAACATGTCTTGTGTTTCTGCTGTTTTCCTTTCATGTGTCCACAGTTGACAGGTAACCCTATTGGAGTGGCCATAGTGACGGGTGGCGTCTCAGCTTCAGTGTGTTGATGGGCACAGCCATGGTTCCCACAGCTGGAGTTGGTACACGCCGAGCTGTGAGAGGACAGAGATGGAGAACATTTAACTATTTAACAGGAGATACGTTACGACTAACAGACGACTGCTGTTTAAATGATGTCTTTGCAGCCCTTATGCTACATGTTACACAACTTTTCTTCATGCCAACAAGACTGAGGTGCCACATAGTTGACACATACAACTGATTATGATGCATATTTTACTATTTATTATTGAAAGCCTGGAGATACTCTGTGCATGGCTGATGTGAAGTATGATTAGTACTAAATGACTTACACCATCAACAACAGAGGCAATGAAAGCTTTGTTGTTAACAGGTTGGATGGGAAAGTCAAATTTCTAATTCTGCTCTTGTGTTGGGTAAAGTTCTTCTCACTGCAGCAGATTTATATCTGTGGTTTCACAGGGCGTGATGTGGACCTCAGCACTGAGGTGCAGGTCTCCTTGGAGACGGCATCCTGGCTGAAATATTACCATGCTTCCAAAACACTTTCAGCTTTTATTTTGAAACAAACAAAACTGAAAACTAATCCCCTTCTTCCTCTTTTTATTTGTTCTTCAGAGGAGTGTCACCTGGACAAACTCAGGGCTATTCTAGGGCCTTTGTTATTATTTGACTCCATATAAATAAAACTGAATTGAATCAAACATTTGCTGGCAAACAAAAACTCCCAAACAGCTAAAATACTTTATTCTCTTTTTTAACAAATATGTTGAAGTCCATCCATAACAACACAGCTGAGATCTCCTTTTTAATCAAGTGTTTACATCCTTTGTACAGATCTGGGGTCCGTTCTTCGTACCTCGCTTACTACATCCAAGATCAAATGATCGCGCCAACTTTGAGCTCGCTAATCCGGTTCTCCGAACACACCTGTTGTTGACGATTAGTATAGCTGGATGAAGTAATCTGAGATCACTGGGTGGCTTAAAAGGGGCTACGCATCGATAGTAGAAACATTGATCAGCAACCCTTTGATTGGTCAGCGAAGATGTCGAAGGAGCGGGCACAGTATTTCACGGCAGCAGAGCAAGAACTCTTGATTGAGGGATTTCAGGAGTTTCAGAGTTTAATTAAAACGCAAGGGAACACTGCAAAGGCTGCAAAAGCAAGGAGAGAGGGCTGGCAGAAAGTTGTTGACAAATTAAACTCGTAAGTAATTTATTATATTATATTACATTATATCCTCTTTTCACATTAGAGCCACAACAGGACCCACTAGAACATGGGAACAAGTAAAAGTGAAATATAAGAATATTCTACAGAATGGTAATATTTATCACTTATATTGCTTTTAGTCTATGAAAAGAGACCCTGGAATAATCTGTTTGTTTGTTTATAACAGCAACCAAGAAAAGGGCAGAGCAAATAAAGACAGGTGGTGGTCCTGCACCCCCTCGTCACACCCCGGCTTTTTGTACTGTGACATTTATTGATATTGTGGGTTTTTTTGTGTGTAGTTTTACATAACACTCCATCACTTTTACCTGTTCCCATGCAAGGGGTGACTGAAGCATGCACAGTAAGTTGGGAGGTATATATATATATATATATATAGAGAGAGAGAGAGAGAGAGAGTGTTAAGTAAATAATACCCTCACGGGAAAATCGATATCTCTCTATGAGCACACTGTCGCGCTGAGCTAAAGGATCCCGTCTATCCCGCAATATCCACTGAATTCTGAAAACTCTCCTTATCAATCTTGCACCTTCCGCAATGGGTTGCTCGCGTACAAACGGACAGGACATGGCTGCGACAGACTTCCCAAATCCACCTTCGCTTTTATAGCCGTGGTCTCTCATCTTGATTACACGAAGTGTTTTACTATTACTACTCTAAAATATGAATTACATCTGACATGATCTACTACATGAAATAGAATGATTAATAGTACATTTCCCTTTTTTTAGGAAATGACCTGTATGTATCTGTATGAAATCAATAAAAGAATCAAATACTGCATTATCTTTAGTTACATTGATAATATTTATTTATGGTAAAACGGAGAAATATCGCTGTTGCTTTCGTATAAATGAAGCGGACATACCTGAGTGGCCGCGATCTAATCCTGTTTACATAAAGTAAGCCTGCTCCCGACCAGGTTTACGCTTACGGATCTGTTGCTATGACAGCAAGTCCCGGATGAGCTTCGGAGAACCGAATGATCCAAGATCACGCGAAATCGTCAACAATCAAATCCAGCTAACTTACTTAGCGAGGTACGAAGAACGGACCCCAGGTGCTCCATTTAAGTAAACACATGTGAATTATAATTAAAAGTAATAGGGGAATAGATGAGGTTCTTCTAGTTTTAGGCAATCCATCAGTCTGAATAGCTCTGTAGCATCTGGAGGCACAAAGTTACAAAGTTATTGGGAGCCATCTTCAGTGTGGTAAACTCACAAAGTCTGGTATTGTCAGTGTAGGACCCCTGCATGTATGTTTGTGAGCTACTGGGACAGTGTGTGATTGCACAGGAGCTCCTAAGGCTTCTGAGAATAAGAAGGATGCTGAATAATCTGTGGTGGACAAACACATTATGTGTGTTACGTTTTTATTTGACTTTTTTTTTTTTTTTTTTTAGCAATTCTATACCCAGGTCAAAATTAGATTAAAAATACACTGTAAGTAAGTTATATTAAATATAAATGTATTCGTTCATTGGTTAGTTATGTAACTACTTGGAAGGATGGATCTCGCGGAACAAATACACTTCCAACCTATTTTATGAGTGTGTTGTTTATTTTATACATGATGCATGTATCTGGTATGTTTATAAATGTCAGGAAATCAAAAGCAAAGGGAGACTACACGAGGGCACATGTTTGAACAAGTATGGTTCATTCATCATAATTATTTATTAATCAGAAAACATAAACAGTAGCCCAATATCAGAACTGTAACATGATATTGAATAGAAGCTGCAGAGTAGAAAATCATAATGAAGCAGTTCATTTTAATTTGTAGATTCAAGCTGCTCTTTGCATTTTGTCCACTGGATGCCACAAAAGAGAATTGTGTTGGAAAGCTTTGAGTAGGGAACCCTTTTTTAAATACGAGCTTCAATGCTTCATAAAGCTTTATTTGGCCGTCGCTGGTTTCTGTCATGTGATTAAAAACAATGACAAAAAAATAAAACTGGAAGGGCGAACCATAAGTACATGACAGTACAAGTACAGCACACCGCAGACCACGGCCTCTCTGTGTGAGGATCTAAACGTATTCTACGCTAGATTCGACACAGCGAACACCATGAGACCGGACAGTGTGCGCACCGCGGATGACGTCAGTGCGCACACTGTGTCTGAGGAGGATGTGCGGAAGTGCTTCAGGAGGGTGAACGCACGCAAAGCTACTGGTCCGGATGGGATTCCCGGCCGCGTCCTCAAGTCATGCGCGGCTCAGCTAGCTGGAGTGTTTACACACATCTTCAACCTTTCCCTCTCTCTGTCTGTAGTCCCAGCCTGCTTCAAAATGGCCACCATCGTCCCTGTACCCAAATCCTCCACCATCTCCTCATTGAACGACTGGCGACCTGTAGCCCTGACCCCCATCGTGAGCAAATGCTTCGAGAAGCTGGTCAGGGACTTCATCTGCTCTGCACTACCCGACTCACTGGACCCTCTACAGTTCGCATACCGCCACAACAGGTCCACTGATGATGCCATAACCCTGACACTCCATACTGCCCTGTCACACCTGGAGAAGAGAGACACGTATGTGAGAATGCTGTTTGTAGATTACAGCTCAGCATTCAACACCATCGTTCCCTCGAAGCTGGACAGGAAACTGCAGGATCTAGGACTGAGCTGCTCCCTCTGCAGCTGGATCCTTAACTTCCTGTCTGACAGACGCCAAGTGGTCAGACTGGGCAGCACCACCTCATCCCCCATCACACTGAACACTGGTGCTCCACAGGGGTGTGTACTGAGCCCTCTACTGTACTCACTCTACACCTACGACTGCACGGCCACTAACAACTCCAACATCATTGTGAAGTTTGCGGATGACACTACAGTGGTGGGTCTTATCACCAACGGTGATGAGACGGCCTACAGGGAGGAGGTCAGCGCCCTGACCCACTGGTGTCAAGACAACCATCTCACCCTCAACGTTGCAAAGACAAAGGAGTTGATAGTGGACTTCCGGAGGTGCAGGGAAGTACACACCCCCATCACCATCAACGGCGCCGCTGTGGAGAGAGTGAGCAGCTTCCGCTTCCTTGGTGTACATCTGGCTGAGGATCTCACATGGTCAGTACACATAAACAAGACAGTGAAGAAGGTGCAGCAGCGCCTCTTCTTTCTCAGGAGACTGAAAAGATTCGGCATGAGCCCCCGCATCCTCAGGACCTTCTATCGCTGTGCAATTGAGAGCATCCTCACTGGATGCATCACCATCTGGTACGGCAACAGCACCGCTTACAACCGCAAAGCTCTCCAGAGAGTAGTGCGGTGTGCTGAACGGATAATTGGAGGTGAGCTTCCCTCCCTCCAAGACATCTACAGGAAGAGGTGCCTGAGGAAAGCGGGGAGGATCATCAAGGACTCCAGTCACCCCAGCCATAAACTGTTCAGACTACTTCCATCAGGAAGGAGGTTCTGCAGCATCCGGTCCCGTACCAGCAGACTGAGAGACAGCTTTTTCCACCAGGCCATCAGACTGCCGAACACGTCATAGACACCTCACCCTCACTACTGGAACTTCAACATTATGCACTCCATACTGTACATTAATGCAACTGTTTTGCACATGTCTGACTACCAACCTCTGTATATTTTATATATCTTATTTTATTGTTTACTCTATTTCATTTGTAAAATATGTATACACACACACACACACACACACACGTAGAAAAACATATTTAGTATACACATCCAATAATGCATATACTCTTATATATTGTACATATATTTATTACTTTCAGATTTAGCCATTCTTATATTTTTGCTTGTTTTACGTTATTGTATTTTTGCACAACTCTGTTGCTTGAGAAGCTCGCACACAAGAATTTCACTCGCATGTACTGTACCAGTGTACCTGCACATGTGACGTGACAATAAAAGTGATTTGACATGAAGGAACTTATCACAGGAGGATGAGACGGGAAAAATAAAAGAATAAAGCAACATCAACAGTAACTGGAAATAAACCCTCCAGACTGAAACACTGAGGAATAACATGAAGATGAAATAGAAACAATCAGCAAACTAATAATCACATAGAAAATATTTAATAATAAACACAAAGTCCAGAAACTCAAAGAGCCAGGACCGTGACAGTTTCAGCCTGCTGTATTTCTGTGCTTGTTTCCACGGTGACTGGGGTGACCAGCATGTTTGTCCCTCTGATTTCCAAAAGTGAACATGTGTCAGCAGAAACCTGTAGCTCACAAACACGTCTGCATTTATCTCTATGAAAGCCAAAGAAGAGGCCACGCCCACAAACACTGTGACAGAAGAGCCTAAAAACAGATGTTAGCCCACATCTGTGCTCAGACACAGCTGGGAGAATGACGTGTGGATAATAAAGTTTAATTGGCTGTCACATGATTCAAGCAGAAAAGCTTTTGAAACATTTTTCTTTTTCTCTCAGTCTTCTTTCTTCTTCCATCTCCAGCCAAGAGCTTCCCATACGGCTGCACTCTCCACCTCACACTGACTCCACCCACTCCTTTCTTCTTCAGCTGCTCCTTCACCTGTCAGACAGCAGCCACAATGTCTTTTCTTTTCATTCAAAATCAGGAAATTGATATACATATAAACGGTGTGAGTGTAAAGGTGGACTGTGGGAACTTGCCCTTGTCAGCAGCTCTGCTTTCACAGCAGAGTCATTCAGATCCACAGGAGGGTCCTCCACATGTACTGTGATCTTCACTACCTGCCTCTTTACTGCAGACACAGAAACAGAAGCTAAATGAAGCCACCATCATATTTATACATTTAAGCACAGAATGACACTCCTAGCTGATTTAAACCATCACTGCTACTGCTGTGATTGCAGGGACCAGTGAATGCTCTGCAGAGCATGTTTAGCCCTCATTCTCCATATCACACAGGTCCAGACAATGTCCCACATTTTCATGTGATCTAGTTTAGAGAAATGAACAAGTTTCTCGCACAAAACGAGGCTGACAAAAAGACGAGCTCCTTTTTAGAATGCATTGTTAAAAACTTTATTAAAATCAATTGCAGTGTGTCTGACTGTTGTGTAGACGTGTTTTTAAGCTTCCTCTCATCCTTAACATTGTCTCACACAAACATGGTCTTTGTCCCACACTAACTTTTGGAGGTGTGTTTGGGGTTGTTATCATTTGGAATACTGCCCTGTGGCCCAGTTTCTGAAGGGAGGGGATCATGATCTGCTTCATCTACTTCAGTTTGTCACACTATTGGCATTGGTGGTTACCTCGATTAACTGTAGCTCCCAGTGCCACCAGCACTCCCACCACCATGCTTGACTGTAGGTAAGACACACTTATCTTTGTACTCCTCACCTGGTTGCTGCCACACATTCTTGACACCATCAGAGCCAAATAAGTTTATTTTGATCTCATCAGACCACAGCTAATCCATGTCCTTAGTCTGCTTGTCTGCAGCAAACTGTTTGTGGGCTTTGTTTTGCATTATCTTCACACGAAGCTTCCTTCTGGGATAACAGCCAAGTGATGCAGTGTGTGGCGTATGGTCTGAGCACCAAGAGGCTGACCCCCCACGCATTCATACATCTATTTTCAAAAGACAAACTCTGGATATGACACTGAGCAACTGCACTCAACTTCTTTGGTCGACCGTGGCAAGGTTTGTTCTGAGTGGAACCTGCCCTGTTAAACTGTTGTATGGTGTTGACCACTGTGCTGCAGCTCAGTTTCAAAGTGTTTGCAAAATTCTTTCAGCCTAGGCCATCTTTATGTAGAGGAACAATTCTTTTTTTCAGACCCTCAGAGAATTTTTTGCCATAATGCGCCATGTTAGACTTCCAGTGACCCGTACCAGGCTTGTGAAATGGGATGGTCTTGCCTTCATGGCGCTGCCCAGGTTGCCTAGCAACCATGACACTAACAGCTGGAAACGTTTCATACAGCATTATTTGACAGAAATGAAGGAGAAAATCTTTTGTTCATTTGTTTGTTTGTTTCTACATGAGCTTTGATTTGATAAATATCTGAGGCTGAGACCACAGGACTGTAAAACATGATTGTTGGGCTTCATTTCTGTACTGAACAGTCATTTAAGATTAGCTGATTGTTATTTACTAGCTAATGTTGTTCATGAGACTAAAGTCATCTTACATTGGTAATGTAAATATAATTGGCCAATATTAAAGTTACTACTTCAATCATTATTAGTTATTACAGCAGTGAATGAACTCTGTGTCAAATACTGAGCTTCAGTAAAGTTTCAAGCTGCATTTATTTATATTTCCTGTCACCTTAAATCTTCACTCAAAGACAGGTTCCTTTGACACTGTATATATAAATGTATTATGTATAAGAGACAAATATTGTTCTTTTAATATGTTGGCATCACTACATTTGTCTCAGTGCTTACTTTAAATATTCATGAAATCATATTGAACGGCGTATATTTTAAAGTAAAGGCTTTAAAACCAAGTTAGTACAAACATCACTAATGTCACACAACTCTGCCGACATGTGGCCAACAGTAATGTTTTAATGTTCTTCATTAATTAACATTTGCACATAAATAAGTGACATAATATTCAGTACTTACTTTTAAAAGTTTACTCTTCGGACGCCCCTCTTCTGCCGTTTTTTTTTCAGGCAAAATTATCTACACCCACCACCGTGCTATGCATTCTGGGAAACGTTGGGCTACAAAGTCTACACCGCCACATCCTTAAAATTCAGGGAAATGAAGGACGCATTTGAGGGACGCATTTCGAGCAGCCTTTGAATTGGGACAGCCTTCGTCGCGTCGCTGTGACGTAATCGGCCTTAAAATGCGGCCTTTAAGGCTGCAGACCCTGAATTGGGATACAGCCTATGAGAGCAATAACACCAAATTCAACACACCTGCTCCCCATTTGCACCTTGGCCCTGTAGCATTAACAGGTCACATGACACCAGGAAAGGAAAATGGCTAATTGGGCACAATTTGGACATTTTCACCTTGGGTTATACTGACTACGGGTGGGTTTTAATTATCGATTTTCTGATAACAATCGATTCTAGTTTTAATAACGCGATATCGATTCATTAAAATCCTGAATTGATTTTTAAATATTAAATTATTTTGCCCAAAATGCTAGAATCTCAGGTTAAACCTCACAAAATTTCGACAACCACCACATTGCTAAAAACGTAAATGAGAGCAGGTACACGGATTCTGCATGAAGACGTAAACACAAAGTGAGGACCCGACGCATCAGAATCAGTGAGTGTCGGCTTTCTTACCCGACAGGACATACACGGACAGCTGCTTCACTTAAAGTTGTGAAGATGTAATTGAGTGGCATCGCCACAAGAGGGGATGCTCCTCATACCTGTATCCATACCCTCAGGGGAAATAGTTGAGTTCAGCCGAGGTCAACTGTGGAACACCTCAGGGGACAGAAGCAACAATATTGGGGGAACAAACTGCAACAAATGCACTGAGGGAAACAGGAATGGAACAAGATGGTGGACACCAAAGCACTGAACAGAACAACAACATTGGAGAGGAGGAATACGAGAGGGTATAGAAATCAGGGGTCAGTAAAGTGCCTTTCAGAGTCGACGAAGGGGAAGTTGGACTGCCACTTTTAGAAAGGGCACAGTATACACCTAACATGACCCCACCGACTAATGAATCAGTTTTAAGGAGGTCTCCTGGAGAACGACGGCCTGCTACACATTTCACATATGACACCCTTGGCCAGCCCTCTCTGTGTGCATCCATCAGTCAGTTGTGCTGAAGTGCACGAGTCACCAAACACAGCATTCTGCACCATGCCACCATAGTCCTTGTTACCTTACTTTCCCCCAGTGCCATATCACATTCCATCATCTCACTGTGCACACCCCGGCACCTTCCCTGTATATTATAACTCCCCAATCTATACATGTTAGTAGGCAAGGAATGTGGGGATGTTCACAATAGTAAATTTTTTTGTAAAACATTTGTTGATGTAAAAGGCCTTATTTCATTGTGGTATTGCACTTTTCACTTAAAGTTGTGAAGATGTAATTTCGTGGCAGAGCCACAAGGGGGAGGGAGCTATGGGTGTGATAAGCCGTGGCAATGCTCCTGTAGCTCAGACAAGGAAAGGCCTGCAGACCGAACGCAGCTCATGTCTCCTGTCTCTGCTTTTCTGTTTAAAACAGGATCCATAGAAGGCCTGTAACATGTGCTTTAAGTGCATTTCATCTACTATTTGTTATCTTAAATATACATCACCATGGAAAAGTCTTTTTTGTTTGTTTGTTAAGCCACCTAATTCTGACCTGCAAATCACTCAAGCATAAAATACCTTGATCTTGAACTCTCTGAGGGTTTACCTTATATATACTATATTTCCATTTTGGGCGATTTATTAAGTCAAGTCTGCAGCTGTTTCCCATTTCTCTCCATAAAACGCAGAAATCACAGGTGGCTCAAGACTTTTGCACAGCACCGTGTGTAAAATTGCTTGTGATCCATAAAGGAAAGACAGTGAAAGCTCACCAGCTGTAGGGAGGCTGTAGCAGACAAATGGTAATCTTGTTTCACAGGACAAAGTCTTCCATTCTCCTGAACGAGTCAGAGCTGCACAGATCTTACTCATACCCCTAAACGGGTTCATCCCACTGGCCCAGTTTGAGAATGAGTACTTTGTGCCATCAGACCAGTAAATGTGTGGCTCTCTGTGCAGGCCAATCCACACCCTTTTACTCTGAGCCTTTTCATGGACTTGTTGGTTCTCTCCTAGGTTCTTGACAGTGGCCAGGTCCAAGAAGTTCTCCCTGCAGTACCTCCGAGCATCGGACCAGCTCATTTTTTTATCCACCAAATCAAACTCAGGGTTCATCTGTGATCCTGAAAGTTAAAACGTAGAAACGTGTTGTCTTGTTGCAAGAAAATCCATTAAGTTGATTGTATTCATCTGGATGTTTTCAGTGAGAGAAACGGTTCATCATCATCCAAAAGTCTTCTTCAGTCTCAGCTGACTGCAGGTTTCCTTAACCTTTTAAAAAGTACTTTTATGCAATGACTGAAACTAGCCCACCGAATGAAATGGTCTTTGATTGCTGGTCAATGGTCATGACAGTTTGCATATTAATGATCATAAACTGACCTCACAGCCCGTTGTTTATGCATTGTATAAGTTTTTCCATTGTGCAAAGATGTTTATAAGGTTTGGGAAACCCGCAGTCAGCTGATGATGATGAAACATTTCTCCCACTGAAAAAGCTACGTTTAGTTGAACATAATCCACTTTTTGGAATGGATGTTTTTCTTTGTAATGGTGCACTGAAATCAAAGTTTAAAGTTTAAAAGTTTAAAATCAAATGTAGGTTTTTTTCTACCTCTGTTGCAAATAAACTGGAGCTTCTCTCTGCACTGATAATCCCACCATTTTCCTTCTAAAGAGGACACACAGAACTGAACCCCAGAGTAAAAATCTGGTTCATATTCAGAAGTGTCCCAGTTCCTGTAGTCAGCTCCACTCCCTGTGAGCCCATCTGACCACCTCCACCTGATCTGACTGTACAGACCGATCCAGAGCTCAGAGCTGTGAGCGGCAGATGAAACTGTGCTGTTCAGCTGCTTCATTTCTTCAGTGATCTCGATGGAGGCCAGGTCTGTGTGAGTCTGTGTGCAGAAGCTCTGAGCTTCAGTCCAAGTCTTTGCATCATCAACATAGTGGTACTGACGGGGACAGCATGTGGAGACAAACCAGCCTGAAAGGAAAAAAGTTTGACTGGGTCAGTTTGTAGAGACACTCTGAGTCTATCTGAGACTCTGAGCCTATCAGGGGCTGAGACTGATCTGAGTAATAAGTGCTGTTGTAGACGATAAAGAGCTGGACTTACCTGAGAAGCAGCAGACACACAGCAGGATCCTCTCCATGATGCTGCTGCTCTGGATTCTGTGTGTCAGCAGATTCACTCACTGATCTCTGTTTGCTGCTTAGACTCATTAACACACATTTAAAGCTGCTTCATCACTTCACTGGAAATGCTGATGTATGCAAAACCTCACTGTGTGCTCTCCCTGCACAGCTGTGAGCTCACATCTTATCTTCCACAATAAAGTCTGCTCACAGCACTGCTCACTGTCTCCATCCAGCACACAGTGAGAGCATGAGGGAGTGAGCAGGTGTGGTCCTGGTACTCCTGTCATGTTGTTGATCAGAGTCCAGTGCAGCACTTTGTTTCACTTTATTTGGACTCGGCTTCAGTTTTTCATCTGGCTCTGAACATCGTGTCATAACTTACATTTGCCTTCAAAAGTGTGGCAGCCGTCTATAACCTGCTCAAAACACACAGCTGCTGTGTGTCCTATCACACACACACATTTACACACAGTGTGTGTCAGCACCAGCTGATGTTCTAAAAATCACATACTCATCCTAAACTCTGTGTGAATGTCCATCAGCACCACTACCATCTGACCGTGGCTCAGAGCCTTCAACACAGGACGTGACATCATCAACAGTGATGACGGGCTCCACAGTAAATATGAGTGAACATGAACAGCTGGGAGCTCAGCTCACTATAAACAGATCAGCTCATGCAGCAGTGACGTGTGCTGAAGGTCAAATCAGTGAATCCTCAGAGGAACAGCAGCTTTCACACATGGACAAAGAGTTTGTGCAACAAGCCAAATATTTGATTTTGTGCTGCTTCATGAATCAAAATCACAGTAAGAATATTTAAACTAGTGACCTGATGCTGTCACATCACAGCCACACAGCACTCTGACTCTCCACTGGGGAACTCTGTGCTACAAACAACATGAAATGGTTGATAAACAGCAGCTCAGCTGGATGGTGGTTTCTCTCTTCTAAGCTTCACATGGAGGAAAATGAATGTGAAGCTTCATCTGTCAGTCTAACCAAATCTCATCATTTCCATTGCTGACCTCAGAGCTTTATCAGCTCTCTGTCCTTGAAGCAACACTTTCATTTGCTTCGTGCATCCTTTTTTGAACTGGTTTTTATAGGAAATTACCCGACACTGCTAATTCTACAACTACTGCTACCAATAATACTCATGTTAATAAAAAGTAAAATATCAGTAAAACATACATTAACAGCTCCAGTAATACAGAGCTCTGTCATGCTCATGAGTATCGGTGATTGGCTGCTCTTCCTTTCAGGGTGGTGGCTGCCTCGGGGCGGTGTTTCTGGGGCTGGTACCTGTGAATCATTCTTTAGCTGTCCTGTTACCCTGACACAGAGAATAATGAGAAGTAAACTCGTGATGTCCACACAGTGAAGTTTCTGCTAAATGAAGTCATGTAGTGATCCTGCTGAGCTGCTCTCTTCTCTCACTTCTTCAGATTCTCTTGACACGCACCGAGCTTTTACACATGATACAAAGATATTTCATATGCTGAACAGACTTTATTGAAACAGAGACAATCATCAGAATGCAGTGAGACAGAGCTAATCAAACAGATTGATTGTAGGATCAATGATCATTGTTGGAGTCAAAGATCTGAGATCACAGTGGGTGAACATCATTTCAGAAAGGAAAGAAAAACAATCAAACTGGTTAAACAGGAACACCATAGACTCTTTGGTTTCTGCCCAGTGAGCATTCCCAGCTCTGTTACTAAAACGAACTGAAGGTCAGGTACAGCGTATTACCTTTGTTCCCACTGTTGAGGTTTCTTTGTCTAATGAAGACCCTGGGATATCTGTACTGCTCCACAGCTGCTGTGTTGACGATCATAGAGACCGCCCGAATGGGAAGACCGGAGTCTTTCTTGTACCACAGGTACACGTAACTTCCTCCTGCCCCCTTGCTTAGATCAGTAGTTACCCTTGTAAAGCCCATATACGGAAACAACATCTCGTCTATATCATCAGTGGAGATCTTCAGATCTGTGATGGCTCTTTGAGAGTTAGTGGTCTGACGGTACCAGATGAAGACAAAGGATCCTCCTGCACCTCTGTTGGTATCTTCATCCACTCTGATGTAGCCGTTCTGGAAGTAGTCAGCATCTCCATCATAGTCAGCATTGGCAGTGATGTCACAGATGTAGGTTGGTCTCTCCCTCTTCACCCACAGGTAGATCCATTTTCCTCTAGCTTTCCGGTTCAGATCACAGGCCAGTCTCTCATATCCAAATGCAAACATCTGGGCTTCCTCTCTTGCTCCTATAGAGACATGAAGGTTCACAATGGGAACATCGTACTCTGAGTTACCTCTGTAGTACCACAGGTAGATGTAGTCTCCGCTTGTTCCGGCATTGAGGTTCTTGTTAATCTTCTGGTAACCTGCAGTGATCAGACCCCTGCTCATGCCATCATTGAATGTAAGCTGAATCCTGGTGATTGGTGAGCTGCTGCCTTTTTTGTACCAAAGGTAGATGTATTTTCCTTCAGCTCCTTTGTTCAGATCAACATCGATTTTGATGAAACCTTGACTGCTAAGATACGTCTCTTCAGCTTCATCCAGAGACACCTGGAGCTCGGTGATGTACTGGCCCACTGATTGTTCCTGCATCAACGTTAAAAGATTAATGAGTAAACAGAAAGATTTAAAAACTGTTTTAAAAGTTTGAAATCAGGAAGGTGCGTGGTAGCTGAAACTGCTGTAGCATTACTACTTTGTCTACATTTACAGTTTTTTCTGAGATATAATAAAATGACATGATTTTGCTACTAAACGGATCGTTAGTGTTTTTTTTAAATGTATAGCTAATTAAACTTGAATTGTTCTGAATGTTTTTGTACTTTATGCTAAAAAGTAAGTTTGACCCCACGTGATGAAATAAATGTGTGAAAAACTGAAAAGCAGCAGAGAGCACATTTTCACACAGACTGGACACAAAAGAGAATATGAAGCATCACCAGAGTGAAGGGAGGTCCGATCAGCAGCAGCAGATAAACCTTCAGCAGAGTCTTCATAGTCTCCATCTCTTCCTCCTTAAACCACAAACACATTAAGGTACCTGTGAATTGAACTACTGAGAAAGATTTTATGCTCTCTGCCTCCCCAAAAAACTTGCCTGGGAACGCACTGTACAACATGCTGGACCGAGAAATGATTTTTAATTGATTACCTCAAGATGGGTAAAAAAGGGTCATTTTTTGCCAAATTTAAAGGAACATAAAGAGCAAACAGAGATGCTGTGTGAGCAGTTGTATACTTACGTGTGTATAGACAGCGTTTGGCTGGCTGAAAGCTGCTGATCGTTCTTTATACACACAACAGCATCAGTACAATTGTGAAATCACCTCTGACGTGCAGTTTCAGCCCTCCTCCTTTCCTGCTTCTCTGCATTCACATGATGATCAACTGAGCTAAACATGAACTTCAAAAAATAATCTGTTGTATATTAATGAATAAAAACACATTTGAGCACTGTGTGGACTGTCAGTAGCTACATGGGGATTAAATATATCCATGAAAAATGAAGGTGAAGTTTGATTTCTCAGAGATATTAATCTGAAATGTTTCTTTTTTTGTTTTGTTTTTTATCTGAATATCTGTAAAAGTACCTGTTTTCACTGCCAATGCTGACTATGATGGAGATGCTCAGTACTTCTACTTCCAGTGTTTATCTCCTTCAGCAGTGGCGCACTTAAGTTTCCTGTTTTCACAGTGCAGCCTCTGTGGTTTAGGATGTCTTGCATGCCCAACCACACCCCCCGTGTGTTGTTGCTGGACAGGTGGGACTCTATGCTACTTTTATGGTCCGTCTTAGCTTCTTTCAGATCGGGTTGAGCAGACCTGTACAGAACTCAGTCGCCCGACCTGAAGGCAGCATCCCGGGCTTTGAGAAGTGTGCGGATCTGGCTGGTCATCCAGGATTTCTGGTTTGAGAACCACATAATTATCAATAATTCAAAATAAATTTCATTATAATCCTTTGCCTTCAGTCCCACTAACTGATACAAATGCCTGTTCAAGCAAGGACACACAAGGTCGTTCAGGATCTAAATGTTTAAGTTGAACAGAAAGCCCAGGACCAGCACAGAGGGACTCTGCTGCAGACCCATGTACAGCTACACGTGTAAAGCGGGTGCTTATCACTGCCTTTGGTTCCTGCTGAAGGCCAAGCTTAACAGACCAAAGGTTTAAACATCTGTGTGTCTGAAATAGACCAGTTTTGGTGGTGCTGAGGTTGATACAGACTGAAGACTCTCCACATTGGAACTCTGTATTATAGCTCTGAACTCTATGAACCAGGCAATATGCAGACTGGGGGCCGGCATCCGCCTAGCTCAAGATCAATCCATGTCTGAATGTGAAAGAAGGCACTCCATCATACCTTAATAAATCATACCATACACATTTTATGGCAGGATATACAATATAAAGTCTGCTGCTTGGTATAGCTATATCCATCACTATGTCCAGCTGGTTACCATCACCAGTTTGTCCTTCTGTATCTGGAAGTCTCACAGGATCCTAGTGCAATCATTCTGCCTGCTAGCATCTTGCACCCTGCTGTTATGTGCTGGATTGTCTCAGGGGCATCTTTACACATCCTGCACCTGCGGTCTTACCTGGTGTGATAGACCCCAGCCTCCATGGATCTTGTGCTCAGAGCTTGTTCCTGTGCTGCCATGATTAGTGCCTCTGTGCTGTCTTTCACAGCTGCCACATTACTACTAAATCCATGAAGCAAGTTTAAACAAAAGGACTGGTTTTAAGATTTGTGTCTGATCAGTTTCTTAAGACTACATTTAGCCTCCATCTAGTTTGAATCCAGCACCTGCCCACCAGTCCAGGTCAATTTGGATTCTTTTTAGGTTCCTGACAAGTTTGGTATGAAGGAGGAAAGTTTGATATTATTTTAATGATTTGATTTGTATTCATGTTCCCCATCTTTAACTGGTATCAAACTGTTGCTTCCTGCAGTGGGAAGAGCCACGGACGATATTATCGGGAGTTGCAATTCCTCCAGGACTGTGTGTCGGGTCATGATGGTGAGCAGACCAAGGTTGCATTACTGCCCAGTAGTGATGTTCAAAACACCTTGAGGTGCACTGTTTAAATAAAACTGAACTAAATTGAAACACTGTAACATTTAAAGGTTTAGAAAAAATCTGACATCATCTTCACAAGTAGAATGGGAGGCAGAGCCTTCAGTTTTCATTTTACTTTACAAATGGACCTTCATGCATTCAGCTTCTACTGGGATCTTCATGATGGACATGATGGAAGCAGGTGAGGAACTCTGAGATGATGACATTTCTTGACCTGTGTCGTTGTCATCTCAGCAGCTGTTTGGTGGAGTCAGGAAGTGAATGATGAGTTTTAACATAACCTCTCAACATTTGAAGAAACGAGTTGTGTTCAGATTAAACTCATTTCTTCAGAGGACACAGCAACATCAGAGTTTAACTCATCCGGATCTTTAATGTTGTAAAGAAAGAGAAACTCCTGGTGGACTTTCAGGTTCCAGCTGTTTACACACTGACTGCTGTGAAATGTGTACAGTGTTCAGAGTTTTAAAGAAATAAATGGCTTCACAGAGAATTAACTTGACATCTGCTGAGAAACTGTAACTGTTGGATGCTGTGAGGAAAACTGCTGAGCATGTGTGAGAGTGTCATGTTTAACGGCCTTTCAGAGAGTCACTGCCTTCACTTTCAGAGTTTCTTCATGTTCTGCTTCATCAGCACTTCTTCACAGCTTCTGACTTCAAAATGATGGGTCATGAACAAGTGTTGAAATGATTCTTACTAATGAAAGATATTTTTAATAGCAGCAGCAGCTCTTTCACTTCCTTTTACTTCTCTTTTGAGAAACTGCCTCATGAAAACCAAACTGTGTTGTAATCTCTTGTAATCTGTATCTCTTTTAAACCACAGAAAAATATAACATCTTTAATTATTTTACGTATAGTTGGTCTTGTTTCTTTCTTTCTTACTGTGTAAGAATATTCAACACTGCTATCAATGCATTTTTTTTCAAAAAGGTCTCTCTGCATAAAATGGGCCTAAAAACATAAACAGCTGTGGGATACTGTTTGTCCGTGATTTGAACCGGGGAACAAACTGTGGCAGGATGAGTGTTGTGTCAAGTTTGGTGTCACTGACAAAAAGTGTGTTCCCGTGCGTCATGAGCATTCGCTGGGCATGGGCGAAAATTCAGTTTACTCCGCCTCCATTACAGGCGATTAGGCGTGGCAGTAGTGATGTTTTAGTTTTGTGAAAAAGTGAAAATGAGTGTCGTTACATTACCATTCAGTTTTAGGGTGACAATAGAAAATTATATATTTATTGTTCTCACGTGGTATCGGACGGGATTATTTTAACAAACGAATGACATTTTGCCTGATAATTATTTTTATCCTCCTGTAACTTACCTGTACAGAGAGCTAAAACCTCCAAAGTTTCAGGATTAGTTGGTCGTTCTAAGAAGTGTTTGTGAACTAAAAATCAAAAATGGGGGATACTGTTTGTCTGTGATTTGGAGAGCCCAGCGTGTGCTCCTGACGCAGGGCAAACCAATTCTTATGGGGACACCTACCTTGGCACGACAGCTGTTGTGCAGGTGAAGCTGAAGACAATATATGAAGGCAAGATTGCGTAAGGCTGCAGGTCCAGATGGCATCAGCTCCAGGCTCCTGAGGTGCTGCGCAGATGAACTGTGTGGCATCCTAGGATATGTGTTCAACCTGAGCCTGTCACTGGGGAAAGTACCACAGCTGTGGAAGACCTCCTGTGTGGTACCGGTACCAAAGACCTCCCATCCCAAGGATCTCAGCAGCTACAGGCCGGTAGCCCTGACATCGCATCTGATGAAGACCCTCGAGAGGTTGGTTCTAAACCATCTGCGCCCCCTGGTGAGGTCTTCATTGGATCCGCTGCAGTTTGCTTACCAGCCTGGCATTGGGGTGGAGGACGCCATCATCTACCTCCTGCACCGAGCTCTGACTCACCTGGAGAAGCCTGGAAGCACTGTGACGATCATGTTCTTTGATTTTTCCAGTGCTTTCAACACCATCCAGCCACGACTTCTGAGAGACAAGCTGGAGCTATCGGGAGTGGACCACCACATGTCCCAGTGGATACTGGACTACCTCACAGAACGCCCACAGTATGTGAGGTCACAGGGCTGTGTCTCTGACACGCTGGTCTTGCAGTACGGGGGCCCCACAGTGAACTGTGCTGGCACCGTTCCTCTTCACCCTCTACACTGCAGACTTCTCCATCAACTCCCCACGCTGCCACCTACAGAAGTTCTCTGACGACTCTGCCATAGTCGGCCTCATCACAGGTGAGGACGACTCAGAGTACAGACAGTGGACTCTGGACTTTGTGGACTGGTGTCAGCAGAACCACCTGCTGATCAACGCCGGGAAAACCAAGGAGTTGGTGGTGGACTTCCGGAGACGCAGACCCACCACACTGACACCGGTGAACATCCAGGGAGTGGACATTGAGATAGTGGACTCTTATAGGTACCTGGGTGTTCACCTGAATAATAAACTGGACTGGAGCCACAACACTGATGCTCTTTACAGGAAGGGTCAGAGCAGACTCTACCTGCTGAGGCGGCTGAGGTCATTTGGAGTACAGGGGCGCTTTTAAAGACCTTCTATGACTCTGTGGTGGCATCTGTCATTTTTACAGTGTGGTATGTTGGAGCAGCAGTTTATCGGCAGCTGAGAGGAAGAGGTTGGATAAACTCATCAGGAAGGCCAGCTCTGTTCTGGGATGCACCCTGGATCCAGTGCAGGTGGTGGGAGACAGAAGGACTCTGGCCAAAATAACATCTCTGATGGACAGAGTCTCCCACCCCATGCATGGAAATGTTGCTGAACTGCAGAGCTCTTTCAGTGACAGACTGCTGCATCCTCGATGCATGAAGGAGCGTTTCCGCAGGTCCTTCCTCCCTGCAGCTGTCAGACTGTACAATCAGAACTGCTCCCAACAAACATAGATGTTTACATCTGCGCTGTAACAACTTCTACTGTTATAACTTGCACATTACTTTTCTCAGCTTATATATACACTATACATGTCTACTTTTTAATGCACAGGTACAATACACAATCTGCACTTTTCTAATTATTTTAAATATTCTTAACTATTTAAACATCTTTCAGTATCCTGCTCTGTTTGCACACGATCTGTACTCTAACTTTAATAACTGTACTGTCATCTGCTTTGGTAACTATTGTCCATGATGTAAATATGTAAAAATTGTGTTTCTGTTCTGTGTCCTGTTCTGTTTGGGGGTTGCAAAGGATTATTCTATTCTATCTAGTCTTTGGCTTGGAAGCATATTTGGCAATAAAAAAAACTGTCCATTATGCTAACAGTGTCCAAGCATTCTTTTCTTTTTTCTTTTTTAATTCTTACTGCCCTCCCACAATGGCTCTGCGTCCCCTCTAGGGGGCATGCACTCCAGTTTGTGAGCCAGTACCTTAGCTCATGTGATGAGACACATGATCAATAGTGTGCTATCAACCATCTCAAAGGACAACCCCACTTTGCTTTAAATATCTGTGACTCTACACCAGGGGTCCCCAATCTCAGTCCACGAGGGCGGTGTCCCTGCAGGTTTTAGATCTCACCCTGTGTCAACACACCTGAATCACATGATTAGTTCATTACCAGGTCTCTGGAGAACTTCAAGACATATTGGGCGTTTATCAATATGCGCATTTGTGCGTACTTGCGTTCTCGTGTACTCGTGATACGTCATCAGTCGGAGACCAAGTACTGTTCCAATTGGCACGCATCAAGCCGAGAACGCGAAAAAGTCCCGGATGTGTTCTCGATCCGCCCGTTTTATCGAGCATGCATCGGTGTGGACTTGGGACAGCTATATATCCCAGAATGCATTTCGTCCAAAACTCAACAGCGGACTCCCGGCACATCGTTTTCAACCCCCGCTGCGGTCTTCTCACTACTCAGGTTAAAGAAACCCCAGCAGCTGTCTATAGTATTGAGTGTCCACTAGAATAAAAATAAAAGCGTTCTAACATCTCACCTGCTTGTTTTTATTAAGGTATGTACACGTATGTACATGTACACTATTTTTATTAATAGAGGTTTCACTACTGAGGTTAAAAATGATATATAAGTCACTTAGATCACTTCTAAATGTTAATGTTTGGTTTATTTCAGTGTTTTATTTGTTCCTGAGTAAACCGGTTTGGCTGTGATTAAAGTTAAGCTTCATAACATGTTACTCACAGTTAAATTAAGAGGGGACGGCAGTAAAAACTCCGGACCTGTGACATCATCACGTACGCAGGTGTTCCAATTGTACATATCGCGAGTCCGTGCTCGTGTTCTCGGCGAGTATGTACTCACCGAGAACGCGAGTACGTACTCGCGTACTTGGGCATTGATAAACGGCCGTTGAGAAGGTAATTTATCCATTTAAATCAGCTGTGATGGCTCAAGGACACATCTAAAACCTGCAGGGACACCGGCCCTGGTGGACTGGGATTGGGGACCCCTGCTCTACACCATATGGGTTTAGAACTGAAGAAGCTTCTCAGATGAGAGGTGATACGTCTTCATAAAGCTTAAAGAAGTCCATTTGCTTTCTTTCCAAGCTCCTTAGACTATAATTGTGGTTATACTTTGTAATATAGATTTCATTGATCCATCACTACATTTACATATCCAGTTGTATGTACCCTATATGCATTATCACAGCAGAGCTCAGTATTTACTCCACATGTCAGTACTTCCAAATGAGCTGTTAATCAGAGCTTTGTGTGATCTGCCTTTTGGTGAAGCAATGGTCTAGAAAGGGCAAAAAAGAGTGAAACATTAAGGCCAATTACCACAATGAGGTAGCTGATGATCTGGCAAGTGAAGGGCTGAGCTGGTCTTAAGTACACCCACATGATTGCTGCTAATGATGTGCAGGTGAGCAGGGATAGACACACAAAAACTGGAACTCTGGTCAGAGGTTGGACTTAGGCCGGATCATGACACAAACAGTGAATTCTTCCTAACTATAACTCATTAAAAAAATACAACTACAAATGTATAGAAGATACAGATTTCCTTCTTAACTGAACATGACATTTTTGGAATCACTTGAATTATGGGTTACTCTGGTTCCACAGAAGAGGGGAATGAAAACTGAAGGCTCTGCCTCCCATTCAACAAGCAAGCCTGCAGTGTGAGAGCGAAGTGCTCTAATAGGGTGATATGGCACTACAAGGTCACTAAGATAAGATGGGGCCTGATTATTTAAGACCCTGTAGGTGAAGAGCAGGATTTTGAATTCAATTCTGGATTTAACAGGAAGCCAATGAAGGGAAGTCAAAACAGGAGAAATCTGCTCTCTCTTTCTAGTCCCTGTCAGGACTCTTGCTGCAGCATTTTGGATTAACTGAAGACTTTTCAGTGAGTTTTTAGGACATCCTGATAATAATGAATTACAGTAGTCCAGCCTGGAAGTAATAAATTTCTTGACCTGTGTCGTTGTCATCTCAGCAGCTGTTTGGTGGAGTCAAGAAGTGAATGATGAGTTTTAACAAAACCTCTCAACATTTAAAGAAACGAGTTGTGTTCAGATTAAACTCATTTCTTCAAAGGACACAGCAACATCAGAGTTTAACTCATACAGATTTTTAATGTTGTAAAGAAAAAGAAACTCCTGGTGGACCTTCAGGTTCCAGCTGTTTACACACTAACTGCTGTGAAATGTGTACAATGTTCAGACTTTTAAAGAAATAAATGGCTTCACGGAGAATTAACTTAACATCTGCTGAGAAACTGTAACTGTTGGATGCTGTGAGGAAAACTACTGAGCATGTGTGTGAGTGTCATGTTTAACGGCCTTTCAGAGAAACAGCAAACCACCTCTGCCCAGCATCCTGCTCGCGAATCTCCATTTTCTTGACAACAAACTTGACGAGCTCGGATTAAACCCCAACAAGACATCAGGGACTGCTGTGTTCTGGCCTTCACAGAGACATGGCTGGAGCCCAACGTCCCCGACTGCGCCATCACGCCGGATGGATTCACTGTTTACCGGAGAGACCGAACGAAGGACTAAGGCAAGAAAAGAGGAGGAGGGGTGTGCTTTATGGTTAACTCTATGGTTAACACTTCTAAACAACAGAGGCTGACCCAAGTGCCTCAGAGCCAGGCACGCTCACATCACAGCTCTCTAAAGAAGTTTCAAAATAAGAGCTGAAAGCTGTGTTTGCTTGTGTTAGCTTATTATTGTGGAGACTAACATTCAGTGATCATGTGTTCAGACTCATAATGATTACTCTCATAAATCCTGATCTTTGTATTTACTGTGTGTTGGATCAATAACTGAGATTCATCGTATCACACAGCTGTGCTGCTGCTGCTGCTGGTGATGTCAGCACATCTGGAACAATCCGAGGTATCTGCTACCAGACTGAGCAGGACGTGAGACCTGTGGACTGTTTAAAGCTGTCCCTCCACAGGTCACTCAGACCTGATCCACACCTCAGTGATATTCTCTGACTTCCTCAGTAGAGACAGAAACCATTCAGATCTGGGACGATCAGCTGACTGATGATGTCACACAGACTGTGTTTTTCAGGAACAGTGATTCTGATGTGAGCCTGCTAGCTGACAGCAGACCTGATGAAACCACATGTTCACATCTGTGAGGACAGACTGGACTCTTTGACTGCACCTTGGTTCTCCTCAGAGGTCTGTACAGGAGCATGTCCACTCCCACTGAAGATCTCAGTCACTGTGAAACATAGAAAGCTGCTTGTGTGGCCTCTGCCTCACATGTAGATGCAGCTACAGGTTTCTCTGTCAGTCAGACTGAAACAGTGTCCTGATGCTGCATCATTCAGCTCTGTGCCCCAGTCAGCATCACTGTGTCTACCAGTGTCAGTGTTTCTTTTCCTGTAACACTCAGCACAGGCTCAGCTGGTATCCAGTGTTGGACTTTCAGCTGCTGTGATAGATCCTCTAACATAGATCAGCTCTGCTACATGTTGTTAGATAAGTGCAGCTGCCTGTCATGTCCTGATGTTTCTCTGGGTCAGCAGCTTCTCCATCAGAGGTTCACATGGAGCTGATCCAGTATCTCCAGTAACTGTGTTCTGTGCCTCACTGGTTCATCCTTCTGTCTGTGTGGCGTCAGTCAGATGTTAAACTCTGTAATCTTCACTGTGTCACAGAGTTCAGTGAGTCCGTTATTCACAGGATCAATTAGATCATCAGAGATGATCAGCAATCAGTGGTGCCAACTGCACCTCCTGTGGTGAGAGGATGCAATAATGCAATGTAGCATTTTTACACTGAACACTTTGTTAGGGTTCAATGTTGAGAGAAGAATCCATAAAAACCACAGATCCAGGCGTGTGCAATTTAGACGGCATTTTAATGAACACATGTGTGAGTTCAACAACCCAATCAGTGTTGAACTGAACTTACAATCATGAGACAAGGTTTTATATGGGTACAATAACAAAGCCCCCTCTTTTTTACAAAAATAGACAATAGTACAGCTTACGTCAATCCAAACCACAAAATGTTCCCTGACCTTTAACATTGCTCTAAAAACATTGTCTTCGGGTCGGTGCTTCCCCTCTTCGCTGTCGCTCGTCTGGTGCACTTCCTCTAAGTACGTCGGCACACTTCTGCATTTCTGTGTGTATGTGTCTGCAGTGTATGCTACGTACGTGTCATGACCTCTCACTATTTGTCTGTGTGTACGTGCAGAGTTTGCATCTGCTTTCTGAACCTTAGTTGACCTCAACTTAAGCAACCAACCAGGCTAAGGCCATCCTGTGTGTAATGATCTTGACTTATATGTGAAATATATAAACAACTGTTTCAATCTACCACAACTGCTTAAGGCTTAATCCGCAATAAATGCATACTAAACACCCTTGCACTTAAACTTCTGGCTTCAGTTTCACTTCTGCAAAACATGCTCTGCAGACGCGTTTTGTTTCCTGTCTCATTTTGGCACAGAGAGTATTGTCCTGTCTCTGCCCTCTACACAGAGATCATAAAAGCATTAATAACATTTAAATTATAGATTCAACAGAACCATTTAAAATGGTTCTTCTTTGGACCTGTAATAAAGGCTATAACCATATATTTGAACATCTGAATGCATCTAACTGCAACCTCACTATTAATACTGAAATGTTAATGATGATTATAAAAATAGCAGCAACTAATAGCAGGACAATATTTCTATTCCTGACACTCCCACTCTTGACCTCTTGACCACAAGAGGTCACCATACTGTGTTAGGTCACTGCTTGGCCCATTCAGCTGCTCCCTGTCCATCCCAGACATCATGGACATTTAGGATCACTGTTCTTAGCTCTGACCCTCTCTTGGCATCCTGTGACTTAACAAATCAGACAACCTCATGTCATCTAGGTGGTCTTAGTTATAAAATGCCCGCTCCCACTTGAGAACACTCATGCTTGAGGTTAATCACACCAAAGTATCAGCGAGCCTAAAGTTGATCAGGGGCATGAGAGAATAAGAGTGCGAGCAGAGCTCAATCAGCACTCCTCCCTCACCCCAGAACCCACTCATACCCGGTGAAAGACCCTTACACTTGTGAATCTCTAGTGGTCTGTCCCTTTCTGGGTCCCACTCTAGTGGAAATCTGGCCACCTGCAAAGGAAACAGAACCCTTCCTCCCTAGTACGGCTTCCCTGCCTTATGTCCCTCAATTGTCTTCTTTATTCAAACCTAATGTTACTCAAAACATGAACCTAATTTTGTATTTGGTTTTGACTTTTATTCCTATATAATCTTAAACATCACTCATCTCAATCTACAGCTTTCTAACAGTCTTACAGCACTGCTGTCATACGTTTCCTGTTTTTCCTTATCTGATCATCAACATCCTGTGCACAAAACTGTCCCTGCTGCTGCAAGTGCCTCTCATCTAAAGTCACCTCTCACCAGCAAAATCATCATAAAATCATTATAACGGCTTATTCTACTAAAAGGATCAAAGAAAAAACAACCACTTTAATCACTAAGTGTAAGCACCTAGTTAATTGCTTCTAGATAAACTTCATCATAGCTAAAAACTGAACTCTAACAGTATTTTGAACTCCCATTTTCTGGGTAATAACCTGTTTGAATATATCATTTTATTTCATTTTGCTGCTTTTAATGTAATGCCTCCTCTAACTTAAACTTTATCAGACTTAACCAACATATATAAGCTTTCTCCCTTTGCTTCTGTTTTCTGTATTTCTGTATTCTGTAACTGCTTTTTATATAAGAGGACTAAGTTAGAGCTGCATCTGTTATCTCAATATTTTATATGTCACTCAGTTTAGTTACAAGCAAAACTCCTATTCAGTTCCTCTTTCTGTCATTTGTTATTGGGCCAACTCAAATTCAGTTAAAAGCTAAAGGAATTTCAGGCCCTAGGCCTCAAATCAATACTGTCCTGTGTGTTGATGAACTCTGTATGTCTGTAAGCGTGTGCAATCCTTCAAAACTCAGGTCATTCTCACAGTAGATTGGCTAATCATAACGTTAACCAAAAGTTTATGACCCTCAAGAGGCGACTCTCTGAGCCACAACTCCGTTAAAGGCCCCAAAATGCAATGTGTATGAAAAATCATTTCTACATATATAATCTCCAATATTATTCATTTGAGTCAGCGAGACTTTTAACATCCTCATAAAAAGCTCTCCACTACCCTAAAAATAACAACATTCTAACATTATGTCACTGTTACCACTTATCCTAAAAATCAAAAAGAAAAATCCCACATTTTCTACTCATAAAATGTTCACTATTTTCCCCAAAGCATATCCTTTATTCCCACAATTTCCCTTTAAATTTGGTGTACAACTTCTTTTAACCCCAGCAATTTATCTTCTAAACAGAATTCAGTTCATTTTACTCCTTTCTTTAGAATTAACAATCTCCGCCTCAGTTTTACCATCTCTAAATTATCAAACAACCCCAATCGTTATAAAATCCTAGTAAAACCCTTTCACATTAAACAAATTAAATCTTAAACCCCTCTCTTTTTGACACATCTCATGTGGCAAAAACTCAACATCTCCACCCAAGCTTAACAAATTAAAAGGAAAAAGGTTAGTCATTTCATTGCCCAGAACCGCTCAGCAATTCTCCTCTCCGGTGTTTTGCTTCAGCCCTGAAAACCTGTGTTTAAGGAACAAAATCAATTTAATCATCATGTCAAATCTCCTCCAACTCGTTGCTCCATGCAAGGTCTGGATCCTTGGAATTTCCTGAAAACAAAACCTGTAGTTTACATTTCATACTCAACTCTCCCCTTATGATCCCGTCTATGTCATAACAAAAAATAAACTTGAACAGAACAGTTATTAATCATGTGTTACCTCAGTTAATGGTAACTTGAGTTACATCAATGTTTCCCTTTTAGCATTTTATAATGTATTAATATGGTCTAACCCAAATCAACAAAGCAGAAATTCACTCAAAGGAACATCAGCATCCCCAGATTTAAGTCTTCCACTTCTCCTGTTTGTCAACCTTTTATTTATTTCCCCCCTTGGTCCAACCACTCACATTCACTCCCATGCATTCACACATGATATTTTTTTGCTGATCTGCAGCCTTCCGCGCACGTCATCAGATGCTCCACATCAGCAAAATCAGTTCAATCATTTGTTTTATTTCGTTTTCCTTTTTAGGAAAATAGTTCTCTATACTTTTGACTGGATTGAATCGATCAATCCATTTTTAGACAGAGACTTGCCGCCAATCAGTCTCTGATTGTAATCAATTATAATTCTGTAAAGCCCACCTGATTTTCGTACTTGGTAATTTTGTCAGCGCCGTCCGTTCACTCTCTTCCAGGCCTGCTTAGAACAAAAATGAAAAAAGAGAGCTGATTATTAGCTCATCAAAGTACCAAACAAAATCACCTGACAGGTTTTTTCCTGAGTGCACTTACTACTACAAAAAATTTTTGGGGCCCCTCTCAGACCTATCCCTGCCTTAATGAAACACCCTCTCTGGAAATAAAACAACAGCCTCAAAATCTGAAACAATCTTAAATTTCACCCGTTCAACACACCGAAAACCTCGTCAAAAGATCAAAGACCGTTTTCATTCAGCACAAGATAAAAACCAATTTCAACCACATATCATCCTTAAATTATAAATTTCCTGTCCAAATCTGCCCCTCTGAACAGACCTGACCACCGTAATCAAATATCCTGATACTTTACCATTATATATTTCTCCCAATACTCTTCAACAGCCACTGCTCTCTCTTGAACTGAACCGAAAGCCTCCGCCACACACGCACACAGGAAGTGTCTTTGTCACTCACTCACTCCAGCTAATTTGCATAAACCCACAGCTCAACAGCCAACTTAACAAGAGGAATACATGTTTTTAAACCTTATCACATCATTGAATTATTTTCATTTTCTTTCTATACTAATCACTTACTTTGATAAATCAGTGCAAGAGCACTCCTGAGTCACTCTTATAGACACTTTTCTTTTGTTTTTCCATCTATTTTAAATCTTTCCATCAATTGTATTAACCATTCACACCATTTTAACCCTCATGAAATTAGCAGGCTGATTTAATTACGTATGTTTGTGTTCTTAGCCAGGTTTTAAGTCATTATCTGTTCATTAATCTTCATGAGCTTGTCTCTGTAAGGTTAGTGCATTTTCTGTTTGTATGTGTGATTCTTATAAATGTTTCTTTATGATCTTTGTGATCTTGTAAATGTTTCTTTTCCAGTGTTCCAAACTCCTTTTGACAGGGTGTGTTTTCTCTCTTTGGCTCATCACTGGTCATTGTGAATGACATTTCCCCTTCGTCTGTGCCCAGTGGCCTTACCTGTTAAATCCGTCTCCTCCAGTGACTCCAAGGTCACTCCGGGACTTAGGTTCGAGCAATCGTGACTGCGCCTTGCCTTAGGTTGTCCCAGGGTTTCGAGGTGGGATCTTACCCGTCATGGGCTGTCCAGCCTTCCATGCCCGCCTACTACAGGAGCCAACTGGGCAAGAGTGTTATCAGGCCTAGGGGACACACTGGTTCTGGAAATTAAAGGAGTGTAAACTGCTTTCTTTATTAAACTTTCAACAATAATTTCACATGTAACAGTTTGTGTACGTGCATTTTCAATTCATTAATGTAATTGTTAGTTCCTGTATTTATTTCTCTCAGTCTGTCTCTTTTCTAAAACCTGTAATTAATATAATTTTATTACTTTATTACTTTTTCTTAAAACATGCATTCGCTTCATCTTCTTAGAGTTTAACTCATCTGTCTATTTCTCTGGGTGCTCCCCTGACATCATCAGTCACACACACACCTTCCTCTCACACACACTTTTAAATAGAGCTCTTCCAAACATCAGGACAACTAACACTTCTCCACGGACAGGACCATTCTTTAGGTCAGTTTTATAGCATCAGTCACCCAATAATCTCTTAACTGGGCTTCCCAAGTACATATACTTATGTATTTTCAATCGGAAAAATACACTCAACCTGTCATAACATCTCTCATGGATTTCTTGAATTAAAAGCACTTTCAAACTTTAAAACATCCTACTTTTCCTCACACAAGAAATATATTTCATACCCCTTTCTTTCATACACACTTTTAAAGGTTCTAACCTCTTTAGTCATTCAGTAATCGTCTCTCACACACTGCCTTTTCTCTCTCAAACTGCCATTTTCCACTCACTCAGACAAATCATGCAGAGTCACTCAAATCAAATACTGACAGCATTCACACAGTTAAAATCACACAAAATACGCTTTCATACGAGTATTTTGGACATGCCTTCCATGATCAGAAAGAGCAAGTCAAAAGAAAAGAAAAAGAAAACTGAAACCTCTCATCATCCTCGCAGCTTCTCCCCACACACACATAACTGAAAAAATAAAACACACCAACATTTATGGCTCACGAAATATACATCTATCAAAATTCAGTCATTTACTATGCATCCACACTAATATATTCACACTGTATTTACACTCTCATAATAAGCTCTTATATACAGGCATTTAGCAAAAAGCTCTCAGTCCTCTCAAAATTGAAACCATCCTCTCTGCGGCGTCACTGCTGCTCATTTGCATTTACACACACAATCAGTGCACTTCCGGCTGTGCATGACTGACACAGAGACTGATCCTACTCATAGATCTCATATTTTATATTACAGGCGTCTTAAATTACAACTGCACAGATTTTTTTTAGGCCTTGTCGCTCCTACAAATTTCGAAAATTTACCATAACCGACTCGAACGGGCAAACCTCAGGTTTTTGCAATCAATTCACCAGACCAGACTCGAACTGCTCTGTCCAGATTTCTAGCCCTAACTTAATTTACGGTAGCCAAAAAGCGCAAGAATAGGGGACTTGAACCCTAGCTTATCTCAGGATGCCCTGTACCCCACGGTCAAGCCAAACCGAGCTAACCCTACTCGCGGTAGGTCAACAATGCGGCGTCCGCATCGAGGAGGGATCATAGCGTCCGGGCTATGCGCTTCTTAACAGGCGCGCTGTCGTCCTAGACAAATTTAGAATAATTTGAAACAACAATCTACACCCAACACAGGATTAAGATTGAGGACAACCCTCAACAGTTTTAGAGATTCCCCAGTCCTCTTCGGATGTTGCCCGAAACTATCCCTAGTCATCGCTAGGTGAAGGATAGATTTCTCTATCCAGCAGGGAGCGTCACCTCCGAGAAAGTTCTTAAGGGTTGCATAACCAATGGGACTTGAACCCACACAATGACCAAATTCCCTATCATTCTAAAGTTCACTTACGCAGTCCAACTGCTTTAATTCTCTTTTCATTCCTTTATTCTCATTACTCAGTACTGTCACTTATACTTCATTATCATTACTTCAACCGGTAAACTTCATCAAAATTTCGCCAAAATTAAAAACAGACATTTACCAGTAATTCCAGTGAGTAGACTTTAATTTGACATGCCCAATGTGACACCTTTTGGAAATATATTTCAACAGGCAGTGTCTTACCTTTAAATGCCCCGGGAATGCCTGCTCACTTTCACCACTGATTACCGTCTGCCCGTCCAATTGCCACGGACCCCGGATCTCACCAAAACCCCAACATTCCTCTCTCTCACGGGCGAGCCCCCAAATGTTAGGGTTCAATGTTGAGAGAAGAATCCATAAAACCACAGATCCAGGCGTGTGCAATTTAGACGGCATTTTAATGAACACATGTGTGAGTTCAACAACCCAATCAGTGTTGAACTGAACTTACAATCATGAGACAAGGTTTTATATGGGTACAATAACAAAGCCCCCCTCTTTTACAAAAATAGACAATAGTACAGCTTACGTCAATCCAAACCACAAAATGTTCCCTGACCTTTAACATTGCTCTAAAAAACATTGTCTTCGGGTCGGTGCTTCCCCTCTTCGCTGTCGCTCGTCTGGTGCACTTCCTCTAAGTACGTCGGCACACTTCTGCATTTCTGTGTGTATGTGTCTGCAGTGTATGCTACGTACGTGTCATGACCTCTCACTATTTGTCTGTGTGTACGTGCAGAGTTTGCATCTGCTTTCTGAACCTTAGTTGACCTCAACTTAAGCAACCAACCAGGCTAAGGCCATCCTGTGTGTAATGATCTTGACTTATATGTGAAATATATAAACAACTGTTTCAATCTACCACAACTGCTTAAGGCTTAATCCGCAATAAATGCATACTAAACACCCTTGCACTTAAACTTCTGGCTTCAGTTTCACTTCTGCAAAACATGCTCTGCAGACGCGTTTTGTTTCCTGTCTCATTTTGGCACAGAGAGTATTGTCCTGTCTCTGCCCTCTACACAGAGATCATAAAAGCATTAATAACATTTAAATTATAGATTCAACAGAACCATTTAAAATGGTTCTTCTTTGGACCTGTAATAAAGGCTATAACCATATATTTGAACATCTGAATGCATCTAACTGCAACCTCACTATTAATACTGAAATGTTAATGATGATTATAAAAATAGCAGCAACTAATAGCAGGACAATATTTCTATTCCTGACAACTTCCAGTCATGGAAACTGTCTGTTGGATCTGTGTGACGTTGCTTTCTTGTGTTGCTTTCTTGGTTAGAGTTCCTCACAAATGTCCAGATTATTCTTCTACTGAGGCGTCGACCATGTTTTCAGTTCTTTGGAAGAAAACATCGCCCTTTGCCATCCTTACTTTTCTTTGACTTCTTCAAATGCAGCTGAACTCCAGCTGGTATTTTATTGGACTTTGCAGCTGTTTCTGGTCATCAGTTCATTCCTGCAAACCTCTGAACCTGAACAACAATGATGCTGCATTGCTGGCTGATCCCAAAAGGTTGATTCTGTTCATCTGGACGTTTTCACGTTTGCTCACTGATCAGGTGACTTCTTCAGTCTCAGCTGACTGCAGCTTTACAACCTTACAAACAGCACATTTGCACAATGACTGAAACCAGCAGCACCTGATATATATGATACTAATATAATACATATACATATATAATCCATACTAATGATGAAGGAACTGAGCTCACAATCCATTGTTCATTCAGTGAACTACTCAGTTTATTTTGGGCCTCAGAAATGCTCACTCTGTTTGTACATCGCTGATTGTCAGCAATAGACTCATTCTGCTGTGTGGACAGGAACACATGTGACATCACTTCCTGTTTGTTTGTGACTGAAGAGGAAGAAGTTTACAAGGAATCATTTAGAAGAGTTTCAAACATCAACTGATTGAATCCATGAATGTGAAACGTGTTTGTGAGTGAAAGAGACAGACATGTACAGACTGAACTATCTGTTCAACAGTCAGAGTGTTTCTCTAACAGGAGACACTCTTTACACTCAGCACAGGGACACTGAGGAACCAGGAATGACTGTAAACCCAGGATAAAGAGTTTGAGTGAATGTGGTGTTGAAGGTGTGGAGGTGGATCAGAGTGTCAGAGGAGACTCTGTAGAAGGACAGAGTGCCAGCAGGACAGTCCACATACACTGCTGCTCTGTTAGAGACAGAGGAGGAGGAGGAGGAGGAGGAGGAGGAGATGGATGTTTTAATCTTATTGTGCCAGACATGATGAGGACCATAATCAGAGCAGTTCAGACTCCAGGACTGATCATTGTATCCAAACACACAGTCTCTGCCTCCTTTCCTTCTGATGCTTCTGTAACTCACTGATATATAAACATTTCCTCTCCACTCGACCTCCCAGTAACAGCGACCAGTCAGACCATTTCTACACAGCAGCTGTTTCCAGTAATCAAATCTGTCTGGATGATCAGGATATGACTGAATCTCCTCCACACGTGTCACCTTCCTGTTGTTGTCAGACAGTTGGAGCTTTGTGTTCACTGTGTTTGTGTCGATTGTGAGTTGACAGGAATCTGATGGAGAGAACAAACACAATCCAGCTGCAGTTATTGATCCATCATCTGTTCATTGATTGACACTTTGATGACTCCTGACATGATGAAGATGGTTGAATGTGTGCTGCTTTGTTTTCATGAATCCCATTAAAAACACACTTACACTTCCTCAGACCTGGTCTCAACCATCGGACTCCAGCAGGCTCCACCCTGAAAGGAGGAGGGGGGTCAGACCAGCACAGTCAGCATGCACACATGGACATTACATGACTCTCATACACACACTGTTACACACTGAGCTCAAAGCTCGGCTCCACTGTTTTATTCAAAGAAATCTACATTTATTTATCAGCACATTTAAAAACAGGTTGAGCCAAAGTGCTGCACAGAGTAGAGATAAAATAGGAAACATACACAGTAATTACTATAAAGACTCGTCAGAATTGAAAGCTACAGAGTACAAATGTGTTTCCAACCGGGTTTTAAAAATGTCGAGTGTTGGTGACGACCTGATGTGAAGGGCGACTGTTCCAGAGTTTGGCTGCAGCGATCGATAAAGCTCACCTCTGTTTTTATGTCTAGTTCTGGTCAGAAGCTGCTTATCTGCAGACCTGAGGGCTCTGCTTGGATTATTTTTGTTAAAGAGAGATAAGATGGAGCCAATCCATTCAGAGATTTAAAGACAAACAACAAGATCTGGAAGTGGATTCTACGACGTACTGGTAACCAGTGGAAAAGCTGGAAAAAGCTGGTGATGGGTCGTCTAGCACAGACCCATTGCTGGAACCAGACAATTCTACTACAACAGCAAAAAGCACCAAGCAGAGCTCTTTGAGCTCATGCACGAGATCAAACTATGATCTCGAGATCATAGTTTGAGAGAGAACTGTGACAGCGCCGTTCCTTCACTTGACCTCAGTCGCTCTCGTCTGCTCCCTCGTAACACTGCTCTTTATGAGGTTACATGAATATGCATAAGTTCATTAAAATATGACATCTTACACAGGTATGAACAAAGAGTACCAGTCTGTGCATAGTGTAGGTATATGTGTGTGTGTGTGTGTGTGTGTGTGTGTGTGTGTGTGTGTGTGTGTGTGTGTGTGTGTGTGTGTGTGTGTGTGTGTGTTCCAGATGTGACCCTGTGACCCCAAAGCTGGTGCTAAGAGTCCAGCGGTCCCCCGAACAAAGGGCTCTTATACTTAAGCAGACACAGAGTAGGTGTCCTCCTACACCAGGGCTCAGCAACCTTTAACACCCAAAGAGCCATTTGGACGCGATTTCCACGCAAAAGAAAACACTGGGAGCTGCAAATACTTTTTGACATCTAAAATGAAGATAACACTGTATATATTGTTTTTTACCTTTGTGTGAACAACTAAGGTGTGTTGCTTATGAAATCCATGAAGTGCTACAGAGAAAATTACATTTTATTTATGTAATTAACACATTTTGAACTCTTAAAGAAATATAACAAAAGCAAAGACACCCAGCTGAACTAAAATGATCCAGCAAACAAAAACTGTTGTCAGCCGCCACCCTTATATCACCTTTGGGCTTTTGGACCCTTGACCTGACTTATAAAAAATAATTGGAAAAAAGCTCTATGCTGCTGAAAGATGAAAAATAGATATTTGCAAAATTCTGCCTAAACATGCATTTTACCTGGTTAATGTGTGTGGCGGGGCGTGGTCTGCAGTGCTGCTGCAGGGGAGGCGGACGCACCTGAGCGACACCCGCAATCACGCCTCACCGCCTTAACATCTGTGCTCTCTCTGCTGTTGTGTTGGTGTATGTTGGGCTGTGAGCTGCAAAGCTACAGCCGGCTGTATGCGTACAGCAACCGTGTGTGAAAAATGTCAATAAAGAGATGCTGAAAAGCGTGTTCATGCAAACATCGTCGGGTCTGCCGTGATATGTTTACAATGGGACTTCTGCTCCTAACCTCTGCGCACAGCGTCTGCAGATGGGGGCTGTACGAAGTCACTTTGATCTTTATGCAGGACTGTAAGCTGTCGTCCGTGAGGCGTGAGCGTTTTTGTTTTTAACATAGTTCACGGTGGAGAACAGCTGCTGACATAATGTGGATCCGAAGATCCATAATTGGCCTACCTGGGATTGAAAGTCTCGATAAATGCATGGTGTTTCGGCGGGTACACCGGCTTCCACGAGTGTGACGCTTATTATGAGCGATCAAAAAATAATAGAATATAATTTTATATTTATATTTCAATATCACAATAATCTTCCAATTTCGAAATGCAAGTTAAAAAAGAACTAACATGAGTAAAACACACTTCAGCTAATTACTTAAAAAACTAATTTATTTTCCCAAACCACGCAGAGCCGCACTAAAAGGACTAAAGAGCCGCATGCGGAGCCGCAGGTTGCCGACCCCTGTCCTATACCATAAATGAGTAAGAGAAGGTACGACCTCTCTCATGACACCAAGCTGTGCGTGCATGCCAGAGCACTCTGGAAGGCACACAGAGTCTTTACAGACTACTAAGGATCAAACCTCTATCCTTATGCAATCGATTATAAAACTCTAACCATATATGAGTAAATATTTCCAAGCATAAATAACAATCAACAATATAAACCTTACAGCTGGTTTTAAAAGCAGAATGTATTTGTTTCTCAAATGAGAAAGAGCTATCGAGAAACACTCCTAAATCTTTAGTTCTGAACTTTTCCAGTGGGCCAAGAGCAACATAATGCTAACTTGACGTGACTTAGCATTATGCACTAATGTTAACACTTACTTTTTAACAATGTGAGTAGCTAAGGCTAACACTATTTCCCTTAACTTTTTAAGGATGTGAACTGCTAATGCTAACACTCTTTTCCCAAGCAAAACCTAATGCTCATATTGTTTTCCTTTGCTTTATAGCAATGTGAGCAGCTACAGCTAAATAGACTGCTGCCATTAGTGGCTAATTCTAATTAGGGGTGAATTATTATTGCCTGCTACTGCTAATATCGTTTTCCCTTCCCTTTTAACAATGTGAGCAGCTAGTGCTAGGTAGGCTGATGCTAGCAGCTAATGCTGGTGAATAGGAATTGGCAGCTAATGCTAATACCATATTTTCTTGCTATATATAACAATGTGACCAGCAAATGTTAAGTAGGTTGCCGTTATCAGCTAATACTAATTTGAGGTGAATTGGCATTATCCACTTATGCTAACAATGTATTTTCTTACTTTTTAACAATACAAGACCTAATGTGAACACTTTTTTAATTCAATCTTAACTTTTCCCCTGCAATGTGAAGAGTTAATGCTAAATAGGCTACCATTAGTGGCTAATTCTAATTTTAGATGAAAAAGCATTAGAAGCTAATGCTAATACCATATTTTCTTGCTTTATATCAATATCAGTAGCTAATGCTAAGTACATAGCCATTATTAGCTAATGCTAATTTAGGTGAATTAGCATTATCCACTAATGCTAACAATGTTTTTGCCAACTCTTTTCCCTTGCATTATAACAATATGAGCAGTTAATGCTAAGAAGGCTACCATTATTAGGTCATGCTAATTTGATGTGTGTTAGCATTATCCGCTACTGATAGCAATAGTTTATCTTACTTTTTATTACTTTTTAACAATATCAGCAGCTAATGCTAACACTACTTTCATTTCAGTTAAGCCTATTTAGCATGAATTAACTTCATTTAGCATTAAGAAGTTTATGCTAAATAGGCTACCATTAGTGACTAATGCTAATTTTAGGTAAATAAGCATTGGCAACTAATGCTAATACCATATTCTCTTGATTTCTAACAATGGGAGCAGCTAATGCTAAGTAGGGTGCCATCATTAGCTCATGCTAATTTATCCACTAATGCTAACAATGTTTTTTCTTACATTTTAACAATATAAGTAGCTAATGCTTATACTATTTTTCCTTTCATTTTATCGTTAATAACTATTACGCCGTTAGTGGCTAATTCTAATTTTAGATTAAAAAAAAAGCATTAACAGCTAATGCTCATACTGTTTGCTTTGTAAGAATGACAGCAGCTAATGATAAGAAGTCTACCGTTATTAACTAATGCTAATTTGATTTGCATTAGCATTATCCGATAATGGTAACTCGTTTCCCCTGCATTATAACGATGTCAGGACTTAATGCTAAGTAGGCTGCCATTAGGGGCTAACTCTAATTAGGGGTGAATAATTATTAGCAGCTAATGCTAATACAGTTTTCTCTTTCCTTATAACAACTTGAGCAGCTAATGCTAATTTGATGTAAATTAGCATTATATTAGTAAGGGGTTAATGCTAAGTAGGCTGCCATTAGCAGCTAAAGGTAATTTGGGGTGAATAAGCACTAGTAGCTAATGCTAATACCCTTTTCTCTTGTGTTATAATGATGTGACGTTAATGCTAAACAGCATTAGCTTAGCAGCATTAGCTTATCAGAGTTTTCATCATGGTCACACAAATCCTTAGCAGAGCAAAGTGGCCTACTTAGCAATAGCTGCTCAAGTTGTAGAAAGCAAGGGAAAACAGTATTAGCATTAGCTGCTAAATGTGCACTTGAGAACAAATTTATTGTGAATTCAGCTGTGAATGTAGAGTTTCCAGTATTTAAGCTTCCATTTCCAAATGTTAGCTGCTCCTGTCTGTCTCTTTGTCACACACACAGACTGAAATGATTCACAGCCTTGTTTCATCCTTCTGACTGCCACTGTGACTGTGGAGATACAGCATGGGAAACATACACATGGCTGACACATTAATAGGTACACAGTGGCCACTATCTCAGGTACACCTGTGACCTAATAAAGTGTATCTAAAGTTACAAAATGTTGTCTCTTTCCAAATATTTATGGACCTAACTGTAGGTCCACTTTTAATGAAACTCTCAACATGACTTATCAGTTATCATTAATGCTCCTGCAAACAGACTCCTTGGAGACCCCGTACATAAATATCCATGTACTATCCAGCTAGACTAGTGTGTCTATCCCTGAAAATATTCCTGCATGTCGTGCTGGGCAATATGGAAAAAATATTTATCACGATATGAATTATTTTATATCACAATAACGATATATATCACGATATACAACCTGACCCGTGGTCATCTAGAAAGTACACAGTCTGTAAACAGCGAGTGCCGAGGGTGCAGTCTTTGTTTTGAGTTACCATAAAGTATGTCGCAAATCCGGGTGCACGGACAGCAGCACCAGCTCGCAAACCACGAGACAGAATTTCTTCACGAAAAATATCTTTTTTTTTTTAAACTTTATTTTTTCTTGCATAAAGTTAAGAGCATGTATAGTTAGAAGACAACACTAATATATTTGCCACAGGCTATTTAACCCTTTAAGACTTACCATAGAACCAAGACCGCCAGAGCTTATCTTTCTGTTTTTACATGCTGTAGTGCCATTTGTGGGAGTATTTCAAGTTTACATATATATTTACAACCGTTATAGCCCAAATTTTAATAATATGTAGGCATTAAGTAAATAGTAACTTCATAAATTGCAAAAACTTCTTTTGTTTTTTACATATATTTCTAGTTAAAAAAATTTAAGAGGTGTATTCCTCAAAACTGTAAATACAAAAGTTTCCAACCACGAGAAATTTATTTTGAGTGTCTTCATAGTTTTATTTTTGAGATACACTAATTTTTATATACTACAGGAAAAATGTACATAAATATTATAATGCATCAAAATAAACTATTTCCAACAGCGTAATTTGAGTTCTAAGCATCCCAGAAATGATAAAGTAAAACATGACTTTTAAAAACACCAACATAGGCTTTTTGCAAAAATGACATCACTTCCGGTTTTGGGCAGGTAATGGCGGACAGTTAGTTCACGCTGACATATATGCCAATGTAGGAAGTCTTATGAACGTCGGCAAAGCGTGTTTCTGGAATATTATCTTTTTGTTGCTGCAAGTTTGGAATATTATGTTTTTGTTGCTGCAAGTGCTTCTTATGCAATTTTTGCAAGTTACATGTGCAGTTATATGTGGAAGGAAACCATGACCTAGGACAAGCTAATGGCATAAGATGTAAGTACAAGTCCTCCGGTTTCACATGCAAATAAAATTATTGCGCTACCTTACGTGGCTACAGTTCTACAGGGATTTAAAAATAGTTAGGTAAAACAGAGTGTGCCTGCTCCGACTGGTTGTAAAGGGTTAATTATATAGTTTATGTAATAATTTATCAAATTTGGGTTAGTACGATATAAATGACAGAAGACAAATGGCACGATAGACACTTTTCTATCGTCCACGATATATATATCGTCATATCGCCCAGCACTACCTGCATGTGTAATTGTTCATGTCTCATCTGCAGGAAACAAACAGGAAGTGAGTGAAGGACACAGGACATGTTTCCAGCTCTTCCTCCTCTATCAGACATTCTCTTCATACCTGAGAGTGTCCAGTTTCCAGCCTGGATCCTTCAGTCCAGCCGACAGCAGCTTCATTCCTGAGTCTCCTGGATGATTGTAACTCAGGTCCAGCTCTCTCAGATGGGAGGGTTGGAGCTCAGAGCTGAGGCCAGAGAAGTACAGCCTTCCTCTGTGATCAGACAGCCTGACAGCCTGCAGACACACAAAACAACAATCCATCTGTCAACAATCGTTTTCTCTTTGTCACAATAACATATATCCATTTACATCCATTCAATGTAACTTTATTTATAAGTGACAATTCCCAACAGACACCAACAGTCATCTCAAGCTGTTTAACAGTGTAAGGTAACAGGCTCCAATATTAGAGAGAAAGCCCCAACCATCAGACAATCCAGTGTGAGCAGCACTTGGTGATGGTGGGAAGGAAGAACTCCCTTTGACACAAAGATCCTCCCAGTGAAAACAGGCTCCAGGAGGAGCATCTACCATGACTGAGGGGAGAGATAAGAGATGAGCTCAGAGAGAAGAACAAAACACAAACTAAGGAGAGAGAAGACAAAAGTTAAAAACATGCATAGCATCATGGGAAGTCCACCACAGCCAGGCTTTCTTTGTGTTCGCTGCTTTGACAAAACCTCAAACCGAACCTTAAGCTCCTTATTCTTCACGCTGGGATCATTTGGCCTTCAGTGGTGTCCTGGCTGACACACTGGAGTGACCAGAGTGCTAAAGAGTGAATCAGACACACCAGTGTCACCCCTGATATCTCTACTACACTTTCAGCTTCTCCACCTGAGCTGTGGCTAAGGTGCTACCAGCATGCAGGCTCGGTGTGTCTCACTCAACAGTTACACTCGTCACCCAGACTAACACCACTCTACAAGTTCACCACTAAGAGGCGCTAAAAGACCACATACAGTGAGATCATCACTAAATGTCTGCTGTGTCTGAAGGTGACTTGGTTTTTTACTAACTGGCTACATGAGCATGATTAGCTGCAGTTCCATCTTTGTAAAAGAGACTCAGCATTAGAGCCAAACAGAAACATTTCTACTTTTTAGTATGTTTTTTAGTAGAAATGTTTCTGTAAAAAATGATTTGATATTTCAATGAAAATACTTTGTATCAATTGTTTATAAGTCAAGAATAATAGTTAAATAAAAAGAAGCGACAAATCAATAAACACTCAATAAAACCTTGTACAGCTAAAACTCATGTAGACAATGCCAGGGGAGGAAGTAAAACTAAACCTTTGACACCAGAGATGATAACTACCAAAATAAAACAGGAAGTTAATAACAACCATGAGGGGAACACCTGAGTGAACCTAGTAAAGGGATGTAGTGGAGCACTGACGGAAGTAAATAAACTCAAAAATACAAACAGTAACTAAAACTAATGAGAGCTGATGGCAATTGTGTCTGTGAGCAAGAGGAGGGAGAAAAAGGAATAGTAAGAGTTGTCACCAAGCAGAAACAGGAGCTGGAAGCATGTAAATATAATAATAACCACTGCAGCCAAAAAGAGTGCCTGACGAGCCCAGTTGTAAGTAAGCTATTAAGACTCGACTTTACACTGTGTTCGTGTTTTCCAATAAGTTCCGTTGGAGCAGCCTTTCAACGCCTCTCTCTGTCTCTCGCAAGCAAAGTTGACCCAGACAACAAAGTAAAGTTAGTTTTTGGCTACGAGCCCGACATATTAGCCAGAGGTCCCTTTACTACGGTTCGGAGCCGCAGACGTCTTTTATATATGCGCAGAATAGTTTTCTATACGAGATCGAGCTCTCGTCCACCCTACTGTTACTCATTTTATATTAAGATTTAAACATCTAGTTGGAATTGGTATGGTGAGTAACCTTCATAATAGTAATAAATCACATAGCAATAGTACATTCATGTAGCTGTAAAAAGCATGATAATATATTAAGTAATCCAAAGTATTCTGTTACTTTACTCAGTGAGAGTAACGTAACAGAATGCATTACAAAATACATTTTGGGGCATGTATTCTCTAATCTGTAGTGGAAACATTTTAAAAGTGACCTTCCCAACACTGTGAAGATGTGAATCCAGTGGGTGGATGGCGGCATCACCATGAAGGATCAGTGTGAGAATACATTATCATCCACGATGAAAGCAAGTCGCAGCTTGTGGCTGCAGTTAGCTGGTTTGATATTTAGCTTGGAGTTAACTCAGTAGAAGATAGAATGCTAAACTGTCTAAAACCAGGGTGTCAAACACATGGCCCGTCTGCCAAATTCGGCCCCTGAGATAATTTGATATGTCAGTTATTATAGTATTTTCAGGCTTGCTGATATTCCATGCCAACAGGGATGGGACTTTATTCTGATGGACACATTATGTCGCCAATCACATTAAGAGACAGACTGGGATCATGCCACTATTTAAAGAAAGGGATGGGGCAAACGTTCAGAAGAAAGCAAGCATAGTGGTACAGGCCAGGTACACACAGACACAGGTTTAAATGCAAGCGTGTCAGGACAAAGTGAAAACACAAAATGAGCAGCATCTGGCTGAATTTCAGTGATACTGGAGACGCCAAAGCTGAGTGCAGAATTTATGAATTAGAAGCTGGATAAAGTGATACCCATGTCCGTTTCTCTTCTTAGTGGTAGTAGATGCATAAAATTAAGACTAATGAAAACACTGAATTAAAATTGCTTCCTTAAAAGCACCAAGTTTACAATTAAATTTCTAATTTTGATCTTCAGCACCCAACACCATGACTATGTACATATTGTCGGGTATGAGAATATTTGTGTTGTGTGCTGTGGATTCAACTCTACAAACTCATCACTATTTTCATCATCAAATTTCTACTTAGACAGCAACAAAACAGAAAGCAGTTCCCAGAAACTACTTCTTGTTTTAGAATCTTTCAACATAAGAGTATGTTGCACATCAGAACACCTCCACATCTCCTCTTATTAAAGGATTACCTTATTATTAATTTGCTATTTCTGCCAGTTGATTAAAAATGTTTGATCTCACCTGAGAGTTTCCAGTTTACAGTGTGGATTCTTCAGTCCTTCAGACAGAAACTTCACGCCTGAATCCTGCAGGTCATTGTTACTCAGGTCTAGCTTGATCAGATTAGAGGACTGAGAGCTGAGACCTGAGGACAGAGCTTCACAACTTCTCTCTGACAGGTTACAGAGACTCAGTCTGAAAAATAACAGCAAAACAATTAAAAAAATACTTTTGATCAAGTGTAATGAGATTATATAACATTTAGGAATATTCCATTCTCTTTTGTCAGGAAAGTAATGAACAACATGTGGAGACAATCAGAGAGACAAGAGAGAAGTGAAGAGAGAACAGAGCAGTAAAAGAACACTGGATAGTTCAAATTTGACACATTTTTGGTATCAACAAAATGTGTCAAATTTCTTTATTTTGTAATCGTTTCAGAAGAGTTCATGATTAAAACTTACATCAATAAACACCCAGAAAATTTTCAGAAATGCTGACATGTATTCAGTGTTGAACAAAGTGAGTACTGATTATCACTTAATAGCTTTATAGACTTTTCAGACACCAGCACTCATGACTGTATTTTGGGGTTATTTTGTTAGTTTTTTTAGTTGATCGTAGGGGTGGGCGATATAAGCGATATACGATAGAAACGATATAGATTTGGCCAACGATAGAGATTTTGACTATATCGTGATATCGCGATAGCGCATGTTGATGATGTCATCAAGCTGCGCCTGTTTTGGTAGAAAGTATCACAGCGGCTACAACCATTATCATCAGTAAATTATGTTCTCCTGACTGAAGTTTGGCCCGTGTATAGCATCCTGCTATGCAATTGCATTTGTCCCTAACCACCAAAATGCCTCACGTTAACTTTTATCGAGTGGAAAAAAAGTTGACGTTCATCCTCCAGCTTCACTGTGCTAATGTTATGATAACATAGCTGTGTCGCTAGCAATCACGTAGCACAACATTATATACCAGGTAGTCCAACTTCAGTAACCGTGCAAACGCCACTGCTGTTTAGTTTTCTGTCTTCACTTATGTTGGAAGTGGTAGCAGAGCTGTAAGTTTTAATTAGTTTCAAAAATCTCTGTCAGAACATGGTATGAAATGTTTAGGTGCAAACTAGCGAGCTAAATTCCTGTTAACTTCTATCTCCGTTAAATTTAATAAATTCTGTTTTCATGGATGCATGGATGTTAAACTTAATTGTTACACCCGATAAAGCAGCAACGCTGATGATTTAATTGAATGATGATAATTGAAGATGAAAGAATTTAGACTGTTTTTAACTCTCAGTGTTCGTTTGACTTTGGGACCTGAAGGGGACGGAGTTTTGAACCCAGATTACTCCTCACTACGGCAGTCGTAATGCTCTGACAATCCATCAAGCAGTCCATCAGCAGGCTTACCAAAGTTGTACTAAAACATTTTTTAACAGATTTCTGCACGCCAAAATCGGTTCAAGGTCAGTGAGCACAACCAGAATTCATACATAAGGCACACTCTCGATTTTTGAGAAAATTAAAGGATTTTAAGTGTGCCTTATAGTGTGGAAAATACTTTATACAGAAGAACAGAATATATCGTGATATATATCGTTATCGCACATGCTTCAAATTATATCGCGATATGAATTTTAGGCCATATCGCCCAGCCCTAGTTGATCGCACCTGCTTTTTACCAACAAGCATATAAGTTAAAATGTACTCACAGAGCTTTGTTGGAGGCTTTGACCACTGGCAGCATTCTTAGAAGAGCCTCCTCAGAAGCAGAGTATTTCTTCAAGTCAAACTCATCCAGATTTTCTTCTGATGACAGTAAGATGAAGGTCAGAGCTGACCACTGAGCAGGAGACAGTTCTTCTGTGGAGAGACTTCCTGATCTCAGGGACTGTTGGATTTGATCCACTAGAGAACGATCATTCAGTTCATTCAGACAGTGGAACAGATTGATGCTTTTCTCTGCAGACAGATTCTCACTGAGCTTCTTCTTGATGTACTGAACTGTTTCCTGATTGGTCTGAGAGCTACTTCCTGTCTGCGTCAGCAGACCTCGTAGGAGACTGTGATTGGTCTGCAGTGAAAGACCCAGGAGGAAGCGGAGGAACAAGTCCAGGTGTCCATTTGGACTCTGTAAGGCCTTGTTCACAGCACTCTGGTAGAAGTGTTTCTCTACAGATTTTACTTCTTTTTCTGGTTCTTGTTTTCGAAACAATATAGACCATATGGACGTTGTTTGTTTCTCTTCAAGCAGATTGAGTCCAGAGTTGATGAAGGCCAGATGGACATGAAGAGCAGCCAGAAACTCCTGAACACTCAGATGGATGAAGCAGAACACCTTGTCCTGGTATAGTCCTCTCCTCTTTAAAGATCTGTGTGAACACTCCTGAGTACACTGAGGCTGCTCTGATATCGATGCCACACTCTGTCAGGTCTGATTCATAGAAGATCAGGTTTCCTTTCTGCAGCTGATCAAAAGCCAGTTTTCCCAGAGACTCCATCATCTTCCTGCTCTCTGGACTCCAGTGTGGATCTGTCTCAGCTCCTCCATCATACTTGACCTTCACTTTGGCCTGAACCACCAGGAAGTGGATGTACATCTCAGTCAGGGTCTTGGGCAGCTGTCCTCCCCCTCTGGTTTCCACCACATCCTCCAGAACTGTAGCAGTGATCCAGCAGAAGACTGGGATGTGGCACATGATGTGGAGGCTTCGTGATGTCTTGATGTGGGAGATGATCCTGCTGGCTTGCTCCTCATCTCTGAACCTCTTCCTGAAGTACTCCTCCTTCTGTGGGTCAGTGAACCCTCTGACCTCTGTCACCATGCCAACACACTGTGGAGGGATCTGATTGGCTGCTGCAGGTCGTGTGGTTATCCAGAGGCGAGCAGAGGGAAGCAGTTTCCCCCTGATGAGGTTTATCAGCAGCACATCCACTGAGGTGGACTTTCTAGGGTCAGTTAGGATTGTAGTTTTGTGGAAGTCCAGAGGAAGTCGACACTCATCCAGACCATCAAAGATGAACACAACCTGGAAGTCTTCAAAGCTGCAGATTCCTGCTTCTTTGGTTTCAGTAAAGAAGTGATGAACAAGTTCCACCAAGCTGAACTTTTCCTCTTTCAGCACATTCAGCTCTCTGAAAGTGAATGGAAATATGAACTGGATGTCCTGGTTGGCTTTGTCTTCAGTCCAGTCCAGGGTGTATTTCTGTGTTAAGACTGTTTTCCCTATGCCAGCCACTCCCTTTGTCAGCACTGTTCTGATTGGTTCATCTCTTCCAGGTGAGGCTTTAAAGATGTCTTCTTGTCTGATGGTTGTTTCTGGTCTGTCTTGTTTCCTGGATGCTGTTTCAATCTGTCTGACCTCATGTTCATCATTGACCTCTGCAGTCCCTCCCTCTGTGATGTAGAGCTCTGTGTAGATCTGATTCAGAAGGGTTGGGTTTCCTGCTTTAGCGATGCCCTCAAACACACACTGGAACTTCTTCTTCAGGGAGGATTTAAGGTTACGATGACAAACAGCAGCTGGAAGTTCTGAACAATACAGGAGTGCAGAATTATTAGGCAAATGAGTATTTTGTCCACATCATCCTCTTCATGCATGTTGTCTTACTCCAAGCTGTATAGGCTCGAAAGCCTACTACCAATTAAGCATATTAGGTGATGTGCATCTCTGTAATGAGAAGGGTGTGGTCTAATGACATCAACACCCTATATCAGGTGTGCATAATTATTAGGCAACTTCCTTTCCTTTGGCAAAATGGGTCAAAAGAAGGACTTGACAGGCTCAGAAAAGTCAAAAATAGTGAGATATCTTGCAGAGGGACGCAGCAGTCTTAAAATTGCAAAGCTTCTGAAGCGTGATCATCGAACAATCAAGCGTTTCATTCAAAATAGTCAACAGGGTCGCAAGAAGCGTGTGGAAAAACCAAGGCGCAAAATAACTGCCCATGAACTGAGAAAAGTCAAGCGTGCAGCTGCCAAGATGCCACTTGCCACCAGTTTGGCCATATTTCAGAGCTGCAACATCACTGGAGTGCCCAAAAGCACAAGGTGTGCAATACTCAGAGACATGGCCAAGGTAAGAAAGGCTGAAAGACGACCACCACTGAACAAGACACACAAGCTGAAACCTCAAGACTGGGCCAAGAAATATCTCAAGACTGATTTTTCTAAGGTTTTATGGACTGATGAAATGAGAGTGAGTCTTGATGGGCCAGATGGATGGGCCCGTGGCTGGATTGGTAAAGGGCAGAGAGCTCCAGTCCGACTCAGACGCCAGCAAGGTGGAGGTGGAGTACTGGTTTGGGCTGGTATCATCAACGATGAGCTTGTGGGGCCTTTTCGGGTTGAGGATGGAGTCAAGCTCAACTCCCAGTCCTACTGCCAGTTTCTGGAAGACACCTTCTTCAAGCAGTGGTACAGGAAGAAGTCTGCATCCTTCAAGAAAAACATGATTTTCATGCAGGACAATGCTCCATCACACACGTCCAAGTACTCCACAGCGTGGCTGGCAAGAAAGGGTCTAAAAGAAGAAAAACTAATGACATGGCCTCCTTGTTCACCTGATCTGAACCCCATTGAGAACCTGTGGTCCATCATCAAATGTGAGATTTACAAGGAGGGGGAAAACAGTACACCTCTCTGAACAGTGTCTGGGAGGCTGTGGTTGCTGCTGCACGCAATGTTGATGGTGAACAGATCAAAACACTGACAGAATCCATGGATGGCAGGCTTTTGAGTGTCCTTGCAAAGAAAGGTGGCTATATTGGTCGCTGATTTGTTTTTGTTTTGTTTTTGAATGTCAGAAATGTATATTTGTGAATGTGGAGATGTTATATTGGTTTCACTGGTAGAATAAATAATTGAAATGGGTATATATTTGTTTTTGTTAAGTTGCCTAATAATTATGCACAGTAATAGTCACCTGCACACACAGATATCCCCCTAAAATAGCTAAAACTAAAAACTACTTCCAAAAACATTCAGCTTTGATATTAATGAGTTTTTTGGGTTCATTGAGAACATGGTTGTTGTTCAATAATAAGATTATTCCTCAAAAATACAACTTGCCTAATAATTCTGCACTCCCTGTAATAATAAAAGTACAACTTCAACAATCCTATTTTACAAAATGCTGATGACATTTTCTGACCCACTGAGAAATGACTGAACACACTGGTGTCATAAGTGTCTCATTTATCTAACAGGTTAAAACCTTAAGTAAGAAATCCTCTTACGTCTCTGCAGACGGTCAGCCAGCTGCTCCTGCTTCATTCTCCTCAGGAAGTCCACTGTGATCTTCACAAATGCCTCTCTGCTGCTCCTCTGCTCATCATCCTCCCTCTGAAACTCCAAGCATTGGGGCTTATTTGGATTCAGAGCCTTCTGGATCTTCTTCAGCTCGGTCTTCACAAAAGTGATGATGTTGTCCTCCAGCAGCTGGGACAGGATACTTTATGAATGAGCCACCACTCTGAACTTCAGTCTACACAACATCCACTTCTTTATGATCAAGGAGCATATAATCCACGATCTCCTCACCAATTGTAAGTCTGACTTTATCTGATTAACTGAGACTTTGTCCACAACTCCATGATCCCAAAACATTGATTCTGTTCATATGAATGCAGCGATTTCAGTGGGAGAAACATTTCACTGGTGTTCAGAGCTGAACTACCAACAGGTTGATGATCGAAGCCAGAAACCTGGAGATGTTTCAGGTGACTGAGTTGAATGTACAGACAACTGGTCTTAAAGGTTCACTCTGTTTACACATATGGATCAGTATTTAAGGTTTGACTCTCATCATCTACTGGAGCACAAACTGGGTGTCATCAGGACGCTACAACACAGAACAAACACCATCCCCACAGACACAGCAGCCAGGGAAGCAGAAGAACATAACATCAAGAAGGTCCTGAGTAAATGTGAACGCTGGTTTGAGGGCGGAGTCAAGGAGGCCATTTATATGAAAAGGGAAAGACCATCTCTGAATGGAGGAGGGGCCTAAGGGTGCATCTCTCACCATCTTACAATGCTGTGATTGCAGCGTACCAATATGTGATATGCGTACCAATGATCAATGAACTGACCTCACAGTCCATTGTTCTTTCAGTGCTGCTGGTTTCAGTCATTATACAAATGTCCTGTTTTTAAGGTTGGAAGCCTGCAGTCAGCTGAGACTGAAGACGTCACCTGATGATGATCAAACGTTTCTCCCACTGAAAACGTCCAGATGAACAGAATCAACCTTTTTGGGATTTACTTACCTGGATGATTGAGCATCAAGACACAACTCTGTGACTTTTCTCAGTTGAATAAATCCTCTCCTCCAGGTTTGTTTACATCTACCAGCCCTGTGGCTCTGCCCAGGGACAATAATCTATGTGAGAGGTGGAAAGTCATACAGGTGTCTGCTCCTGCCTTCAGTTATTTTTATCTACTGTGTGTCAACTGGCTGAACCTACTCCAGCTGTCTACTGTCCCCTAAACTCAACAATGACTTAGTGATCTATCCATTCTCTGACCAAACACATCCTGCTGCAGGATGTTAATATAGCAGTACACTGATGATCCCACTCACTGTGAACAACACATTTGGACCTGATTTGCTGCTCTGGTTTACACGTGAACTTTGACTGCTGTCACCAACTTGAGAGGCTCTACAGAAAAACTGGACTTGTCCAAAATCATAAACTACATTACAAGGACAGCATTGCTCAGTCAACTCTAATTACTATGGCCATGTTATCTCTTCTAATTAAGGCACAGACACTCAAACTTGCTGCTTTCAGTGAGAAGTCAAATGTCTGAATATGAGTTGGAAGCTGCTGAGAGTCCTCCTCCTTCCCATGGGGTTTACTTTCTCTACTACTTTCACTATAAACACGCCCCTTTCATGCACCTGCAGAGGGCCACCAGCAGATGGAGCTGTCTTAAACAAATCCACTTGGATAGTTAGCTGTAGATGATTTTCTCAGTGTGATTGTAGGATTTTGAGTTACTCTTTAGATTTATTTAAACTCTTATATTGTGCAAAAGTGTTGAGCGACCCATAATTTCTCTGTACTTTTCATAAGAGCAGCCAGACTTTCAGCTAGTGTTTCTTTTTGCTCTGCAGGCTTTATGAAGGTGTGTCAAAGTTGTTCTTTGGCTGCTTTTTAAATCATTTTCAGTCCTCGTACAGGAACCTTCTTCAAGCTAAATCCAAGTGTGTTAGACCAGAGTTAACTGATATATGTGTGGGTGTGTAACTCTTAGAAGCTGATTGGCTGCTTTTATGGGGGCTGGGTCTTTGGAAAGTGAGCAAACCACAGTTTTAGTAACACACCCTGAACTGCACACTTTAACAAACAACATGAGATTTTAACAGTAATGTAAAAATCCTGCGATTCATTGTTATTAAGCACAAACACATCTATGGCCCCGTTTCCATTAGTAGCTGCTCAGATGGACTCACCACAGGTCGCCACGACTGGACTGGATCCACTGGTTTCCATTACAGTTGAGGACCACCTAATGTGGTCGTCTCAGTACAGCCCAGTGTCAACTCACATCATTAGTAAGTGCTAATGCTGCTAATTTCCATCATATCTGTCATTGACAAAGTTATCATAGAAACCGTTATTCAGCTTCATTCCCACTGATCTCGACTACAAACTGTTTCACTTTGGTTTTTGTTTAAAGCCTCGATGTTTAAAACGTTTCCCTGTGATCACATTTGCACCGTCTGATTTCAAAGTTTGTTTCTTTTGGTCATTTAGTCCACAGAGTCCTTGGTGTTCTGAAAGGGACCTATAAACAAATGTATTATTATTAATATTAATAATAAAGTAGTTGTTGTACATGTACAGACCATAAATATGGAGTCCAGCTGTGTTTGATGCTGCTGGGCAGACTGACCACTGGGAACCTCTGAGCTCTGCTGGTCCACTCTGTGGAGGAACCATGGACACATGGACACACACACACACACACACACACACACACACACACACACACACACACACACACACACACACACACACACACAAACTGAAGCCACTTTCATTATTAAAATGTGAATTTAGCCTCTAAAATCTGTATTCAATCAGTGTTGCTGCTTCCTGTGTTTGACCTCACGTATGTGCTTCTGAAAGAACCGTTAACATTTCCGTAAACACTTTTAAACCTGTGAAAAATCCTTTTAGAACAGTTTAAGCTGTTATATGTTGAACTCTTGGCTGACATCATATTAAATGCTGTGGATTCAGAATCTGATGTCACTCAAGTTTACATGTGTGAAGGCAGACGAGTCAGTACTTTTGGTAATACAGTGTAAAGTTGCACTGATTGATTTCCATGAACAGCACTGTGGTTCAGTGTTTTCCTGATGGAGTAACAGCAGCCAGTATGATCCAGGCTTTAGCTGCTGGGTCTCTGTGTGACCTCTCAGACTGTTTAACAGATCAGACACAAAGAGAATCAGAGCAGCTCTTTAAAGACAAACATGAACCCACTCAGGTCACACTTTCCCTACAGATATGAGCATCACTGTCCTCAAACAGCAAATGACCAAGTCTAACATTTGGATCTTTTCTCTTTCATTGTTTTCTTTTTAATGAATCTTTGTAACAATCTCAGGACGTTTCAGGTCAGATTTATCCAGGAAACACAAACATGTAAAGGCGTCATCACAGCTCTCTGACCTCGTTGGTCCAGGTTCAGCACTGAAGAATGGAGGTTCAGGTTTGGACCGGTCACTCCTCACAGACGGACAGCTGGACGCTGCAGACTCTGCTCTGTCCTCCTCTTCCTCCATCATCATCTTCTTCTGGACTTCAGTCAGTCTGAGAGGTAAACCACAAACACTCAGTGAGTTCACATTAACAGGAGTAACTGAGTTACAGTCGCTGACCTCTGACCTGTCATGTAACCTAGAAACCAGGTCACATGATCCACATCAGGGACACAGAAACCTGATCTCACCTGCTGACTCTGACATTTGAGACCTTCCAATAACAAAACACAAAAAGCATAAATGGACAGAACATCAGGAACAGCTCTGAGTCTGATGCAGTCAGCTCACTGTAAACTCCGACCTCAGGATGAATTAAAGCTCTTTTATGGTCACTCAGACACTTTAGGATCACATGATGTTTACACATGATATCTGTGACTGTCCTAGTGAACTTCATGTTGATGCAGATCTGAGCTCCACATCAGCTCTGCTGAATTATGTAAAGTTTCTCTGACATCAGGAATCAGACGCTTCCATGAACACACCTCCATGTTTCTGTTTCTCTGACACACTGAATTCAAACAGGAAACAAGGATGAACTTGGAGCTCCTGCAGGCTCTGACTTTATTCCTGGAGATGCATGAATCACATGGTTAATCCACATTTGGACTGTTTTATCTCCTCAGTTTGAATTGAAGATGTTTAATCATGAGTGAAACTAACAAATCAGCTGACAGCTGTAATCAGCACCAATCAGCTGTCAGAGAGACTCATTCACATGCAGCTCAAACTCTTCTTTGCTGAATTGGAGAACTTTGTTTCTCTGACTGTGTGAAACTCTGATCCACAGCAGAAGATTTCACCTGATGTTCACATGAAGTGGATCCACAGGGAAAACTTCTCAGTGTAGAAACACTTTGGAGACCTGATCATCATTCCCATGCTGTCCTGACTCAGATCATTTTCTTGTTGCATAGTTTTAGACATTTGTGGACACAGGATGGTTTTTGAAAGAGAAAATGATCAGCAACTGAAACGGAGTCTTGTCTCCAAAGTTCCACACACATCACTGTGTAAGCAGTTTCTGCTTCACCCTGCTGTAACAGGCCGGCACAAATAACTCCTCCACTCTGTGTTGTTGTATTTTTAAGAAGACAAAGAGTCTGGTTGATCGTTGCAGATTTATTTCCTGAATGGAAACATAATGGTGTCGGGTCAGCACACTGCTCTGCACAGCTGAACACCCCATTACTACAGAGCTTTACACAATATTCATAAACAACAGGACATAAACTGGTGTCAGGCACGTGCCCACTAAGCACTTATGACCCTCTGTGTCCTTCTGCTGATCAAACAAGTTGTATGTATCTCTACTTAACTATATTATGTGCTGAACAACACAACTCACCTCTCGTACAGCTTCAGCAGACTGGCAGTGATTACTGCAGCCAGCCTCACCTAATCGGCCAAGTGGAATAATACCATACAGACACTGGCAACCAGTGCACTCATAGCTCAAATCAAACACCTGTATTAAATATACAACAACATGGAAATAGTAAAAAATGCTGTTTTACTCGGACACACAGCTGGAGCTACTCCGGCTCACTCAGGGGTCTGAAAGGATTCCTCTGCCTCCTCAGATGTGATCCCAACTCTGCTAACAAGAGTCCAAACTAAAGTAAAGTAAAGTAAAGTAAAGTAAACTCCTAACCGACATCCTGAAACAAGAGCCAAAGCTTTAACTCCTGGATCTAACCCTTATTTTCTCACTGCTGCTGCTCTGAGAACCAGAATCACTCTTTCTTTCTTTTGTCCTTCAGGAACATCAGGACCAGCTCATCATCGCTTCATCTCAGTTTTTTTTTTTACAGTCCAATTTCTGAGACTTTTCTGTAAAAACGTGTTTCTGTGTTTCGAGGGTTACAGGGTCAGTTCGGATCCATAAAATTCAGCATTTCGTGTTGTTTTAATGCAACGTGTTGAGTGTGTAATTTTAACTTTTGATCCGAAGCTACCGAACAAACATCTAGGACAGAGCCTCAAACAGAGAGACTAACGGAAAACTTTTTTTCTCCTTTAAAATAAAAGCTACAGCAGAGTGAGCAGATAAAGAAAGTGTCACGGACCCTGCTCTGGAGGACTCGGGGGTCCGTGAGCAGGATGGACCGTTACTATTATTATCATTATTATTTGGTGATGTGTGTGTGTGTTTCTGCACAATGCTGTGTTAGTCTGTGTTCCACTAGGCAGGGTGTGGGTGTGTACGTGTGTGTGTCTGCGGGTGTGCTGGAGGATGGAGCAAAGCCACATGCAGGCCTGATGGGTGTGGCCCTGCAGGAGGACTGGCCACACCTGAAGTTCCTGCCTCACACCTGTTGGTGATCAGGGCTCGTCGGGGGAGCTACTTAGGAGAGTGTTGGAGCTCCCACGCGTGGGATCATTGAGTTGTCTTCCCAAGTTAGTGTGTGTCAGCTTACAACGGTGCAGTTTGTGTATGCCTGCCGGGGTTGGAGCAGGGAGCACGAGCACAGACGTCGGAGGGGAGCACACACACACACGGGAGTCATGGGAGCAACGGGGATTTATTGTGTTTACAGCCTTCACTGTAAATAAAGTGCACTGTTTGCATCGCAGGGTCTGCGTTTTGGGTCCTCATTCCCACATATCCCCACGGTCTGCCAGACCATGACAGAAACGTCCTTATAAACCAAATATTGACAGCATATTTCTGTTTGTGGCAGAAGCATCTGTTTCATGTACAGCAGCCTCACTCAGGGCGCAGTCTGTCTTGGTCCAACTGTGAGTCCTCGTTAGTCCTCATTAGTCCAGCTGTGAGTCCGTTACTGTGAACTATGGAGCGGCAGATTTGTGCTGTTTGTACTGAGAGTAAGAAAGTTAAGAGTAACTCGTTTCTACCACCTGTTTTTGTTCAAAGCTCACTGAACCTTGTGCTAAGTGTTGGGGAGTAATACATGTACTGCCATTACGTATTTAAAATACAAAATATGAGTAACTGTATTCCGTTACAGTTACCGTTTAAAAAGTTGGTATTTAGAATACTATTAAGACTCGACTGTACACCGTGTTCGTGTTTTCCTCCGAAACAATAAGTTCCGTTGCAGCAGCCTTTCAACGCCTCTCTCTGTCTCAAACTTACCCAGACAACAAAGTAAAGCTAGTTTTCGGCTACGAGCCCGACACGGAACCCGACGTATTAGCCAGAGGTCCCTTTACTACGTTTCGCAGCCGCGGACCTTCAGTAATAGTAATAAATCACATTCATGTAGTTCTAAAAAGCATGATAATATATCAAGTAATCCAAAGTATTTCGAATACATTACTCTCATTGAGTAACGTAACGGAATACGTTACAAAATACATTTTGGGGCATGTATTCAGTAATCTGTAGTGGAATACATTTTAAAAGTAACCTTTCCAACACTGCTTGTGCTACATTAATAAAATAATTTAATATCAGTAGATGGGAACACAAACATTTTAATTCTGATTGTACTCAGCTTGAATCAAATCACTGTTAGTCTGCCTCAGTTTTTTGCAGCATGTTTCACAATATGAAAAAAACATAATTTCACATGTACAGACTCGATATCTGATTTAAAAACATGTGTGAGATTTACAGTTTATGCAACACTACTAAGCAGTCTTTACCTTTAAATGTAAGCTCTCTTATTCCTCTCCTTCATTTCTTTCTCCATCTCTGAGGGAGGTTAGCTGTCTTTCTTTTTTCTGTTAGTTTGTCAGCTGATGTTTTTGAGCTGATAAAATAAAAATGCTGCATTTGAAATTACCTGGCAAAATAAATCACTGTTCCACTTTTAACCCACGACTTTGACATACGTCATCTGTTTTTATGCAACACCTCCTGGTGATAAATAGATTCTGTCTTTCATGTGTTTCTATTGAGGCTTAGATGTTTGATGGCTCGTAGTGATGTGAAATAAGAATGCCTCAAAAATGTGTTAAACAGAAAGTAACTGTTATGGTCCTGGTCTCTGACCCAGTGTTTATGTGTTTTCTGGGTTCATTAATATTCTTTGATTTAGTGTTAGTCATGGTTTTGTTTCCTTGCCTCTCCTGTCCTGTGTAAAGTGGTGGTCTTTGATACGGGCTACATGGGCCGCTGCTCAGGGCAGCATCGTGGTGGGGGCAGAGTCAATATTGGCATTGGCAAAAAAAGTTGCTCGCACCCATGCTGCCCCAACATCATGCCAGCCCATTTTTGTTATTACATGGGCACCGGTTGGTTTTCTATTGCCCATTTCTGAGGAGTAAAGGTGCCCTCTGTTTGCAAAGTACGCCCTGCTGCTTTCAGCACAGGGATTCTGGAGTGGCACCTAATAACCTAATAATATGATATCATGATACAGACTATAGATGGCAGTCATTTGCACCAATGTGTTTTCTAAATTCTATACGAGAAAAGTGAGGGAGGGCCCTTGGTGCGCCTGCTGCTGCTGAAGTCTCACACATAACCTGTCAACCTGTCTTTGGGCCTGCTTCCAAATAGAGCACATTCCATTTATAATGTTGTCAGTCTAAGCCCATTATGTATTCATGATTTTTCATGGGTTGTGTGAAATTCCAGGTGTGGGAAACTCCAGGCCTCGAGGGCCGGTGCACTGCAGGTTTTAGATGTGTCCTTGATCCAACACAGCTGATTTAAAGAGTTTTGAATTCTCCAGAGGCCTGGTAATGAACTAATCATTTGATTCAGGCGTGTTGACCTAGGGTGAGATCTAAAACCTGCAGGACAGTGGTGTCGAGGCATGGAGATGTTGTACCCCTGTTGTACCCCTGATGTGGTGATTCTCGGGTTGGGGGATGGGTGTTGATACTGGAGTGCAAATTAACACCAATGGAAGATGGACAAGAAAAGGGCAAAGGTCATCAGGTGCTCAGTTTAGAAAAAAGAGAAAAGAAGAAATGTAAGCAGATGTGTGATTGGATAAAGGCAGCTATTATGTATCCTGAAACAGGATAACATTCTGTGCTGGGGCGTGGCCTGCGGTGCCTTGCAGGGAAGGCCACGCCCCACCACACATTCATTAGTAAGAAAACTTCTGTTTACATTTGTTAGCCCCTTGGCTGTGATAGTAAACAGTAGACTTACAGCAGACACTGATGTTGCTTACTGAACTTATTGTTTTGGACTGTGTTCAGCACAATATTAATTAGCCATTAATTGGAAGAAGAAGAAGAAGAGCTGCATTGTTGACTCTCTCCTATTCAACTTAAAAGGTTAAACTAATAATGATATCAACTCATTACATGTAAAGTAAGATATTTCAAGCCTTTATTTTTTTATAATTTTGATGATTATGTCTTACAGCTTCTAAAAACCCCAGTTTCAAAATCTCTAATGTAGCTAATGTATATATGGGGGATTTGCCCAGGGCACCAAAAAGGCTAGGAATTAATAATGTTCTGTCTCTCTGTTTCCCCTCTTTAGCCTCGTTACAAACACTATCATGGTGATCGTGGCTCAAGAGTTGGAAGTTTGCCTTGTAATCGGAAGGTTGCTGATTCAAGCTCTGGCTTGGACAATCTCGGTCGTTGTGTCCTTGTGCAAGACACTTCACCCGTTGCCTACTGGTGGTGGTCAGAGGGCCCGGTGGCACCAGTGTCCGGCAGCCTCGCCTCTGTCAGTGCGCCCCAGGGTGGCTGTGGCTACAATGTAGCTTGCCATCACCAGTGTGTGAATGGGTGAATGACTCGATGTGTGAAGCGCTTTGGGGTCCTTAGGGGCGAGTAAAGCGCTATACAAATACAGGCCATTTACCATTACCATTTACTACAACTAACAAGTGGATTTTCCTGTTTTAGCTCAGCCAGCAAACAAAGCAGAACCACTTCCTGCTGAAGAGACATAGTGAAAGTTTTTAAATAAACTCATTGCTGCAGCAAAGAGCAGCACAACAGTGAGACAGATTTTTAGCTTCAGTGTTCTTTTTCTCCACTAAGTCATTGCTTCTGTCACTAATTAGCTAACATGAACTAATCTATGTCTGTTAGCAACCAACCAACTCAAAGAGTTCATGTTACTAACAGCTCACCTCTCTGCTGCACAAACAGGCTGGACTTTAAAGTTAACGATGGCACCTTTAGACGCGTCACTGTGTAAGGACACAAAGCTGGGTGGAGGTCCAGCAGGTCTCCCATTGATCCTGTCAGAGAAGTAAAATCTGTTTTTCCATTTGAAGCCACAGAACCTGATGAAAACTTAGACTGTGCGTTCATACCGAACGCGATAGAGGCGGCCAGAGCGTCAGGTTCACATGTAAAGTCAATGTAAAGAGCGCGATGATACGCGATTGCGCATCTGGTGAAAATGCGGAAGCAGATTTGAGTCGCGAAAGCGCCAAAACCCGTGAAACGCGCGTCAGTGTACCGCGTCGGGCGCGTTTGACTCGCAGAAAAAACCACGAGCGTGAGTTTTTGTGTTGCATTTTGTGCAAATGCCTCTACCGCTCGAGTTGGAAAAATTTGAACTCCAGCGTCAAGTCGCACCGCGTCAACCAATCAGGAGCCTGGTGATGTGGCTGTAACTAGGTCAGATCCAGCCAAAGCCCTTCATTCCTCATTCAGTATGGAGGAAAAGCTCATCAGTGCCGTGGCTAATCATCCAGAGCTAAATGATGCTAGTTGCTACTTCTACCGAGACAGGAATAAAACGGACCTAGCTTGGAGGCACATTAGTGAGGAGATTGGGCAACCTGGTAAGTTCATTCATTCTGCTTTTTAATTTCCAGACTGACCCGATGGAACCGTGCAAAAGCTAGCAAGCCCGCCTACTGTCCCGCTATTTTCCCACTGATGTACAAATACCTGTCCGCTAACAAGATAATGTGTTTATTCAGAGGACATCTGCAGCACAACACATCTGGCACCAAGGTTATTATCGTTAACGAAAACTAACGAAATAACGAATAAAAAACAGTTTCGTTAACGGAAATAAAAATAAAAACGAGACTTTGCAATAAAAGGAAAACTAACTAAAACTGAAATGACCGTTCACAAAACTAACTAAAATTAACTGAATTTATAGAGAAAATGTGTTTAGTTTTCGTTTATGTGTATGTGTCATACGTTAGTCTAGGGTGAGAATGAAGTGTATTTTCCAGGTTATGTTCTTGCTGTGCCTTATTATGCCAGCAGGTGGCAAGTACCTCAGTCGGGTCGTCTGTGTTGCCGCTCCGTCCACGCGTAGCATCATATCAACAAAAGTCGGGAGAAAGCGTCAGAGTCCAATTTGGGATTACTTTGAATATGACTGTGTTTTGGATAAAGCAAGTGTCTTGTAGTGGAACGAGACAAATTATGAGGGACATTTCTAAAAGGAAAGAAATCCCACAAACCTTAAAGTGCACTTGAAAAGCTCACACAAGAAGGCTAACCTAGCTTACCTGGAGAAGGTAAGGGAGCACACTCAACCCTCATCCCCAGAAACAGAAGCTAACACCAGGCAAGGCAGCGTGATGCATCCCGAGACAACAGGACTGGGATATCTACATAACTGTGTGAGTCAATTGCCTTAACACTCGGTGCTGCAAGAGTTAATAGTCTCATTGGGGCCAAGATATACATTTTATAGTTGCCTGGTATCAATGGTTGTTCATCTGCCTTTATTTATTTATTTAAAGAACCCATAGGTGGGAATGTGAGTTGTCTGTCTCTGCGTGTTAGCCCTGCGACAGACAGGCGACCTGTCCAGGGTGCAGGGTATGGTAGCTGGAATAGCAACATACCCAAGGATAAGCAGAAGAGCATGACTGATATGGTGAAACTGGGATTTTGTTACACTTAATTATTGCAAACACAACTAAAACTATAACTGAAACTAATCAAAACTAAACTGAAACTAAGGATTTTCAAAAAATAAAAACTAAACTAAACTATCAAACAATTGGTAAAAACTAATTAAAACTAATATAAAATTGAAAATCTGAAGTCAAAACGAAATAAAAATAAAAACTAATGAAAATTGCAAAACTATTAAAACCCTGTCTGGCACAACTTCCTCCCACATTTCCGGTCCACGCGCGTGGAAAGATGCAATTTTGAGGCGCGGTGGATTTTCCCTGGACACGTGTTGAGGTGCGAATGTGCACGCGTCACATTGGGGGCGTTTTCGCTCGCCTCTATCGCGTTCAGTGTGAACGCACCCTTAGAGTACTCATAAAAATCATATCAATCATGTCAATCACTCAGAATAATCATCATCCCAAGAGAAATAGGTTTGCAGGCTAAGCAGAAAGAAACTCTAAACAAGTGTTTTATAGTGTAACAACAGAGCGCCACCCAGAGGTCATTTACACTGTGCAGTATTATTGATGGTCCCGCTGTGAGCAGCAGGAGTTTAAATGTTGGACATGGTTAATAGAATAAAGGAATAAAGGTTCAGGGACTTCCTTTGAGATGCAGTTTAGAGACCAGGAAACATCAAACAGTTCATTTAAATGAGATAAACCGACATCAAAGAGTTCATGTTACTAACAGCTCACCTCTCTGCAGCAGACACAGGCTGGGATTTAAAATTAATGATGGCACCTTTAGACATGTCACTCTTACAGGACACAGAGCTGGGCGGAGGTCCAGGTGGGTTCCTGTGAATATTGATGGAGCAGTGATGTGAGTGCTGAGCTGTGACATGGAGAAGAGTCATGGACAGTTAGAGATGGTCATCTCACCTCTGAGCTTTGGTCTGGCTCTCATGTTTCCCACACAGAGTGCTTTTAGAGGGAGGACTCCTCCTCTCTGTCCTCACACTGATCCATGCTGCTCAATTCACATCAGCTCACACACACTTTCTACCTTCACCTGCAGAGGAAACACAAATCATTCATGTGCACATCAACTGAAATCCTCCTTTCCATCATGTGTGCTGTCCAAATATCAGCTGCTTCTTTCCTGCTTCATCTCAGTGTCAGCTGAATGCAGTCAGACAGCAGTGTGAGGCAGAGGAAGCTGCCATCAGCTGCTCTACTATCAGTCCACTAGTTTTCAAACTTTTCAGAATGAGTACCACCTCATAAAATGTATAGCTCTTGAAGTAGCACCCTTATGACCGATGTCAGGTTTTCTATTGTTAATTCTCATTTATGCTTAGAAATATCTACTCATATATGCTTAGAGTTTTATAATTAGTTGTAGAGTGATTTAGGTTTGATCCTTAATAGTTTGCAAACTTTGTGTGCAGTCCAGAGCACTCTGGGAGCATGGGAGAGGTCGTACCTTGTCTTATTGTTTTATGGTAGGATAAACGTATCTATATCTGTTTTTCGTCTAAGTGCCTTTTGTTTAGATGAACTGCTGGATGGGGTGACACTCTGACCCCACATATACACACACACACACACACACACACACACACACACATGCTTACACAACGCATAGGCAAGGTACTCGTTGTGTGTATGTATACGTCATATGTTAATGATAATGAACCTATGCATATTCATGTAACCACAATAAAAGAGCAGTGTTACGGGAGAGCGGATGAGAGCAACTGGGGTCAAGCGAAGGAACTGCGTTTGTCCGGTTCTCTCCTGTGCACGAGAAACATAAAGAGCTTTGCCTGTTATGTTAACAGTCGGCTCTACAGTACAAGGGGGGGTTATGAATCATGTTGTATCCATTCGTAGTTACAGTTTGTTGTGCTATTCAAAAATCTGTGAAGTGTCCGACAGTTTAAAGGAGCCATTATGGCTCAATAGAAGCTCTAAAGTCACACTGTCAACATGCCAGCACACAAGCTCACACATGACTGCTTCACCAACATGGAGCTCTGAGTGTTTATTAAAGGATCATTGTGTGAAAGAAACTCTAACACAGCTGACTGCAGACTTTAGCTGTGAGCACACAGTTTTCAGGATCCAGTGTTTCCCCTGATCAGGTCTAAGATATCTGCCTGCACTGCAGGGCCCAGCTACAGGATCAGGTTCAGCTATAAATAGACTGCATTTTTTACAGGGACTGTCAGCACTAAAAGAGGCTGAGGACAAACTAAACATGACACAAACAAACACACACAGTTTGTTTATGAAGAAATCAGTCAGACTGTTTGATTCCAGCTCATCAATAATCTATAATCATGTGGATTTGTCTTCAAACACAAGAGTGATCCAGAGTTTGTCCTGAAATAGGAGCTGAACATTTAGGTGAAAACATCACAGGAACAAACAGTCAAACTGTTAAAGGAGGAAACAAAGCAAACTTACAGTTTGTTCACACAGAAACAACAGGCTCCACCGTCTCCACCTGCCAGCTGCTGCTCTTCTCCTGGACCTCAGACAGCAGGTGGTGCAGTTACAGTGACCGGATGTTCTCTTCAAACTGGTGAAATATGAACATCAGCGCGTCACAGTGGGACACTAAACATAGCTCTGAGCCGTTTAGAAGGACTCGGTGGTGAGGCATTCAAAGACCGGAGTCGCTAACATTGATGTGTTCAGGAACTTAGAGGTGTTCAGTAAATGTCGCCGTAGTTCTTCTTCACTGGTCTGTGATATCAGCATTAAAACTGCAGCTCACACTTCCTGTTACCTGCTCTCACAGTGAGGTTAGTGCACGTGTGTCACAGTGGGACAGTCCACCCACGTGAGCCTGTGACAAACTCATGAATATTATACATCTACACTCTGCTGCAGCCCACAGCTCACTGATGAGAGAGACAGCTGACTTCAAACACACATCCAGAAATAATGTTAGCACTGAGAGCAGAGCTGAAAGCATCCGTCCAATCGCTGATCGGCATGGCCCCTGAAGGAGGCTACAAAGAGCTCATTGGCTGTGAGCTGTTTGTGACACTTCAGCATCTGCACCAGTTTCCCTGCTCGTTTCAAACGTCTCACTGGCACCGAACGTGTTTAAAAACAGGAAAGTTTCCAGTTTCAGAGTTGGATCTGTCATCTCTGTAGGATTTTACCTTGCAAGTGACGGAAAATCACTGCTTTGTCTGCTTTTTATGGACACTTTACAAACATCACAGGAGCCAGAGATTAATAACAAGTATGATTCAGTGCAGAGAGGTCTGTTAACACATAGTGAGTGAAGAATAAACACCCAGTGCATCATGGGAATACCCCAGCAGTCTAGAAACCTATTACAGCAATCATTTGCAGTCGGGTGGTCGGGCTGTCCACAGGCACACACTCGGACGTTCAGCTCTGTATTCCTCCTTCACATTCTTCATATATCCATGTTGGAGAGTGTAAATACTGAGGCTGAATGCCCTTTGTACCAGAAAATACACCTCTTACCACTGCAAAGCTGTCAGCACAGGTGGTAAAAGTAGACACATTGTTTGTTTAAGTAGAAGTACAGATACTAGTGAAGAAAAATAATCTAATAAAAAGTAAAGGCTCTGAAATGTACTGCAAGTAAAAAGTAGCTCATTGTAGGACAATTTTAACCTATTGTAATTGTATGAAAACTGAACCTTAACATTAATAATATAATATAATATAATTAGATGAGAATCCAAATGTTGTTCTAATGTAAATCCTAGTTGTTCCCTTGAATCCGTTCTATAGAGACACAAGCAGTGACAGAGAATTTAAAAAGAACTCTTTCCTGTTGCTTACATGGTAAAGGGTTTGGAAGTTGGGGAAAACCGTCGAAGCTTTTTTAGTGGCTTAGCATGGAGAACAGAATCACAGCTCACAATGATTTCTAATGTGAGCTTCAGGACAGGCTGTGATCAGCTGACCTGGGGCCATCTGCTGCGATTGGTTGGGGCGAGAGAAGGAAAACAGGATAAAGACATGCTGTGGAAGAGAGACAGAGATTAATAACAGATATGATTCGATGCAGAGAGGTCTGTTAACACATAGTGAGTGAGAAGGTGACTGGAAAGGAAAAACTCAATGCATCATGGGAATCCCCGGCAGCCTACGTCTATTGCAGCATAACTAAGGGAGGATTCAGGGTCACCTGGTCCAGCCCTAACTATATATAGATTCTAAACTGTAAACTGTTGATGGTACAATAAACAAATCTCCATCCATCCATTCTCTTCCACTTATCCTTTTCAGGATTGCGGGGGCGCTGGAGCCTATCCCAGCTGTCTTAGGGCGAGAGGCGGGGTACACCCTGGACAGGTCACCAGTCTGTCGCAGGGCTAAACAAATCTCACTTTGCAAAATGTTCTGCAGGGAGGTTGTGGTTGCTTCTTAGACCAGCGGTCCCCAACCTTTTTTGCGCCACGGACCGGCTTATGCCCGACAATATTTTCACGGACCGGCCTTGTGGAATAAGGAATATTTTACTGCTACTTATACTTATTATTGGCACTATCATTGTATTAATTAACATTGCATTAAACCACATAACAAGCATTTGTAATAATACATATAATCAAGAAGCAGGCTTGAGTGAAGGCCTGAATGTATTCAGCTTCTTGTTGCATTTGAGTTTGCCTAGCAACAGGTGACGCAAAGAGGAGGACAAGTCCATGGGGACCTCAAAGGCCTGAGATCATCACCATATTTGAAAGAGGATGCCAGAAAGGGGAACTTCTGTGTCTGCATTTATCTCTTAGAATAGATCATTGTCTGTACAAGGGGCAAAGAATGTTCTTAAGATGCAAATTATGTGCTTGTAAACGCATGAGGGGGCGTCATAATACCCTGATGTTATAAAAGCAATCTGAAGTGTATTTTTGGGTGGGGATTTACAACTGATGTTTTACAGTTTACGTCTCCCCACGCTGCGTGTATTCATTAAAATCAATTGTTTGATCGACCTCTTCTGGACCATCATTGTTTTACTCTCGTCCTCAATTTCGGACCCGTAACATTTGGTGCATTGGCTGGGGTTGAGTAGAGAGAGTTGGAGGTTGAGACCGAGAGGGTCCGAGGCGCTCGAACAGGCAGACACGAGTCAGTGGTCGAAGTGAGTGGACATAAGCCGGCTTATTCAAAGGTAAGGCACTACCTGTTGAATTATTTCCAAAATGTGCCAATTGGATATTACAAAATTAAAAGTTTACTCACTGAAATTACTGGTAAAGGTCTGTTTTGATTTTGGTGAAAATCTCATGAGAATTGAAATTGAAGTAATGATAATGAAACGTTAAGTGACAGTACTGAGTAAATAAAAAGCAGTTGGACTGCTAAGTGAATTTAGAAGAATAGGTAATTGGTCATTTTTAATTGGTGAGACGGTTGGACCGGCTTCGGTCATATACTTAATGTGAAGTTGTGATGGTTGTTTTAAATTAAGGTAAATTTTTGTAGAACGGCAGTTGGACTGCTAAGAAGCGCATAGCCCGGACGTTGCGATCCCTCCTCGATGTGGACGCACATTGTTGACCTATCGCCGAATAGGATTAGCTCGGTTTGGCTTGACCGTGGGGTACAGGGCATCCTGAGATAAGCTAGTGATTGGATCACTTGACCGTTTGGAACGGTATTTGCGCTTTTTTGGGTAGTAAAGCTCGGAGCTTGGGCGTTGGACGCTTTTAAATTGAGTTAGGGATTTTAGAGATTAGACCAGAGACAGGTTGGACCTGATACTGGGTAATTGACAATAAAAAACTTGGAGTTTGTCCCTTGGAGGGTTAATTTAAATTTGTCAAAATTCTGTAGGTTGTGCAATCTCAGGCCTGATAATTGTTGTTAGTGTATTTAAGACGTCTTTGTAATTATAAAGTAAGAGGTTTGGTGTGAAAGGAGTCTGACCCAGCACTGAGCTGAAGTGCTGATGCCATTTTTAGACTGCGTGTGTGTGAAAATGCAAATAAGGCAGCTGCGAGGTCCCTAGAGTTTTAGGAAGTTTATAGAGACTGTTACACGTTGCTGAACGCCTGTATTTAAGACGCTGGTTTTGTTTATTACAATACTGTAAGTAAAGTTTTTATTTCTTGCCATGACTGTATGACTTTTTGCTGGGTTTTGAGATAGAATACATAAACTGTTGATACTTAGGACCGCTATTTGGGGTCTGAAAACTGAAATTGACTTTGAAATAATTTCATTAATAAATATGTCTGTAAGTGATGTCTCTTTTGGTGTGTTCAAGTAAGATGTTTTAGGATTTTTAGATGGGTTTTGTTTCAGTTTGAGATACTATACACAGTTACATTTGGTGTTTCTCAGGTATTGACGTAGACTTTGAGTGATAGATATAGGGGTAAGTTGTTTGATGTTTGCTGGGCTAAGGAGGGGTTTAGCACATTGTTAGTGGTTTTCTTCCAGTTCCATAATATATAAGGAGTTAGATTTGACAGACTTATTTACACTTTGGTTTTATGTTAATATAGGTTGCAGCGGGCACAGAGGAAACACAGCACAACATCTTAAGGGTTTAAAATAATAATAAATAAATGAATGAAGTTTCTTATGGGTTCTTGTGTGTGTTTTTTAGGGATAGTTTTTTGTGGGTTTTTAGGGGGAGTGTGTGTTTGTGGTGTTTGTGTGTGTCAAACGGAGATAACATGAAAACAGAGGAATTAGAGACTAGAATGTCCTAGAAGGCAATATAATGCAAATTAAGAAGCTGTGAACTGCTTAAACCACAGTTGGTTTCACAAGTACTGCTGCAAACATTGTTGTATGCGTTTGTTTAAGACGCCATTTATGTTTATTAGAGGGTTATAAATAAAGTTTTGAGTTGCTGTAGTGGATGTATAGTAAGTGACTGAATTTTGATAGATGTATATATTTTGAGCCATAAAGGCTGGTGTGTTTTATTTTTCAGTTATGTGTGTGTGGTGAGAAGCTGTGAGGATGATGAGAGGTTTCAGTTTTTCTTTTTCTTTTTTCTTTTTGACTTGCTCTTTCTGATTATGGAAGGCATGTCCAAGATACTCGTATGAAAGCGTATTTTGAGTGATTTTAACTGTGTGAATGCTGTCAGTATTTGATTTGAATGTCTCTGCATGATTTGTCTGAGTGAGTGAAAAAGGGAGAAGTTTGAGAGAAAAGGCAGTGTGTGTGAGACGAGTCATGGCGTCTGAAAGAGGTTAGAACATTTAAAAGTGTGTATGAAATATATTTCTTTTGTGATGTAAAGTAGGATTTTTTAAAGTTTGAAAGTGCTTTTAATTCAAGAAATGCATGAGGGATGGTATGAGAGGTTGAGTTTATTTTTATGTTTGAAAGAGCTCTATTTAAAAGTGTGTATGAAAGGAAGGTGTATTGTTTTTAGACCAAGTCTTAGTAAAACTAAAGAGGGTTTGTAGACTGTAAATATGAAAAAAAAACAAGTGTTTGAGTAATCTGTAGAAACAGGAAAGAGAAATAGGAAATACTGTGCTGCTGTGTGTGTGACAGGAAGGTGTGTGTGTGACTGATGATGTCAGGGGAGCACCCAGAGAAATGGACAGAGTTAAATTCTAAGAAGATGAAGCGAATCGAGGTTTTAAGATTAAAAAAAATGAATATAATACTAATTGTATGCTTTAGTGTGCCAATACAGGTGGACTTCTCTCAACATTGAACTTTGAGTAACCGGCAAGAAAGTATAGAGGAACAATTGGGAAAAACAGGCCACTTTTTGGCTGAAATTCTACAGCTTCACCTGTCACTTTGTCCCTAAACTGAGAAGAAGTTCAAAGGACAGTCAATCGCCTGATGAAGACCGACAGAACATCGCGGACTCGAATACAGCAGGCAAACGGCAGTGCCCCCGATCCATTAACACTGATGACGACTGACGACCAGCAGCAGCATGTAAGAAAAGCAACATGTACTGTGAAAATACAGGCTGGGCAGTTGAACAGTGGGATAAAGAATTGTGGAAGAGCACTGGACATTGAGTGTCATATTTGCCATGCTTGAAGTAATCTTGGAAGAGAAGACTGAAAAGCCGGACGGGAACTTAACTTCGAAGAAGAATACGGAAAGATCAAAACAGAGAAGAAACAGACTGTGTTTGCTGGAGCTTTGAAGCCCGAACAGGACACTGTGAGAAAGGGATGGGGTCCAGTCTCAGGTGAAGCTGGACGAGCTTGACTGGGAGAATATAGGAGATGATTGGATTGAAATTGAAGCCGGAACTCATGATTGTTTAGGGATGTCCACCACATCACAACAAAGAGGTAAACAATACAAAAGGTAAAAATAATCAGAAAATAACTGACAACTATATTAATGAATTGAAAACACACATACACAAGTTGTTACATGTGAGATTATTTTTGAAATGAATCAGAAGTGAGATAGTTTGAATCTAAAGTTCAGTGAAAAAATGCATGAAGTAAAACTGATTATAATTTAAGATGCAATGAAGAAACAGCTTACACGTAGTGTACATTAACATGAATACATAGAAATGCAACGAAGAACTCAATGAATTAATTCAATGAAGAAGCAGCTTACACTCAATTAACATAAAATGCAAGGAAGAACACGCTTACATGCATGGCATAATTGGTATCTCTGACCAGAGAGAGGGAAATGGGTCATTTAAGCAATGATGATAATAATGAAAATGTCTTAGTTTTGTTATTTTCAGGAGTAAAGCAGACCAGTTCTCCACGGCCGCAGTCGGAAGAAAATTATAGGTTAACATCACTGGATAAGTTAAGGCAAGTTTCTGGTTGAATTGTTCACAGAATGATGTGTCCATGAACCTGAAAAGCAAGCCCTAACACCTGGCTGAAGACCAGGAGGGCTGTTATTTAAGGTGGGAAATTAAAGTTTGGGTTAGTAATTCGGGGAAAAAAGAAAACTGACTGTTTAACTGGAGAATTGGGAAGTGTCTGGGAGACTGTGAAGCCATATATGCAAAAATAACACATACACATACACACACAAACAGAGAATGCATTAACCTTACAGAGACAAGCTCATGAAGATTAATGAACAGATATTGAATAAACCTGGCTAAGAACACAAGCATACGCAATGATCAGCTTGCTACTTGTATGAGTGATAGAATGGTGTGAATGGTTAATAAAATAGACTTAAAGCTTGAAGTTGAAGTTGGCTCAGAGGAGTTATATGACAGGGGAGTGAGTTATGGAAATTAACAGAAGAAAAGTGATTAAAGCAGTTTTAAAAGAGTGACTTAGGAGTGCTCTCGTACTGAGTGATCAAAACCAGTGATTATTATAGAGAGAAAATGACAATAATTCAATAATGTGATAAGGTTTAAACATGTATTTCTCTTGTCAAGTTGGCTGTTGAGCTGTGAGTCACTATGCAAATTAGCTGGAGTGAGTGAGTGACAAAGACACTTCCTGTGTCTGTGTCTCGGAGGCTTTCAGTTTGAGAGAGCGGTGGCTGTTGTGTTGAGGATTATTTGGCGAAATATATAATGGTAAAGTATCAGGATATTTGATTACGGTGGTCAGGTCTGTTCAGAGGTGCAGATTTGGACAGGAAATTTATAATTTAGGGATGATACGTTGTTGAAATCGGTTTATATTTTATGCTGAATGAAAACATGGTGGAGTGAGGAAGGGAGACATTGTGCAAACGGTCTTTGAGCTTTGACGAGGTGTTCAGTGCGTTGAATGGGTGAAATTTAAGATTGTTTAAGATTTTTGGGGGCTGTTGTTTTTCATTTTAATAGAGGGAGTTTTGATAAACATGGACATGTCTAAAAGGGCCCATAGTTTTTGTAACAGTGCACTTAGAAAAAACCTGTCAGGTGATTTTGTTTGTACTTTGATGAGCTAATAATCAGCTCTCTTTCTTTCTCATTTTTGTTCTGAAGCAGGCCTGGAAGAGAGTGAACTGACAGCGCTGACAAATTTCCGGATAAACAAATATGAGGTGACTTTTCCAGATTTCAATGGGTGGAGGAAAGGCTACCTGTGGGGACCTGATCAGATTGAAAGTCCCTGTCTAAAAGATTGCCGCGAGCCAATCCAGACAAAACCATAAAGAACTATTGTCTAAAAAAGAGAAAACAAAATAAAACAAATGAATGAGCTCATGTTGCTGAGAGTGAAGACTCTGATTATTTGCGAGGGAGTCCACACTATCAGCAAGACCTGATGTTAATGCATGTGAGTGAGTGTGTGACTGGACCAAGGTGGGGATGAATAAAATGTTGACAAACAGGAGGAGTGGAAGACTTAATTCTGGGGATGCTGATGTTTGCTTGGAGGGAATTTTTGTTTTATTTACTGGGGTTGGATTATGATATTACATTATAAAATGCTAAATGCTAAAAGGGAAACATTTTTGATATAACTCACGTTACCATTAACTGAAGAAACACATGATTGATAACTGCTCTGTTTTAAGTTTAGTCTTTGTTGCAACACAGGTTGGATCATAAGTGGGGAAAAACTGAGTATGAGATGTAAAGTATAGGTGTTGTTTCTAGGAAATTCCAAGGATCCAGACTTTTGCATGGAGCAAGGAGTTTGAGAAGATTTGACATGATGATTAAATTGATTTTATTCCTTAAACACAGGTTTACAGGGCTGGAGCAGATCTACCGGAGAGGAGGATGGCTGAGGTGTTTGGAGAGATGATATGACTAACCTTTTTCCTTTATTTATTTGGACACATCTGGTGTGTCCAAATATAAAGGGGGAATTTAAGAGGTAATTTGAGATGGGTTCTAGGATCATTTTATGACTTTTGGGGTTTTTGATCATTTAGATATGGTAAAACTGAGGCAGAAATTGTTATTTTTAAATAGAGTTATTTTTAAAGTAAAATGAAACTCCCTTGCTTTATTTAAAATAGGCGAGGCCAAAGGCCTGTAGTTTTTAACTGTATAGCTCTTAACTTGCAGGGATGGCGTGGAGTGTAATGAATGAATGCAAAACATGCTTACAGACACAAACATGACATAGATTTATTTTATAGGGCAAAGGTGGAACACATGGTGCTTTGTTTCTGCTTAGCAACTACTGAGGCAGACGGTGTTAAAGATAAGTATGTAATAAGTGAACAGGAAACATGTGAGGGTGAGACGGGTGAAACAAAATGTTGTAGATAATGGAAACTTGTGTAACTGGCATTAACAGTAACTTTTGCATGTTATGTATATGCTTGAAGCAAAAAGAGGTGTAAATCCTGATAGAAAATTTTGAAGTGTGCTTTCTAGCGCAGATTTAGGCTGACATGGGGATGGTGTATATTTTACCCGGGGTGTGTTTAATAAAACTAAAAGCGTTGCTCACACACATAAAGAGCATTGAGATTAAGTAAAGTTAATAAAAAGGATAAAGCCCAGAACATGATATTGTGAACCAAGTTTGAATAATTAAAGGAACATCGGATGAACACAGTAGATTAGTGAGGTGTAGCAGAGAGAGGCTGTTTGTTTTCTATCTTTTACAGGAGAAGATTTCAGGACCACAGCGACCGTAGGGGGGCGAGAATCCTGGAAGCCCCAGACCGAACGGAATCAACCAGAGAAAGGAGAAGAACAGAGCACAAATACACCTAGTTGTTTATATTACAAAGAAGATCAAAAGCTTGTTAGACATAGGTTATAATGGAAGCATAAAAGGGATGAGAGGAACTTTACATAACATAGAAATCCTGCAACAATTCGTAAATTGCCCAAACACAGTGTTCAGACCGGATATGCGCTACCCGTCAAAGGGGGCGAAGAAATCAGGCCTAAGTTTGAAAAATGAAACGGGTTAACTCGATAGAGGATGTTTCCAAAGGTTGAGAAAATAATGTAGGACCTTTTACCAGGAGAAAGCTAATTGTATCTTTTACACTTCACAGTGTGCACTGAGGGAAGTCAGGAATAGTTTAAATTAGGATTAAAAAAATTAAACTAGGTGAAAAAAGGGGTGTAGCAAGTAGATTTAGGGCAGCCCACAGCCTGGCATAAACGCAAGGTGCCATCACACAGCTTAAGTTATTTGTTTGATTTATTTTTATGATAAAATAATAAGGAAACATTGAAAACATACAACCCGTTTAGGAGACAGATAGGGTTGGGGAATTGAAGGGTTTTGTTTGTTTAGCATAATGCACTACAAAGTATACAAAGTTTATATAACATGATGCAAACACACGAATCAGAGACACGTAATGAGAAAACTGATTAGAATGTTCCTACAACTACATGTTTATTGTACGCAATGATATTAACTATGGCTGTGTTGTTTATTGTCTATATTTTGCAGGGCACTCCGGACCACTTGTCTGAACACGGAGGCCAGTCCAGTCCAGCACTTCCTGAGACTGTAGTTGCTAAAACAGGATCGGTAAAAAAGACAAAAGCGCGAGGTGTCAGGTAAAGGTGATGAGTGTCTCAGCATGAATAATGGCATAGGGTTGAATTATGGTAAAGGGTCTACCAGCTCATTCACATTTGATTTGTGTGACGTCATTAAGTGTACAGGAGCTAGTAGTAGCTGGAGAGCGTATGATGTATGGGTCTGCAATCACCCCATGATATGCTTAGGGTAAATTTAGTTGATGCAAAGTCTAAGCCGCTCGCAGAAAGCTTAATCACCACTCTGACTGATCAGATGGTAACTTCGGGAACAGTAGCTCAAAAGGAACAGGAACCAAAAGGGAGAGTACTTCTGACAACAGATTACTTTAGACTGAAGCCTAAGGAGTTGATAAAGCGCGCCACGGGTTTCAAGGACAGTAACCTCTGGCTTGATTGGGTGGCTCAAAATGCTAGAGAACAACATGTATCTGACTGTGTTGCCTGTGCTTCAGCTAGGTCACGTTTGTTTACAGAGCCCGCACCGTTGCATTAGAGGATGAGTGGGGCTATGATTGGATGTTACAGTTAACTAGAAGTGCAGTGACTACTGGCAACTGTATTTTGTTGTCCAGACTTTTCCCTCCCATTTCAAAGCAGACAGCAGTGGGATCATTTATGCTAAAATAAGATAATTACATGTTTCAAGTTTTCTACAGATAATGAAAAGTACAAGGTGGGAGAAATCGACCCAACTTGGTGTGCTGTCACACTCACGGGACGAACCACCAACAATGTAAGTGACCCTAGCACGGTAATTGGAACATGGACAAGAAGTGGGCTCTATTATTACTGTGGGGAAAATATTCGTGTTCCTATGGGAAGCGTAGGGACATGTGCGATGGTGCGATTGGGACCTCCGCTCATGCTTATTGGAAACCAGGTAAAGGCTATTCCACAACATAACACGCGAACTTTAGCTGCCATACGTAAGAGATACATTTTGGCCAAAAGAGGGACCCAGGGTACCCATGCATATGATCCTCGTTTGAACTCGCTGACCTGGATAGACTCCATAGGAGTGCCCAGGGGAGTTCCTAATGAGTACAAGCTGGTAAATCTGATAGTGGTAGAATTTGAAAGTATATTTCTTTGGGTGACACCTAATAAGAATGTTGATCGCATTAACTATGTTCATTACAACCTGCTGAGACTCTCTAACCAAACCAGGGACGCCATGATGGGGTTCGCAGAACAATTGGGTCCGAGTTCACTGACGGGAGAGCAAAATCGAATTGTCTAAAACTATGCATGAACACTCAGGTATCGAAAATCTGCTGGCGTCCTGGATGACATCTGTGTTTGGACAATGGAAAGGTGCAGCTATGTCAGTGATGTTTTCTTTGACTGTATTTTTGGGAAGACTGGTCATCGCTAGTTGTTGTATCATTCCTTGTGTCAGAGGATTGTTGGTAAAGATAATGGCAAGGGTTGCGAACCCTGGCTGGGTTGAGGGCATCTATTAGATGAACTAAGAACCCATAGAGTGGGGCAGGGAGTGATACAACATAAGGTGTGGTGACATTCCTTGATGGAATGTCAAAAGAGGGAATGTTGGGATTCAGAAATTCTTTTATTCCTACTATATAATCTGCAGTATTATGATTGCATAAATAACATGTTCTATAGTATTATTTTATCAGTAATATTGTTTACAGGGTTCATATTGCATTGAATATGTTTGTCACCACATTCATTCTATTCACAGGTTTAGTTCATTTTATACACAATGCATATCTGTGCTTGTTTAGAGTTGATGTTCCATCCAAGAGGGTTTTAAACTTCACTGGTGAGAGTGTCCAGGTGATACATGTTGAGGGAAGATGAGAACATAGCAGGTTAATTGCATGCATGCTTACAATACACATAAATCTAGTAGCAGGCCTGAGCGAAGGCCCAAGTGTCTTCTACTTCTTATTTGAGACCTGCGCTAATTCAGTTTACTTAGTGATTGATGACGAGGGTCCATTCCACTAGATTTCCACTAGAGAGGGACCCAGGAAAGGAGCAGAGACCACTTAAGCATGAAGTGTTTTCAAGTGGGAGCTGGCGTTTTATTACTGGACCACGTAGAGGACATGAGGTTATTGTCTGATTTGCTGAGTCAGGGGACGGCTAGAGAGGGTCAGAGCGAAGGCAGTGGACCTGGGAATGGTGGTTTCGGGGCCCATGATGCCATTAATGGATCCAGAGGTGACAGAGTGGGTTGAAGAGTGACACAAGAAAATGGTGTAGTGACGTCTCGGGAAGAGACGTCAAAAGAGGGAATTGTGGAATTACAGGGATTATTCTACATAACCATCATCTTTATCATTGCATTAACACTAGGTTTACTATCCTGCGCAAATTTGCGTAACTTCCCTAAACCCAATACCCCCTAGAATTACTGGCTTTTTTATTTTCTGGTGCAAGTCCCGAGGTGTTAAGCACCCCTGCTGAGATTTTCACAGGTCGTCAGCTTGTTTCTCCTACAGCTTTTGTTGTGCAAACCACCCATTGTCCTTGAGGCCTGGCACATTTGCATTTGCTCACTCAGAGTTGCTCAGATCCAAGGCAGGCCAAACCTCTGTGTTACAACTTTCAGAAATGCCTGATAGAAATGCTTCAACTTACTCATGAGATTTTGACCACATTTTTTGCGGAAGTCACAACTATACTGAATGCACGACCGTTGTTGCCAGCTGCAAGAATGCTTGGTAGGGAACAACTGTTCCCTACCAAGGTTCGTTCTTCAAAGTTTGAAAGACTTTGAAATAAAACAGACTTGTGTACCCATATATTGTGAATGTCTGTCTTTTGTATGTAGGTTGTAACACAGAGGTTTGGCCTGCCTTGGATCTAAGTAAACAAATGCCAATGTTGCACAAACACACACACACACACACACACACACACACACACACACACAGCAAATCTGCATTTATTTGTCCCACAAGTGGAAAATCTGCATTGTCATTGCAAAAAAGTGGACAGAGCACGGTATAGAAAGTGCACTATACAAACATTTTATATATATATACATATATACATATTATATATACATATATACATATTATATATACATATTATATATATATATATATATATATATATATACATAGTTATACACACACATACATAGTTATACGCACAGACACATCTATATATATATACACACACACATATATATATATATATATATATATATATATGTGTGTGTGTGTGTATATATGATATAGATGTGTCTGTGTGTATAACTAGACTTTATGCATATTATATAAGGTGTGGCTATATAAATATATGTACAACTCTGTGTATATATGTTTATGGACAGGCATGCAGGCAGGTAAGGAAGGAAAGCAGCCTTGCAGGAAGGAAAAACTTGAATCTCTCATGGTTAGGGGTTGGGGAGGTGTGTTTGCACAACAAAAGCAGGAGAACAATGGAGCTGACGACCTGTGAAAATCTCAGCGGGGTGCCAAGAGGTGTTAAGGTCGGGGGAATTTACGCAAATCTGCGCAGGCCAGTAAATCTAGTAGTAGGGACTTGCACCAGGGAAAAAAGGCTCAGTAATTCTAGTGTTAATTATCATTTCATCCAAGCATTTATTGAAGTTGCTGGCATTATGTTATAATTTGTATTACAGGTGTTATCATAATCACATATTAACATGTTTATTACAGGTGCAGTTAGAACCACTTAAATCGTTGAGTTAAATCTATAATCGTAAAAGCTTATATGCTGAGTATATTGTTACAGTAAAACAGTAGCTGAGCAAAGGCCTGAATGTATTCAGCTTCTTGTTGCATTTGAGTTTGCCTAGCAACAGGTGACGTAAAGAGGAGGACAAGTCCATGGGGACTAAACCAACAACACTAAACCATGAGTGTTGTTGCCATTGCACATTGCACTTTTTTTGATGAAAAATCTAGGTTGTTTTATCAGGCTTATATTATATTATTTTGGTGAGTGTATGTGATGTGTTGGTTGTCTGTTTGTTTGTTTGTATGGACATACTGCAAATCAATTTCCCGTTAGGGACAATAAAGTTACCATTGACCATTGACCATTGACCTCAAAGGCCTGAGATCATCACCATATTTGAAAGAGGATGCCAGAAAGGGGAACTTCTGTGTCTGCATTTATTTCTTAGAATAGATCATTGTCTGTACAAGGGGCAAAGAATGTTCTTAAGATGCAAATTATGTGCTTGTAAACGCATGAGGGGGCGTCATAATACCCTGATGTTATAAAAGCAATCTGAAGTGTATTTTTGGGTGGGGATTTACAACTGATGTTTTACAGTTTACGTCTCCCCACGCTGCGTGTATTCATTAAAATCAATTGTTTGATCGACCTCTTCTGGACCATGATTGTTTTACTCTCGTCCTCAATTTCGGACCCTTAACAACCGCTACACGTGTAAAGCGGGTGCTTATCACTGCCTTTGGTTCCTGCTGAAGGCCAAGCTTAACAGACCAAAGGTTTAAACATCTGTGTTTCTGAAATAGACCAGTTTTGGTGGTGCTGAGGTTGATACAGACTGAAGACTCTCCACACTGGAACTCTGTATTATAGCTCTGAACTCTATGAACCAGGCAATATGCAGACTGGGGGCCGGCATCGGCCTAGCTCACGATCAATCCATGTCTGAATGTGAAAGAAGGCACTCCATCATACCTTAATAAATCATACCATACACAATTTATGGCAGGATATGCAATATAAAGTCTGCTGCTTGGTATAGCTATATCCATCACTATGTCCAGCTGGTTACCATCACCAGTTTGTCCTTCTGTATCTGGAAGTCTCACAGGATCCTAGCGCAATCATTCTGCCTGCTAGCATCTTGCACCCTGCTGTTATGTGCTGGATTGTCTCTGGGGCATCTTTACACAGCCTGCACCTGCGGTCTTACCTGGTGTGATAGACCCCAGCCTCCATGGATCTCGTGCTCAGAGCTTGTTCCTGTGCTGCCATGATTAGTGCCTCTGTGCTGTCTTTCACAGCTGCCACATTACTACTAAATCCATGAAGCAAGTTTAAACAAAAGGACTGGTTTTAAGATTTGTGTCTGATCAGTTTCTTAAGACTACATTTAGCCTCCATCTAGTTTGAACCCAGCACCTGCCCACCAGTCCAGGTCAATTTGGATTCTTTTTAGGTTCCTGAAGGGAAAGTGACAAGTTTGGTATGAAGGAGGGAAAGTTTGATATTATTTTTAATGATTTGATTTGTTTTTATAACTGGTATCAAACTGTTGCTTCCTGCAGTGGGAAGAGCCACGGACGATATTATCGGAAGTTGCAATTCCTCTCCAGGACTGTGTGTCGGGTCATGATGGTGAGCAGACCAAGGTTGCATTACTGCCCAGTAGTGATGTTCAAAACACCTTGAGGTGCACTGTTTAAATAAAACTGAACTAAATTGAAACACTGTAACATTTAAAGGTTTAGAAAAAATCTGACATCATCTTCACAAGTAGAATGGGAGGCAGGGCCTTCAGTTTTCATTTTACTTTACAAATTGACCTTCATGCATTCAGCTTCTACTGGGATCTTTGTGATGGACATGATGGAAGCAGGTGAGGAACTCTGAGATGATGACATTTCTTGAGCTGTGTCGTTGTCATCTCAGCAGCTGTTTGGTGGAGTCAGGAAGTGAATGATGACCTTTTACAAAACCTCTCAACATTTGAAGAAACGAGTTGTGTTCAGATTAAACTCATTTCTTCAGAGGACACAGCAACATCAGAGTTTAACTCATCCGGATCTTTAATGTTGTAAAGAAAGAGAAACTCCTGGTGGACTTTCAGGTTCCAGCTGTTTACACACTGACTGCTGTGAAATGTGTACAATGTTCAGAGTTTTAAAGAAATAAATGGCTTCACAGAGAATTAACTTGACATCTGCTGAGAAACTGTAACTGTTGGATGCTGTGAGGAAAACTGCTGAGCATGTGTGAGAGTGTCATGTTTAACGGCTTTTCAGAGAGTCACTGCCTTCACTTTCAGAGTTTCTTCATGTTCTGCTTCATCAGCACTTCTTCACAGCTTCTGACTTCAAAATGATGGGTCATGAACAAGTGTTGAAATGATTCTTACTAATGAAAGATATTTTTAATAGCAGCAGCAGCTCTTTCACTTCCTTTTACTTCTCTTTTGAGAAACTGCCTCATGAAAACCAAACTGTGTTGTAATCTCTTGTAATCTGTATCTCTTTTAAATCACAGAAAAACAAAACATCTTTAATTATTTTACGTATAGTTGGTTTTGTTTCTTTCTTTCTTACTGTGTAAGAATATTCAACACTGCTATCAATGCATTTTTCAAAAAAGGTCTCTCTGCGCAAAATGGGCCTAAAAACATAAACAGCTGTGGGATACTGTTTGTCCGTGATTTGAACCGGGGGAACAAACTGTGGCAGGATGAGTGTTGTGTCAAGTTTGGTGTCACTGACAAAGTGTGTTCCCCGTGCGTCGTGAGCATTCGCTGGGCATGGAGCGCAGTTTACTCCGCCTCCATTACAGACGATTAGACGTGGCAGTAGTGATGTTTTAGTTTTGTGAAAAAGTGAAAAATGAGTGTCGTTACATTACCATTCAGTTTTAGGGTGACAATAGAAAATTATATATTTATTGTTCTCATGTGGTATCGGACGGGATTATTTTAACAAACGAATGACATTTTGCCTGATAATTATTTTTATCCTCCTGTAACTTCCCTGTACAGAGAGCTAAAACCTCCAAAGTTTCAGGATTAGTTGGTCGTTCTAAGAAGTGTTTGTGAACTAAAAATCAAAAATGGGGGATACTGTTTGTGTGTGATTTGGAGAGCCCAGCGTGTGCTCCTGACGCAGGGCAAACCATTTCTTTTGGGGACACCTACCTTGGCACGACAGCTGTTGTGCAGGTGAAGCTGAAGACAATATATGAAGGCAAGATTGCGTAAGGTTGTAGGTCCAGATGGCATCAGCTCCAGGCTCCTGAGATGCTGCGCAGATGAACTGTGTAGCATCCTAGGATATGTGTTCAACCTGAGCCTGTCACTGGGGAAAGTACCACAGCTGTGGAAGACCTCCTGTGTGGTACCGGTACCAAAGACCTCCCATCCCAAGGACCTCAGCAGCTACAGGCCGGTAGCCCTGACATAGCATCTGATGAAGACCCTCGAGAGGTTGGTTCTAAACCATCTGCGCCCCCTGGTGAGGTCTTCATTGGATCCGCTGCAGTTTGCTTACCAGCCTGGCATTGGGGTGGAGGACGCCATCATCTACCTCCTGCACCGAGCTCTGACTCACCTGGAGAAGCCTGGAAGCACTGTGAGGATCATGTTCTTTGATTTCTCCAGTGCTTTCAACACCATCCAGCCACGATTTCTGAGAGACAAGCTGGAGCTATCAGGAGTGGACCACCACATGTCCCAGTGGATACTGGACTACCTCACAGAACGTCCACAGTATGTGAGGTCACAGGGCTGTGTCTCTGACACACTGGTCTGCAGTGCACGGGGCCCCACAGGGAACTGTGCTGGCACCGTTCCTCTTCACCCTCTACACTGCAGACTTCTCCATCAACTCCCACGCTGCCACCTACAGAAGTTCTCTGACGACTCTGCCATAGTCGGCCTCATCACAGGTGAGGACGACTCAGAGTACAGACAGTGGACTCTGGACTTTGTAGACTGGTGTCAGCAGAACCACCTGCTGATCAACGCCGGGAAAACCAAGGAGTTGGTGGTGGACTTCCGGAGACGCAGACCCACCACACTGACACCGGTGAACATCCAGGGAGTGGACATTGAGATAGTGGACTCTTATAGGTACCTGGGTGTTAACTGGAATAATAAACTGGACTGGAGCCACAACACTGATGCTCTTTACAGGAAGGGTCAGAGCAGACTCTACCTGCTGAGGCGGCTGAGGTCATTTGGAGTCCAGGGTGCGCTTTTAAAGACCTTCTATGACTCTGTGGTGGCATCTGTCATTTTTTACAGTGTGGTATGTTGGAGCAGCAGTTTATCGGCAGCTGAGAGGAAGAGGTTGGATAAACTCATTAGGAAGGCCAGCTCTGTTCTGGGATGCACCCTGGACCCAGTGCAGGTGGTGGGAGACAGAAGGACTCTGGCCAAAATAACATCTCTGATGGACAGAGTCTCCCACCCCATGCATGGAAATGTTGCTGAACTGCAGAGCTGCTTCAGTGACAGACAGCTGCATTATTCTATTCTATCTAGTCTTTGGCTTGGAAGCATATTTGGGAATGCTAAAAAAAACTGTCCATTATGCTAACAGTGTCCAAGCATTCTTTTTCTTTTTTAATTCTTACTGCCCTCCCACAATGGCTCTGCATCCCCTCTAGGGGGCATGCACTCCAGTTTGTGAGCCACTACCTTAGCTCATGTGATGAGACACATGATCAATAGTGTGCTATCAACCATCTCAAAGGACAACCCCACTTTGCTTTAAATATCTGTGACTCTACACCAGGTGTCCCCAATCCCAGTCCACGAGGGCCGGTGTCCCTGCAGGTTTTAGATCTCACCCTGGGTCAACACACCTGAATCACATGATTAGTTCATTACCAGGCCTCTGGAGAACTTCAAGACATGTTGAGAAGGTAATTTATCCATTTAAATCAGCTGTGATGGATCAAGGACACATCTAAAACCTGCAGAGACACTGGCCCTGGTGGACTGGGATTGGGGACCCCTGCTCTACACCATATGGGTTTAGAACTGAAGAAGCTTCTCAGATGAGAGGTGATACGTCTTCATAAAGCTTAAAGAAGTCCATGTGCTTTCTTTCCAAGCTCCTTAGACTATAATTGTGGTTATACTTTGTAATATAGATTTCATTGATCCATCATTACATTTACATATCCAGTTGTATGTACCCTATATGCATTATCACAGCAGAGCTCAGTATTTACTCCACATGTCAGTACTTCCAAATGAGCTGTTAATCAGAGCTTTGTGTGATCTGCCTTTTGGTGAAGCAATGGTCCAGAAAGGGCAAAAAAGAGTGAACCATTAAGGCCAATTACCACAATGAGGTAGCTGATGATCTGGCAAGTGAAGGGCTGAGCTGGTCTTAAGTACACCCACATGATTGCTGCTAATGATCTGCAGGTGAGCAGGGATAGACACACGGAAACTGGAACTCTGGTCAGAGGTTGGACTTAGGCCGGATCATGATACAAACAGTGAATTCTTCCTAACTATAACTCATTAAACAAATACAAGTACAAATGTGTAGAAGATACAGACTTCCTTCTAAACTAAACATGACATTTTTGGAATCACTTGAATTATGGGAAAACTGAAGGCTCTGCCTCCCATTCAACAAGTAAGCCTGCAGTGTGAGAGCGAAGTGCTCTAATAGGGTGATATGGTACTACAAGGTCATTAAGATAAGATGGGGCCTGATTATTTAAGACCTTGTATGTGAGGAGCTGGATTTTGAATTCAATTCTGGATTTAACAGGAAGCCAATGAAGGGAAGCCAAAACAGGAGAAATCTGCTCTCTCTTTCTAGTCCCTGTCAGGACTCTTGCTGCAGCATTTTGGATCAGCTGAAGGCTTTTCAGCGAGTTTTTAGGACATCCTGATAATAATGAATTACAGTAGTCCAGCCTGGAAGTAATGACATTTCTTGACCTGTGTCGTTGTCATCTCAGCAGCTGTTTGGTGGAGTCAAGAAGTGAATGATGAGTTTTAACAAAACCTCTCAACATTTAAAGCAACGAGTTGTGTTCAGATTAAACTCATTTCTTCAGAGGACACAGCAACATCAGAGTTTAACTCATACAGATTTTTAATGTTGTAAAGAAAGAGAAACTCCTGGTGGACTTTCAGGTTCTAGCTGTTTACACACTGACTGCTGTGAAATGTGTACAATGTTCAGAGTTTTAAAGAAATAAATGGCTTCACAGAGAATTAACTTGACGTCTGCTGAGAAACTGTAACTGTTGGATGCTGTGAGGAAAACTACTGAGCATGTGTGAGAGTGTCATGTTTAACGGCCTTTCAGAGAAACAGCAAACCACCTCTGCCCAGCATCCTGCTCGCGAGTCTCCAGTCTCTTGACAACAAACTTGACGAGCTCGGATTAAACCCCAACAAGACATCAGGGACTGCTGTGTTCTGGCCTTCACAGAGACATGGCTGGAGCCCAACGTCCCCGACTGCGCCATCACGCCGGATGGATTCACTGTTTACCGGAGAGACCGAACGAAGGACTAAGGCAAGAAAAGGGGGGAGGAGGGTGTGCTTTATGGTTAACTCTATGGTTAACACTTCTAAACAACAGAGGCTGACCCAAGTGCCTCAGAGCCAGGCACGCCACATCACAGCTCTCTAAAGAAGTTTCAAAATAAGAGCTGAAAGCTGTGTTTGCTTGTGTTAGCTTATTATTGTGGAGACTAACATTCAGTGATCATGTGTTCAGACTCATAATGATTACTCTCATAAATCCTGATCTTTGTATTTACTGTGTGTTGGATCAATAACTGAGATCCATCGTATCACACAGCTGTGCTGCTGCTGCTGCTGCTGCTGGTGATGTCAGCACATCTGGAACAATACGAGGTATCTGCTACCAGACTGAGCAGGACGTGAGACCTGTGGACTGTTTAAAGCTGTCCCTCCACAGGTCACTCAGACCTGATCCACACCTCAGTGAGATTCTCTGACGTCCTCAGTAGAGACAGAAACCATTCAGATCTGGGACGATCAGCTGACTGATGATGTCACACAGACTGTGTTTTTCAGGAACAGTGATTCTGATGTGAGCCTGCTAGCTGACAGCAGACCTGATGAAACCACATGTTCACATCTGTGAGGACAGACTGGACTCTTTGACTGCACCTTGGTTCTCCTCAGAGGTCTGTACAGGAGCATGTCCACCCCACTGAAGATCTCAGTCACTGTCAAACATAGAAACCTGCTTGTGTGTGCCTCTCTGCCTCACATGTAGATGCAGCTACAGGTTTCTCTGTCAGTCAGACTGAAACAGTGTCCTGATGCTGCATCATTCAGCTCTGTGCCCCAGTCAGCATCACTGTGTCTACCAGTGTCAGTGTTTCTTTTCCTGTAACACTCAGCACAGGCTCAGCTGGTATCCAGTGTTGGACTTTCAGCTGCTGTGATAGATCCTCTAACATAGATCAGCTCTGCTACATGTTGTTAGATAAGTGCAGCTGCCTGTCATGTCCTGATGTTTCTCTGGGTCAGCAGCTTCTCCATCAGAGGTTCACATGGAGCTGATCCAGTATCTCCAGTAACTGTGTTCTGTGCCTCACTGGTTCATCCTTCTGTCTGTGTGACGTCAGTCAGATGTTGAAGTTAAACTCTGTAATCTTCACTGTGTCACAGAGTTCAGTGAGTCCCGTTATTCACAGGATCAATCAGATCATCAGAGAACAGCTGATCAGCAATCAGTGGTGCCAACAGCACCTCCTGTGGTGAGAGGATGCAATAATGCAATGTAGCATTTTTACACTGAACACTTCCAGTCATGGAAACTGTCTGTTGGATCTGTGTGACGTTGCTTTCTTGTGTTGCTTTCTTGGTTAGAGTTCCTCACAAATGTCCAGATTATTCTTCTAATGAGGCGTCGACCATGTTTTCAGTTCTTTGGAAGAAAACATCGCCTTTGCCATCCTTACTTTTCTTTGACTTCTTCAAATGCAGCTGAACTCCAGCTGCTATTTTATTGGACTTTGCAGCTGTTTCTGGTCATCAGTTCATTCCTGCAAACCTCTGAACCTGAACAACAATGATGCTGCATTGCTGGCTGATCCCAAAAGGTTGATTCTGTTCATCTGGACGTTTTCAGAAACGTTTGCTCACTGATCAGGTGACTTCTTCAGTCTCAGCTGACTGCAGCTTTACAACCTTACAAACAGCACATTTGCACAATGACTGAAACCACCAGCAGCAGCACCTGATATATATGATACTAATATAATACATATACATATATAATCCATACTAATGATGAAGGAACTGAGCTCACAGTCCATTGTTCATTCAGTGAACTACTCAGTTTATTTTGGGCCTCAGAAATGCTCACTCTGTTTGTACATCACTGATTGTCAGCAATAGACTCATTCTGCTGTGTGGACAGGAACACATGTGACATCACTTCCTGTTTGTTTGTGACTGAAGAGGAAGAAGTTTACAAGGAATCATTTAGAAGAGTTTCAAACATCAACTGATTGAATCCATGAATCTGAAAACGTGTTTGTGAGTGAAAGAGACAGACATGTACAGACTGAACTATCTGTTCAACAGTCAGAGTGTTTCTCTAACAGGAGACACTCTTTACACTCCACTCAGCACAGCGACACTGAGGAACCAGGAGACAAGAACCTAAACCCAGGATAAAGAGTTTGAGTGAATGTGGTGTTGAAGGTGTGGAGGTGGATCAGAGTGTCAGAGGAGACTCTGTAGAAGGACAGAGTGCCAGCAGGACAGTCCACATACACTGCTGCTCTGTTAGAGACAGAGGAGGAGGAGGAGGAGGAGGAGATGGGTGTTTGTCTGTTATTGTGCCAGACATAACGAGGACCATCATCAGTGCAGTACAGACTCCAGGACTGATCATTCCATCCAAACAAACAGTCACTGCGTCCTTTCCTTCTGATGCTTCTGTAACTCACTGATATAAAAACGTCTCCTCTCCACTTGACCTCCCAGTAACAGCGACCAGTCAGACCATTTCTACACAGCAGCTGTTCCCAACCATCAAATCTGTCTGGATGATCAGGATATGACTGAATCTCCTCCACATGTGTCACCTTCCTGTTGTTGTCAGACAGTTGGAGGTATTTGTTCACTGTGTTTGTGTCGATTGTGAGTTGACAGGAATCTGATGGAGAGAACAAACACAATCCAGCTGCAGTTATTGATCCATCATCTGTTCATTGATTGACACTTTGATGATGACTCCTGACATGATGAAGATGGTTGAATGTGTGCTGCTTTGTTTTCATGAATCCCATTAAAAACACACTTACACTTCCTCAGACCTGGTCTCAACCATCGGGCTCCAGCAGGCTCCACCCTGAAAGGAGGAGGGGGGTCAGAGCAGCACAGTCAGCATGCACACATGGACATTACATGGCTCTCATACACACACTGTTACACACTGAGCTCAAAGCTCGGCTCCACTGTTTTATTCAAAGAAATCTACATTTATTTATCAGCACATTTAAAAACAGGTTGAGCCAAAGTGCTGCACAGAGTAGAGATAAAATAGGAAACATACACAGTAATTACTATAAAGACTCGTCAGAATTGAAAGCTACAGAGTACAAATGTGTTTCCAACCGGGTTTTAAAAATGTCGAGTGTTGGTGAAGACCTGATGTGAAGGGCGACTGTTCCAGAGTTTGGCTGCAGCGATCGATAAAGCTCAGCTCTGTTTTTACGTCTAGTTCTGGTCAGAAGCTACTTATCTGCAGATCTGAGGGCTCTGCTTGGATTATTTTTGTTAAAGAGAGATAAGATGGAGCCAATCCATTCAGAGACTTAAAGACAAACAACAAGATCTGGAAGTGGATTCTACGACGTACTGGTAACCAGTGGAAAAAGCTGGAAAAAGCTGGAAAAAGCTGGTGATGGGTCGTCTAGCACAGACCCACCACTGGAACCAGACAATTCATGAGGGAGAGAACTGTGACAGCGCCGTTCCTTCACTTGACCTCAGTCACTCTCGTCTGCTCCCTCGTAACACTGCTCTTTATTGAGGTTACATGAATATGCATAAGTTCATTAACATATGACGTCTTACACAGGTATGAACAAAGAGTACCAGTCTGTGCATAGTGTAGGTGTGTGTGTGTGTGTGTGTGTGTGTGTGTGTGTGTGTGTGTGTGTGTGTTCCAGATGTGACCCTGTGACCCCAAAGCTGGTGCTAAGAGTCCAGCGGTCCCCCTAACAAAGGGCTCTTATGCTTAAGCAGACACAGAGTAGGTGTCCTCCTACACCAGGGCTCAGCAACCTTTAACACCCAAAGAGCCATTTGGATGCGATTTCCACGCAAAAGAAAACACTGGGAGCCACAAATACTTTTTGACATCTAAAATGAAGATAACACTGTATATATTGTTTTTTACCTTTGTGTGAACAACTAAGGTGTGTTGCTTATGAAATCCATGAAGTGCTACAGAGAAAATTACATTTTATTTATGTAATTAACATATTTTGAACTCTTAAAGAAATATAACAAAGCAAAGACACCCAGCTGAACTAAAATGATCCAGCAAACAAAAACTGTTGTGAGCCGCCTCCCTTATATCGCCTTTGGGCTTTTGGAGCCTTGACCTGACTTATAAAAATAATTGGAAAAAAGCTCTATGCTGCTGAAAGATGAAAAATAGATATTTGCAAAATTCTGCCTAAATATGTATTTTACCTGGTTAATGTGTGTGGCAGGGCGTGGTCTGCAGTGCCGCTGCAGGGGAGGCGGACGCACCTGAGCGGCACCCGCAATCACGCCTTGCCGCCTTAACATCTGTGCTCTCTCTGCTGTTGTGTTGGTGTATGTCGGGCTGTGAGCTGCTACAGCCGGCTGTATGCGTACAGCAACTGTGTGTGAAAAATGTCAATAAAGATATGCTGAAAAGCGTGTTCATGCAAACATCGTCGGGTCTGCCGTGATATGTTTACAATGAGACTTCTGGTCCCGAACCTCTGCTCACAGCGTCTGCAAATCAGGGCTGTACGAAGTCACTTTGATCTTTACGCAGGACTGTAAGCCGTCGTCTGTGAGGCGTGAGCGTTTTTGTTTTTAACATAGTTCACGGTGGAGAACAGCTGCTGACATAATGTGGATCCGAAGATCCATAATTGGCCTATCTGGGGTTGAATGTCCCGATAAATGCACGATGTTTCGGCGGGTATACCGGCTTCCGTGAGTGTGACGCTTATTATGAGCGATCAAAAAATAATAGAATATAATTTTATATTTATATTTCAATATCACAATAATCTTCCAATTTCGAAATACAAGTTAAAAAAGAACTAACATAAGTAAAACACACTTCAGCTAATTACTTAAAAAACTAATTTATTTTCCCAAACCACGCAGAGCCGCACTAAAAGGACTAAAGAGCCGCATGCGGAGCCGCAGGTTGCCGACCCCTGTCCTATACCATAAATGAGTAAGAGAAGGTACGACCTCTCTCATGACCCCAAGTTGTGTGTGCATGCCAGAGCACTCTGGAAGGCACACAGAGTCTTTACAGACTACTAAGGATCAAACCTCTATCATTATGCAATCGATTATAAAACTCTAAGCATATATGAGTAAATATTTCTAAGCATAAATGACAATCAACAATATAAACCTTACAGCTGGTTTTAAAAGCAGAATTTATTTGTTTCTCAAATGAGAAAGAGCTATCGAGAAACACTCCTAAATCTTTAGTTCTGAACTTTTCCAGTGGGCCAAGGTCAACATTATCTGCTAGTGCTAAATAGGTTGCTGTTATTAACTAATGCAAACTTGACGTGAATTAGCATTATGCACTAATGTTAACACTTACTTTTTAACAATGTGAGTACCTAATGCTAACACTATTTCCCTTAACTTTTTAACAATGTGAACTGCTAATGCTAACACTCTTTTCCCTAGCAAAACCTAATGCTCATATCGTTTTCCTTTACTTTATAGCAATGTGAGCAGCTACAGCTAAATAGACTGCTGCCATTAGTGGCTAATTCTAATTAGGGGTGAATTATTATTGCCTGCTACAGCTAATATCGTTTTCCCTTCCCTTTTAACAATGTGAGCAGCTAGTGCTAGGTAGGCTGATGCTAGCAGCTAATGCTGGTGAATAGGAATTGGCAGCTAATGCTAATACCATATTTTCTTGCTATATATAACAATGTGACCAGCAAATGTTAAGTAGGTTGCCGTTATTAGCTAATACTAATTTGAGGTGAATTAGCATTATCCACTTATGCTAACAATGTATTTTCTTACTTTTTAACAATACAAGACCTAATGTGAACACTTTTTTAATTCAATCTTAACTTTTCCCCTGCAATGTGAAGAGTTAAAGCTAAATAGGCGACCATTAGTGGCTAATTCTAATTTTAGATGAAAAAGCATTAGAAGCTAATGCTAATACCATATTTTCTTGCTTTATATCAATATCAGTAGCTAATGCTAAGTACGTAGCCATTATTAGCTAATGCTAATTTAGTTGAATTAGCATTATCCACTAATGCTAACAATGTTTTTGCCAACTCTTTTCCCTTGCATTATAACAATATGAGCAGTTAATGCTAAGAAGGCTACCATTATTAGGTCATGCTAATTTGATGTGTGTTAGCATTATCCGCTACTGATAGCAATGTTTTATCTTACTTTTTATTACTTTCAGTTAAGCCTATTTAGCATGAATTAACTTCATTTAGCATTAAGAAGTTTATGCTAAATAGGCTACCATTAGTAGCTAATGCTAATTTTAGGTAAATGAGCATTGGAAACTAATGCTAATACCATATTCTCTTGATTTCTAACAATGGGAGCAGCTAATGCTAAGTAGGATGCCATCATTAGCTCATGCTAATTTATCCACTAATGCTAACAATGTTTTTTCTTACATTTTAACAATATAAGTAGCTAATGCTTATACTATTTTTCCTTCCATTTTACCGTTAATAACTATTACGCCATTAGTGGCTAATTCTAATTTTAGATAAAAAAAGCATTAACAGCTAATGCTCATACTGTTTGCTTTGTAAGAATGACAGCAGCTAATGATAAGAAGTCTACCGTTATTAACTAATGCTAATTTGATTTGCATTAGCATTATCCGATAATGGTAACTCTTTTCCCCTGCATTATAACGATGTCAGGAGTTAATGCTAAGTAGGCTGCCATTAGGGGCTAACTCTAATTAGGGGTGAATAATTATTAACAGCTAATGCTAATACAGTTTTCTCTTTCCTTATAACAACTTGAGCAGCTAATGCTAATTTGATGTGAATTAGCATTATATTAGTGAGCAGTTAATGCTAAGTAGGCTGCCGTTATTAACTAATGCTACTTTGATGTGAATTAGCACTATGCGCTAATGCTAATACTGTTTTCCCTTAGTTTTTAAAAATGTGAGTGGCTAATACTAATACTCTTTTCTGTTGGGTAACAACGAAGTGAGAAGTTAATGCTAAGTAGGCTGCCTTTAGCGGCTTATTCTAATTAGGTGTGAATAATTATTAGCAGCTAATGCTAATACCGTTTTCTCTTTTCTTATAACAACTTTAGCAGCTAATGCTAATTTGATGTAAATTAGCATTATATTAGTAAGGGGTTAATGCTAAGTAGGCTGCCATTAGCAGCTAAAGGTAATTTGGGGTGAATAAGCACTAGTAGCTAATGCTAATACCCTTTTCTCTTGCGTTATAATGATGTGACGTTAATGCTAAACAGCATTAGCTTAGCAGCATTAGCTTATTAGAGTTTTCATCATGGTCACACAAATCCTTAGCAGAGCAAAGTGGCCTACTTAGCAATAGCTGCTCAAGTTGTAGAAAGCAAGGGAAAACAGTATTAGCATTAGCTGCTAAAAAATGCACTTGAGAACAAATTTATTGTGAATTCAGCTGTGAATGTAGAGTTTCCAGTATTTAAGCTTCCATTTCCAAATGTTAGCTGCTCCTGTCTGTCTCTTTGTCACACACACAGACTGAAATGATTCACAGCCTTGTTTCATCCTTCTGACTGCCACTGTGACTGTGGAGATACAGCATGGGAAACATACACATGGCTGACACATTAATAGGTACACAGTGACCACTATCTCAGGTACACCTGTGACCTAATAAAGTGTATCTAAAGTTACAAAATGTTGTCTCTTTCCAAATATTTATGGACCTAACTGTAGGTCCACTTTTAATGAAACTCTCAACATGACTTATCAGTTATCATTAATGATCCTGCAAACAGACTCCTTGGAGACCCCGTACATAAATATCCATGTACTATCCAGCTAGACTAGTGTGTCTATCCCTGAAAATATTCCTGCATGTAGTGCTGGGCAATATGGAAAAAATATTTATCACGATATGAATTATTTTATATCACAATAACAATATATATCACGATATACCACCTGACCCGTGGTCATCTAGAAAGTACGCAGTCTGTAAACAGCGAGTGCCGAGGGTGCAGTCTTTGTTTTGAGTTACCATAAAGTATGTCGCAAATCCGCGTGCACGGACAGCAGCACCAACTCGCAAACCACGAGACAGAATTTCTTCACGAAAAATATCATTTTTTTTAATACTTTATTTTTTCTTGCATAAAGTTAAGAGCATGTATAGTTAGAAGACAACACTAATATATTTGCCAGAGGCTATTTAACCCTTTAAGACCTACCATAGAACCAAGACCGCCAGAGCTTATCTTTCTGTTTTTACATGCTGTAGTGCCATTTGTGGGAGTATTTCAAGTTTCCATATATATTTACAACCGTTATAGCCCAAATTTTAATAATATGTAGGCATTAAGTAAATGGTAACTTCATAAATTGCAAAAACTTCTTTTGTTTTTTACATATATTTCTAGTTAAAAAAATTTAAGAGGTGTATCCCTCAAAACTGTAAATACAAAAGTTTCCAACCACGAGAAATTTATTTTGAGTGTCTTCATAGTTTTATTTTTGAGATACACTAATTTTTATATACTACAGGAAAAATGTACATAAATATTATAATGCATCAAAATAAACTATTTCCAACAGCGTAATTTGAGTTCTAAGCATCCCAGAAATGATACAGGAAAGCATAAAGTAAAACATGACTTTTAAAACACCAACATAGGCTTTTTTTATGAAAATGACGTCACTTCGGTTTTGGGCAGGTAATGGCGGACAGTTAGTTGGCGCTGACATATATGCCAACGTAGGAAGTCTTATGAATGTCGGCAAAGCGTGTTTCTGGAATATTATCTTTTTGTTGCTGCAAGTGCTTCTTATGCAATTTTTGCAAGTTACATGTGCAGTTATATGTGGAAGGAAACCGTGACCTAGGACAAGCTAATGGCATAAGATGTAAGTACAAGTCCTCCGGTTTCACATGCAAATAAAAATTATTGCGCTACCTTACGTGGCTACAGTTCTACTAGAAAAAAATAGTTAGGTAAAACAGAGTGTGCCTGCTCCGACTGGTTGTAAAGGGTTAATTATATAGTTTATGTAATAATTTATCAAATTTGGGTTAGTACGATATAAACGACAGAAGACAAATGGCACGATAGACACTTTTCTATCGTCCACACGATATATATCGTCATATCGCCCAGCACTACCTGCATGTGTAATTGTTCATGTCTCATCTGCAGGAAACAAACAGGAAGTGAGTGAAGGACACAGGACATGTTTCCAGCTCTTCCTCCTCTATCAGACATTCTCTCCATACCTGAGAGTGTCCAGTCTCCAGCCTGGATCCTTCAGTCCAGCCGACAGCAGCTTCATTCCTGAGTCACCTGGATGATTGTAGCTCAGGTCCAGCTCTCTCAGATGGGAGGGGTTGGAGCTCAGAGCTGAGGCCAGAGAAGTACAGCCTTCCTCTGTGATCAGACAGCCTGACAGCCTGCAGACACACAAAACAACAATCCATCTGTCAACAATCGTTTTCTCTTTGTCACAATAACATCTATCCATTTACATCCATTCAATGTAACTTTATTTATAAGTGACAATTCCCAACAGACACCAACAGTCATCTCAAGCTGTTTAACAGTGTGAGGTAACAGCCTCCAATATTAGAGAGAAAGCCCCAAACATCAGACAATCAACTGTGAGCAGCACTTGGTGATGGTGGGAAGAAGAACTCCCTTTGACACAAAGATCCTCCCAGTGAAAACAGCCTCCAGGAGGAGCATCTACCATGACTGGTTGCAGGGTGAGGGGAAAGAGAAGAGATGAGCTCAGAGAGACAAGAACAAAACACAAACTAAGGAGAGAGAAGACAAAAGTTAAAAACATTCAGAGCATCATGGGAAGTCCACCACAGCCAGGCTTTCTTTGTGTTCGCTGCTTTGACAAAACCTCAAACTGAACCTTAAGCTCCTTATTCCACACGGTGGGATCATTTGGCCTTCAGTGGTGTTCTGGCTGACACACTGGAGTGACCGGAGTGCTAAAGAGTGAATCAGACACACCAGTGTCGTCCCTGATATCTCTACTACACTTTCAGCTTCTCCACCTGAGCTGTGGCTAAGGTGCTACCAGCATGCAGGCTCGGTGTGTCTCACTCAACAGTTACACTCGTCACCCAGACTAACACCACTCCACAAGTTCACCACTAAGAGGCGCTAAAAGACCACATACAGTGAGATCATCACTAAATGTCTGCTGTGTCTGAAGGTGACTTGGTTTTTTAATAACTGGCTACATGAGCACGATTAGCTGCAGTTCCATCTTTGTAAAAGAGACTCAGCATTAGAGCCAAACAGAAACATTTCTACTTTTTAGTATGTTTTTTAGTAGAAATCTTTCTGTAAAAAATTATTTGATATTTCAAAGAAAATACTTTTTATCAATTGTTTATAAGTCAAGAATTATAGTTAAATAAAAAGAAGCGACAAATCAATAAACACTCAATAAAACCTTGTACAGCTAAAACTCATGTAGACAATACCAGGGGAGGAAGTAAAACTAAACCTTTGACACCAGAGATGATAACTACCAAAATAAAACAGGAAGTTAATAACAACCATGAGGGGAACACCTGAGTGAACCTAGTAAAGGGATGTAGTGGAGCACTGACGGAAGTAAATAAACTCAAAAATACAAACAGTAACTAAAACTAATGAGAGCTGATGGCAATGTAGTCCGTGCTGTAGGGAGAATGGACAGCCATACACGTTATGTGTCCATGAGCAAGAGGAGGGAGAAAAAGGGGACTGGAAAAGTAAGAGTTGTCACCGAGCAGAAACGGGAGCTGGAAGCATGTAAATATAATAATAACCACTGCAGCCAAGAAGAGTGCCTGACGAGTCCAGTTGTAAGTAAGCTATTAAGACTCGACTGTACACTGTGTTTGTGTTTTCCTCCAAAACAATAAGTTCCGTTGGAGCAGCCTTTCAACGCCTCTCTCTGTCTCTCGCAAGCAAAGTTGACCCAGACAACAAAGTAAAGCTATTTTTCGGCTACGAGCCCGACATGAACCCGACATATTAGCCAGAGGTCCCTTTGCTACGGTTCGGACCCGCAGACGTGTTTTATATATGCACAGAACAGTTTTCTATACGAGATCGCTGCAAAAAGTGCAGCTTTACCTAATGTCCACCCTACTGTTACTGATTTTATATTAAGATTTAAACATCTAGTTGGAATTGGTATGGTGAGTAACCTTCATAATAGTAATAAATCACATAGCAATAGTACATTCATGTAGCAGCTGTGTAAAAAGCATGATAATATATTAAGTAATTCAAAGTATTCTGTTACGTTACTCAGTGAGAGTAACGTAACAGAATGCATTACTGTGGCTACAAAAATACATTTTGGGGCATGTATTCTCTAATCTGTAGTGGAAAACATTTTAAAAGTGACCTTCCCAACACTGTGAAGATGTGAATCCAGTGGGTGGATGGCAGCATCACCATGAAGGATCAGTGTGAGAATACATTATCATCCACAATGAAAACCAGTCACAGCTTGTGGCTGCAGTTAGCTGATTTGATACTTAGCTTGGAGTTATCTCAGTAGAACATAGAATGCTAAACTGTCTAAACCAGGGGTGTCAAACACATGGCCCGTCGGCCAAATTCGGCCCCTGAGATAATTTGATATGTCAGTTATTACAGTATTTTCAGGCTTGCTGATATTCCATACCAACAGGGCTGGGACTTTATTCTGATGGACACATTATGTCGCCAATCACATTAAGAGACAGACTGGGATCATGCCACTATTTAAAGAAAGGGATGGGGGCAAACGTTCAGAAGAAAGCAAGCATAGTGGTACAGCCCAGGTACACACAGACACAGGTTTAAATGCAAGCGTGTCAGGACAAAGTGAAAACACAAAATGAGCAGCATCTGGCTGAATTTCAGTGATACTGGAGACGGCAAAGCTGAGTGCAGAATTTATGAATTAGAAGCTGGATAAAGTGATACCCATGTCCGTTCTCTTCTTAGTGGTAGTAGATCCATAAAATTAAGACTAATGAAAACACTGAATTAAAATTGCTTCCCTTAAAAGCACCAAGTTTACAATTAAATTTCTAATTATGATCTTCAGCACCCAACACCATGACTATGTACATATTGTCGGGTGTGAGAATATTTGTGTTGTGTGCTGTGGATTCAACTCTGCAAACTCATCACTATTTTCATCATCAAATTTCTACTTAGACAGCAACAAAACAGAAGCAGTCCCAGGAACTACTTCTTGTTTTAGAATCTTTCAACATAAGAGTATGTTGCACATCAGAACACCTCCACATCTCCTCTTATTAAAGGATTACCTTATTATTAATTTGCTAATTCTGCCAGTTGATTAAAAAATGTTTGATCTCACCTGAGAGTTTCCAGTTTACAGTGTGGATTCTTCAGTCCTTCAGACAGAAACTTCACGCCTGAATCCTGCAGGTCATTGTTACTCAGGTCTAGCTTGATCAGATTAGAGGACTGAGAGCTGAGACCTGAGGACAGAGCTTCACAACCTTTCTCTGACAGGTTACAGAGACTCAGTCTGAAAAATAACAGCAAAACAATTAAAAAAAATACTTTTGATCAAGTGTAATGAGATTATATAACATTTAGGAATATTCCATTCTCTTTTTGTCAGGAAAGTAATGAGCAACATGTGGAGACAATCAGAGAGAGAAGAGAGAAGTGAAGAGAGAACAGAGCAGTAAAAGAACACTGGATAGTTCAAATTTGACACATTTTTGGTATCAACAAAATGTGTCAAATTTCTTTATTTTGTAATCGTTTCAGAAGAGTTCATGATTAAAACTTACATCAATAACCACCCAGAAAAATTTCAGAAATGCCGACATGTATTCAGTGTTGAACAAAGTGAGTACTGATTATCACTTAATAGCTTTATAGACTTGTCAGACACCAGCACTCATGACTGTATTTTGGGGGTTATTTTGTTAGTTTTTTTAGTTGATCGCACCTGCTTTTTACCAACAAGCATATAAGTTAAAATGTACTCACAGAGCTTTGTTGGAGGCTTTGACCACTGGCAGCATTCTCAGAAGAGCCTCCTCAGAAGCAGAGTATTTCTTCAAGTCAAACTCATCCAGATTTTCTTCCGATGACAGTAAGATGAAGGTCAGAGCTGAGCACTGAGCAGGAGACAGTTTACCAGTGGAGAGACTTCCTGAAGTCCTGTATTGTTGGATCTCCTCCACTAGAGAACGATCATTCAGTTCATTCAGACAGTGGAGCAGATTGATGCTTTTCTCTGCAGACAGATTCTCACTGAGCTTCTTCTTGATGTACTGAACTGTTTCCTGATTGGTCTGAGAGCTACTTCCTGTCTGCGTTAGCAGACCTCGTAGGAGACTGTGATTGGTCTGCAGTGAAAGACCCAGGAGGAAGCGGAGGAACAAGTCCAGGTGTCCATTTGGACTCTGTAAGGCTTTGTCCACAGCACTCTGGTAGAAGTGTTTCTCTACAGATTTTACTTCTTTTTCTGGTTCTTGTTTTCGAAACAATATAGACCATATGGACGTTGTTTGTTTCTGTTCAAGCAGATTGAGTCCAGAGTTGATGAAGGCCAGATGGACATGAAGAGCAGCCAGAAACTCCTGAACACTCAGATGGATGAAGCAGAACACCTTGTCCTGGTACAGTCCTCTCTCCTCTTTAAAGATCTGTGTGAACACTCCTGAGTACACTGAGGCTGCTCTGATATCGATGCCACACTCTGTCAGGTCTGATTCATAGAAGATCAAGTTTCCTTTCTTAAGATGATCAAAAGCCAGTTTTCCCAGAGACTCAATCATCTTCCTGCTCTCTGGACTCCAGTGTGGATCTGTCTCTGCTCCTCCATCATACTTGACCTTCTTCACTTTGGCCTGAACCACCAGGAAGTGGATGTACATGTCAGTCAGGGTCTTGGGCAGCTGTCCTCCCTCTCTGGTTTCCAGCACATCCTCCAGAACTGTAGCAGTGATCCAGCAGAAGACTGGGATGTGGCACATGATGTGGAGGCTTCGTGATGTCTTGATGTGGGAGATGATCCTGCTGGCCTGCTCCTCATCTCTGAATCTCTTCCTGAAGTACTCCTCCTTCTGTGGGTCAGTGAACCCTCTGACCTCTGTCACCATGCCAACACAGTCAGGAGGGATCTGATTGGCTGCTGCAGGTCGTGTGGTCATCCAGAGGCGAGCAGAGGGAAGCAGTTTCCCCCTGATGAGGTTTATCAGCAGCACATCCACTGAGGTGTACTTTCTAGGGTCAGTTAGGATTGTAGTTTTGTGGAAGTCCAGAGGAAGTCGACACTCATCCAGACCATCAAAGATGAACACAACCTGGAAGTCTTCAAAGCTGCAGATTCCTGCTTCTTTGGTTTCAGTAAAGAAGTGATGAACAAGTTCCACCAAGCTGAACTTTTCCTCTTTCAGCACATTCAGCTCTCTGAAAGTGAATGGAAATATGAACTGGATGTCCTGGTTGGCTTTGTCTTCAGCCCAGTCCAGGGTGTATTTCTGTGTTAAGACTGTTTTCCCAATGCCAGCCACTCCCTTTGTCAGCACTGTTCTGATTGGTTCATCTCTTCCAGGTGAGGCTTTAAAGATGTCTTCTTGTCTGATTGTTGTTTCTGGTCTGTCTGGTTTCCTGGATGCTGTTTCAATCTGTCTGACCTCATGTTCATCATTGACCACTGCAGTCCCTCCCTCTGTGATGTAGAGCTCTGTGTAGATCTGATTCAGAAGGGTTGGGTTTCCTGCTTTAGCGATGCCCTCAAACACACACTGGAACTTCTTCTTCAGTGTGGATTTAAGGTTACGATGACAAACTGCAGCAGGAAGTTCTGAATAATAATAATAAAAGTACAACTTCAACAATCCTATTTTACAAAATGCTGATGACAATTTCTGACCCACTGAGAAATGACTGAACACACTGGTGTCACAAGTGTCTCATTTATCTAACAGGTTAAAACCTTAAGTAAGAAATCCTCTTACGGCTTTGCAGACGGTCAGCCAGCTCCTGCTGCTTCATTCTCCTCAGGAAGTCCACTGTGATCTTCACAAATGCCTCTCTGCTGCTTCTCTGCTCATCATCCTCCCTCTGAAACTCCAAGCATTGGGGCTTATTTGGATTCAGAGCCTTCTGGATCTTCTTCAGCTCGGTCTTCACAAAAGTGATGATGTTGTCCTCCAGCAGCTGGAACAGAATACTTTATGAATGACCCAGCGCTCTGAACTTCAGTCTACACAACATCCACTTCTTTACGATCAAGGCGCATATCATCCATGATCTCCTCACCAATTATAAGTTTGACTTTATCTGATTAACTGAGACATTCTCCACAACTCCATGATCCCAAAACGTTGATTCTGTTCATATGAATGCAGCGATTTCAGTGGGAGAAACATTTCACTGGTGTTCAGAGCTGAACTACCAACGGGTTGATGATCGAAGCCAGAAACCTGGAGATGTTATAGGTGACTGAGTTGATCATACAGCCAACTGGTCTTAAAGTTTCACTCTGTTTACGCATACAGATCAGTATTTAAGGTTTGACTCTCATCATCCACTGGAGCATAAACTGGGCGTCATCAGGACGCTACAACACAGAACAAACACCATCCCCACAGACACAGCAGCCAGGGAGGCAGAAGAGCAGCACATCCAGAGGGTCCTGAGTAAATGCGAACGCTGGTTTGAGGGCGGAGTCAAGGAGGCCATTTATATGAAAAGGGAAAGACCATCTCTGAATGGAGGAGGGGCCTAAGGGTGCATCTTTCACCATCTTACAATGCTGTGATTGCAGCGTACCAATATGTGATATGCGTACCAATGATTAAGGAACTGACCTCCCAGCCCATTGTTCTTTCAGTGCTGCTGGTTTCAGTCATTATACAAATGTCCTGTTTTTAAGGGTGGGGAAACCTGCAGTCAGCTGAGACTGAAGACGTCACCTGATGATGATGAAACGTTTCTCTCACTGAAAACGTCCAGATGAACAGAATCAACCTTTTTGGGATTTACTTACCTGGATGATTGAGCATCAAGACACAACTCTGTGACTTTTCTCAGTTGAATAAATCCTCTCCTCCAGGTTTGTTTACATCTACCAGCCCTGTGGCTCTGCCCAGGGACAATAATCTATGTGAGAGGTGGAAAGTCATACAGGTGTCTGCTCCTGCCTTCAGTTATTTTTATCTACTGTGTGTCAACTGGCTGAACCTACTCCAGCTGTCTACTGTCCCCCTAAACTCAACAATGACTTAGTGATCTATCCATTCTCTGACCAAACACATCCTGCTGCAGGATGTTAACATAGCAGCCAATGATGATCCCACTCACTGTGAACAACATTTGGACCTGATTTGCTGCTCTGGTTTACACGTGAACTTTGACTGCTGTCACCAACTTGAGAGGCTCTACAGAAAAACTGGACTTGTCCACAAACAGATTTATAAAAATCATAAACTACATTACAAGGACAGCATTGCTCAATCAACTCTAATTACTATGGCCATGTTATCTCTTCTAATTAAGGTACAGACACTCAAACTTGCTGCTTTCAGCGAGAAGTCAAATGTCTGAATATGAGCTGGAAGCTGCTGAGAGTCCTCCCTCCTTCTCATGGGGTTTACTTTCTCTACTACTTTCACTATAAACACGCCCCTTTCATGCACCTGCAGAGGGCCACCAGCTGTCTTAAACAAATCCACTTGGATAGTTAGCTGTAGATGATTTTCTCAGTATGATTGTAGGATTTTGAGTTACTCTTTAGATTTATTTAAACTCTTATATTGTGCACAAGTGTTGAACAACCCATAATTTCTCTGTACTTTTCATAAGAGCAGCCAGACTTTCAGCTAGTTTTTCTTTTGCTCTGCAGGCTTTATGAAGGTGCGTCAAAGTTGTTCTTTAGACATCGGCTGCTTTTTAAATCATTTTCAGCCCTCGTACAGGAACATTATTCAAGCTAAATCCAAGTGTGTTAGACCAGAGTTAACTTGATATGTGTGGGTGTGTAACTCTTAGAAGCTGATTGGCTGCTTTTTATGGGGGCTGGGTCTTTGGAAAGTGAACAAACCACAGTTTTAGTAACACACCCTGAACTGCACACTTTAACAAACAACATGAGATTTTAACAGTAATGTAAAAATCCTGTGATTCATTGTTATTAAGCACAAACACATCTATGGCCCCGTTTCCATTAGTAGCTGCTCAGATCGACTCACCACAGGTCGCCACGACTGGACTGGATCCACTGGTTTCCATTACAGTTGAGGACCACCTAAGGTGGTCATCTCAATACAGCTCAGTGTTAACTCACATCATTAGTAAGTGCTAATGCTGCTAATTTCCATCATATATGTCATTTATTGCTCAAAGTTATTGAAGAAACAGTTATTCAACTTCATTCCCACTGATCTCGACTACAAACTGTTTCACTTTGGTTTTTGTTTAAAGCCTCGATGTTTAAAACGTTTCCCTGTGATCACATTTGCACTGTATGATTTCAAACTTTGTTTTCTTTTGGTCATTTAGTCCACAGAGTCCTTGGTGTTCTGAAAGGGACCTATAAACAAATGTATTATTATTAATATTAATAATAAAGTAGTTGTTGTACATGTACAGACCATAAATATGGAGTCCAGCTGTGTTTGATGCTGCTGGGCAGACTGACTACTGGGAACCTCTGAGCTCTGCTGGTCCCCTCTGTGGAGCGCACACACACACACACACACACACACACACACACACACAGATGAGGCCACTTTGATTATTGAAATGTGAGTTTAGCCTCTAAAAGCTGTGTTCAGTCACTTTTGCTGCTTCCCTTGTTGCATCTGTATTTGTAGTACAAATAGTACAATAATACAAATGATACTCCAGAGTCCTTCCACTCCTGATCACTGACACTTCTTTGTTGGGTTTTAAACTCTGTAAAAACACAAAGATCATAATTCCCTGAATGACTTCAATGTTTTTCAAACTGAACTTTGATTCTAAAGTTAAAGCCGTTTCTCAGTAAATGTCATCATTCACAGATCAAGTACCTTTCCATTCAAAGTACATATTAAGCCAAGTGTGTAAGTTTACCTCTGAATATTTGTGAAGCATTCCTTTGTTAAGCTTAACAACCGATATATGAAGCTCGGACATCTGTGTTGTCATTGCTGAGTCTGTTTGTTTGTTAGTTCCAACCACCAAACTGTTTACCTGCAGCACAGTTTGATTTCCAAGTAAAACTGTGAAACACACTTTTTTCATACTTGTGTTGTTTTGTATAGAAATGACGCAACATTCAGTGTCAGGTTAAATGTGATAGAAACAGCTCACACTGACATCCATCCTGATAAAAGATGAATGCCGGAAAACCGTGTTGGCATTTATTTGCACTGCTTTCCACCTTGAATGTCTATTATTTTCTGCTTTATGTATAAAAGGGTCCATTCTACAACCTGTTTTTGTGTACTTGTTGAATATTATTGTTTCTGTGGCGATCATGGCTCAAAGAGTTGGCAGTTCGTCTTGTAACCGGTCGGACAGTCTCGGTCGTTGTGTCCTTGGGCAAGACACTTCACCTACCGCCTACTGGTGTTGGCCTGAGGGGCCGATGGTGCTTCTGTCACTCTGCCCCAGGGCAGCTGTGGCTACAACTGTAGCTGCCTCCACCAGTGTGTGAATGTGAGAGTGATTGAATAGTGGAATTGTAAAGCGCTTTGAGGGCTTCGAAAAGCGCTATATAAATGCAATCCATTAATTTAATTATTATTATTTCGTGCTGATATTGCACTTTTTTTTCAGAATCAAGCAGTTGTTGAATCTGCATATAATTGCATTTTTAATGAGTTTTTGAATATTACTTTAAATACTTAGACTTTGTTTTGCTAACAGTTTATATAAAAAGATCAGTGTTGCTGAACTGTGAAATATTTTGGGTGCAGTGTAGTTTTTGCATACAGGAATAACAGAATAGCTTTAGTGTTTTTTTTTTATTTGACTACAAAATGCAGCAAGATATATTTTTAAGAAAGCAGTTTTAGTGATTATAAAATAGACCATATCAGATTCAGCAGATATCCAAATTTATGATATCAGTAGATAAAAAAGTGGTGCCATCTCTGCCAAGAACACAAAAGAGTATTTGTTGGTCCTGATCACATTTTAATCTCATCTCTCCTCCTTGAACAACTGAGTGAAAACACTTTGAGCTCATCTTTGATCAGCATGTGAATGTTAAGCAGCAAACAGAAGTCTAGTTCAGTCTCATTTGTACAGGTTACAAAGGTTTCTAGAGTGCGATCAATGCTCCTGATTAGCTGATCCACACCATCATTTCCTCCTGATCACATGATTTCAGCTCAGTGTATTCAGGCCTAAATGATGCAGCAGTGTCTCGTCTACAGTTAGTACAACACACAGCAGCAAAGCTCCTACACACACTGAGGACAGTGAACACATCACTGCAGCAGCTTCACGTTCACTGCAGAATCCAGTTGAATCAAATCTCTACATGTTACAGCTGCACTTTATATCTCAGAGCAGCTTCAAGCTGAGACCCTCAGACCAGAGAATAAATGACTGTTACAGGGTCAAAGGTCAGGGTTCAAACACAGGACTGTGTTTCACTGTTTCAGCATCAACACTGTGGAACAAACTTGCTCTCACTGTGAGATCAGCACAGTCAGTAAGGTGTAGTAAACTCCTCTGATTTGATCCAGCTGTCTGCAGATTCATCACTGTGGTCGGCAGCAGCTTGATCACTGCTTCATGTTTGAAAGGAGCTTTATCAGTCACTTCATTATAGGAACAAGAAGATCATCAGATCCTGTCTGTGTGACACTGAAGGTGAGATTAACAATGAAAGATGCAGTGTGAGCGACTAACAGTGTGTTATCATTTATATAGAAACTCACAAGAAAAGAGTAAACACACTTGTATAAATGGGTGAATGAGGCGAATATCAAATTGATTTGAGTTTGACTTACACATGTTTGCACTGCAGTTTATATCCAACAACATCAAGCAGTTAAATTAAATATTTCATGTTGCTAACAGCTCACCTCTCTACAGCAGACACAGGCTGGACTTTAAAATGAATGATGGCCTCTTTAGACTTGTCACTCTGTAAGGACACAGAGCTGGGTTCAGGTTCATGTTTGCATTTAGTTCCTCGTTTCTTCCTGTGAATAATGATGGAGCAGTGATGTGAGTGCTGAGCTGTGACATGGAGAAGAGTCATGGACAGTTAGAGATGGTCATCTCACCTCTGAGCTTTGGTCTGGCTCTCATGTTCCCCACACAGAGTGCTTTTAGAGGAGGGGACCCTCCTCTCTGTCCTCACACTGATCCATGCTGCTGAACTCACATCAGCTCACACACACTTTCTACCTTCACCTGCAGAGGAAACACAAATCATTCATGTGCACATCGACTGAAATCCTCCTTTCCATCATGTGTGCTGTCCAAATATCAGCTGCTTCTTTCCTGCTTCATCTCAGTGTCAGCTGAGAGAATGACAAACCCACTATGTGTCAACATTTGATGGATGATGACTCAGAAATGTGAAATGATGTTGACCTAAATCTGTCCTGATGATAATGAGAAGCTTTGATGAGTTGTGACTCTCTGAGGTGTCACTAGCCCAGGGGTCTGCAACCTTTAACACCCAAAGAGCCACTTGGACCCGGTTTCCACGCAAAAGAAAACACTGGGAGCCGCAAATACTTTTTGCAATCTAAAATGAAGATAACACTGTATATATTGGTTTTTGTGCTTTGTGCGGACAACTAAAGTAAGTAAAGTTTATTTATTAAGCGCTTTTCACAGACAGGCAGTCACAAAGCGCTGTACACAAATATTAAAATAAACAATACAATCAATAGACATTATCCACAATGTAAAAGATCAAATGTAAATAATGTAAAGAATATAAAATACGTAGATCAACAAGAGGCTTGTTTGAACAGAAAGGTTTTTAACTGCTTTTTAAAAGAATCTACAGAGCAACTAAGGTGTGTTGCTTATGTAATCCATGAAGTGCTACAGAGAAAATTACATTTTATTTATGTAATTAACACATTTTGAACTCTTAAAGAAATATAACAAAAGCAAAGACACCCAGCTGAACTAAAATGACCCATGTAGCAAACAAAAACTGTTGTGAGCCGCCACCCTTATATCGCATTTGGACTTTTGGAGCCTTGACCTGACTCTTAAAAAGTAATTGGAAAAAAAGCACTATGCTGCTAAAAAAAATAGATATTTGCAAAATTCTGCCTAAATATGTATTTTACCTTGTTAATGTGTGTGGCAGGGCGTGGTCTGCAGTGCCGCTGCAGGGGAGTCGGACGCACCTGAGCGGCACCCGCAATCGCGCCTCGCCACCTTAAAGTCTGTGCTCTCTCTGCTGTTGTTTTGTCGGGCTGTGAGCTGAAAAGCTACAGCCGGCTGTATGCATACAGCAACCGTATGTGAAAAGCGGTCAATAAAGAGATGCTGAAAAGCGTGTTCATGCAAACATCGTCGGGTCTGCCGTGATATGTTTACAATGGGACTTCTGGTCCCGAACCTCTGCGCACAGCGTCTGCAAATCGGGGCTTTCATCTTTACGCAGGACTGTAAGCTGTCATCTGTGAGGCGGGAGCAGTGTTTGTTTTTAACATACTTCACGGTTGAGAACAGCTGCCGACATAATGTGGATCCGAAGATCCATAATTGGCCTATCTGAGGTTGAAAGTCTCGATAAATGCACGGCGTTTCGGCGGGTATACCGGCTTCCGCGAGTATGACGCTTATTTTGAGCGATGAAAAAAATAATGAGACATAATTTTATTTTTATATTTCAAAATCACAATATTCTTCCAATTTAGAACTACAAGTTAAAAAAAAGAACTAAACACAAATAAAATGCACTTCAGCTAAATACTTCTTCTATTTTCCCAAACCACCCGGAGCCGCAAAATAAGGACTAAAGAGCCGCGGGTTGCCGACCCCTGCACTAGGATGTAGAAACACTGGGGCTCAGCCCTGAAATCTTTGCTATTTTCACTTGATAACAGCAGCTGTTTAAAGTTACTGAGTGTATTTGACAGTAAAGTGAATATAAATGTGAGACACTGTGTGCTCACAGCTAAAGTCTGCAGTCAGCTGTGTTAGAGCGTCTTTCACACAATGATCCTTTAATAAACACTCAGAGCTCCATGTTGATGAAGCAGTCCTGTGTGAGCTTGTGTGCTGACATGTTGACAGTTTGACTTCAGCTTTTACTGAAGAAAATCCACAGAAGGCTGAAAGTGAAGCATCACTTCCTGTTTGAGGAGAGCCAACAGTCTGTTTACATGTCAAGTTACAGCTGGAATAAATAATCATTTGCAAAGTCTGCTGCTCTTTCTGTAACCATCTGATCATCAACTAACTCTGTGCTGTTGTTGCTGCTCTCATTCACAAAGTGCTCAATTACATTTTTAACTTGTGACTGTAAGAGCTCTTAGCGTTAGCTTAGCGTTAGCTTAGCGTTAGCATGCTGTCTGGCTAGCTTAGCGTCAGAGCTCTGCAGGTGTCGTGTGTTAATATTAATCACAGCGACAGTAAAACACTGCAGCTGAGTTGTGATGTCATCACGTACGCTGCGTCCTCTGTGCTCTGAGTGAACTCACAAAGTACAAACTACAAGTGCACAAACACGAACGTAGCTCAGAGTGGCGGACACACTCGGCCTCGTTGGTCCAGCTGTGAGTCCGTTACCGTGAACTATGGAGCAGCAGATTTGTGCTGAACTAACAGCTGATGTTAGCCAGGAAAACATTACACACTGACTTTAATGGAGAGACCGGAAATATAAACACACACAGTTTGTTGTGTGAAGAACTCAAACATGAGCTGAACAAACAGTAAAGTTCCTAAAGACAAACTGTTAAAGGAGGAAACAAAGCAAACTTACAGTTTCTTCACACACACCAACAACAAGCTCCACTCCACGAAGTTCAGGAAAGCGAAAGTAAACTGAGCAGGTAGAAAACACCCAGAGAGGCGTTTGAGGACACTCGGGAGCAGTGGCGTGTCCAGCGGGGTGGCCTGGGGGGGGGCACAGGCCACCCCCCAACCAGACTGGCCACCCCGGGTGCCACCCCAAAGCTAAAACAATAACATTCAATCAAATATCAAATGTACGATTATGTTTTCATAGTGAAACTCAGATATCCGAGTGTAAGTGAATGCAGCATTGGCTTCTGCACTATGAGTCTACCACTGTCTGACATTAAACCGGTTCGTGGGCACTGCTGCTATAGGGTATATATGAGTGAAAAGTAATGAAAGTTGGCACCGAGAAGGTAACCCAAAGGAGTGTTCAACTGACAGTTTCATATCAACAATCACAGATGGTTTTTAATAAATGTCTAACATGAGTTTATCACATTCCTTTAAAGTTAATACATTTGAGCAGACTTGGCCTTTAATTTCTTGGGAGCATGAATGCAGTTTGGGATGAAACTGAGCAGGTGTAGAGCAGGTGGAGCAGAGGAATGATGTGTTTAAAGTTTCACGTCAACTATCAAGGATGATTTTTAATGATTTTTTTGAATATGACGCAATCAGGCTGCTTGTTTGTGTGAGCGCGCCCTTTTGTTTGGTGCGTGAGCGTGCGTCCATGTTTGTGATCAGCGCAGGAGAAAAGGCGCTGCCGTAGGGGGGATTGGAGCCAAGATGGCGACCGAGGTAGACGCTCTTCTCCGTGGCTAAGTGTTTTTTATCTGAATCACAAGTGAGTTATCCTGCTGACTGTTTATTCAGTACACGTATGCGACACTTCTAAGTAACGGCTTCCTGAACCATACTTCAAAGAACTTTTTAGCGACCCTAGCCTCTTTGCAAAGCGATAGCTCAGCTAAAAGCAGGAAAGCTCTGTTACCCCAGCGATGTTTCCAACAACTCAGGGTAGCAAAAGGAAGGAAAAAGTAACACCCATGAAATTTAAAAGTCTAACCAAAGGAACATCCAAGGAAATGGAGAGAAACACAGGTGTAGCTGGCTCAAAAACCAGCCCCAAGAATGCCGTGACTGCCGAACATGACTACAACCACAGCAAAAGTCCTGAACTGATGCCACTGCCGGACTCGGACCCCGATACTCCAGCCAGACCAGATGGTAAAAAACACAAAGGTGATATAACTCTTGCTGATGTGCAAAACAACATTGCTACTTTAATTCATGAGCGCTCAGATAATCTGGAGGCTATGATCAGTAAGAATACTGTTAACATCGAGGCCATGAAGAAGTCTATTGACTTCATGTTCTTCGAAGTAGAATCTTTGAAGAATGTCACCAAAACAGTTAAAGCTACTTGTGAAAAAAACAGCAGCAGAATGTCTCAAGTAGAACTGAAGGTCAACGAAGTTGAAAGATACCATCAGAGATGGAATCTCAGGCTCTCAGGTGTCCCTGAGGAAAAGCAAGAAGACATCACCAGAAAAGTTCTTGACATCTGCTGCACTGTTGCCGGGGAAACAAGTGCAGGATTCAAAAACAGCATGGATGTAGTTCATCGCCTGGGCCGCTATAGCGAAACTCAGAAGAAACCAAGGCTGGTTATCATTCGATGTGTGACAAGATCAGCTCGTGACCTGATCTGGAGGAAAGCTAAAAACTGCTCCTTTCTGAAAGAAAATTACATGAGGTTCACTGAAGATCTGTCCTCTGCCGACAGAGCGACGTGAGAGAAGCTTTGGCCTCTTATTGATGCTGCGAGGAAAGAAGGAAAAGAGCTCACTTTGCCGGGGTCCGTGTGATCATTGAAGGGAAAGAGGTGCACCCAATGCTCACTTCGCCTGAGGATCAAGCTGCACCTGCGTTGATGGAGGTTTCATGCCCACATTGAAGTATAAAGTTACAGATGTCAAAGGAGTTATTTACCAGTACCAGTTCCATGTTAACTAATGGAAGTAAACTGTTCATTATTTTGTCTTAAAGCCGCACTGTCTATATCACTTTGTTCTCTCAATGTCAGGGGCTTAAGAGACACTGTTAAGCGAAAAGCTTTGTTTTTGTTTGCAAATCAACAGAATACTGACTTTGGTTTTTTTTCAAGAATCACACTCTGTTATTAAGGATACTGCTTTTTGGAAAACACAGTGGGGCAAGCCCTATGGTTCTCACATGAAGGTTTACAGCAGCTCTTTTTAAAGATAAGCTCTGCAGGCATTAACAAGAAGACTGAAGTCCGTTGATTCTGCTTCAGGCAAGAAAACATTCAACCTTTGAATCAGAATGCATACTGTGATTGGCTGCAGGTACTTACATAAGCAAGTGACTGAGTTGTTGCAGTATTCGTTTTTTTTTTTTTTTTTTTTTTAAAGAGTCTGAAGTCTAAATTTAAGCTGTTTATTTCAGTCCAACTGTAACACTGCAAATGCACACAGTATGTAATAAATACATAACATATGATCCACAGAGGTGTGCAGGACTGTATTTAGTCGCAAGCCTGTCATAACTGATCAGACTGGTTTAGCTGTTTTGAAGGTGTCACTGTTGACTTTAGTGGGGAGTAGATGACCCCTGGCTCTGATGGAGGATCTGAACACAAACACACAGATTAAAGAAATGTTTAGATTTCAGATGATAAAAACTTCTGGGACCCATCAGAAAACTGGCTGTTTTATTTCCTCATCGCTTCATGACTCTGTGAACTGAAAACAAAACAATCCAACAAACGACTTTTAACTGAAAGTGGATCCAGAGGATTTCGATATTGGCGCTCGAATAGAGATGATAAAAGTAAGTGTCTTACCTCGACTTCTCTATTTTTTTCAGTCACTACCTGTTGATATACCTGAAAAACAATTTAGATGATGGGACAAAATTATATCTAAGTTTATATGGAATGGTCACAGACCGAGAATCAAATTTGAAACACTACAGATAAGAAAGGATAAGGGGGGTTTGGCATACTTTTATGCTGCACAAATCAGGTATATCATTTGTTGGTGTGACAATGATTATGAAGCCAAATGGAAGAATTTAGAAGAATCAGTACAAGTAAGAGAAATTCAAAGCCTTATAGGAGACAGAAAAGAAACAATGAGATTAATTAAATAGCTGAACTCAGTCACTCAGTTTACGCTAAAAATATGGTTTAACCTGATATGAAAATACAAACTAGACAAAGAGCTTGGATTAATCCGATGGATAGCCTATGATAAGGGTTTTACACCCGGTTCTATGGACCAAAGATTTAAACAGTGGATTCCTACTGGATTAACAGCAATATGTACACTAATTAAAGATGGGAATTTTATGAGTTTCCAGGAGATTAAACAAATATATTAACTAAGTAATGAAGATCACTACAGATATTTGCAGATTAGGGACTTTTTAAATAAAGAAGTAAAACATAGTGTAGATCTGGATAAAAATACGATAATTAAAACCATAACTGAAGTTTATAAAGCAAAGAAAATTAGAATAATCTCTACAATTTACGAGCATATAATGAAGGCAAGAGGGTGTACGACAACATATGTAAAACTGAAGTGGCAGAGAGAGTTGGGACTGAACATATCTGATGAGGAATGGTCACAAACCTGGAAAATACAGCAGTCAACAACATCATCACGTGCCTGGAGACTGCACTGCTGGAAAAATGTAATTAGATTTTTTACAACACCCAAAATTAGGAACAAAAATACTTCATTACCACAACCATGTTGGAGGGGCTGTGGAGATGGAAATGTGAATCATTCCCATGTGTTCTGGTTCTGTCCCAAGATTACAACATTTTGGGAAGATGTTCATTTAGTTATAGGTAAAATTCTGGGTTATGCTGTATCTAAGACTTGTACATTATTATACTTTGGTGTCATTACGGGAAATGTGATGAAAGAAGAGAGATACATATTGAAAATTATGCTTGCTGCCTGTAAAAAGGCAATCACAAGAAAATGGAACAAGATAGACCCACCATCACAGGACGAATGGATCACAATTATAGATGAAATACAAACTATGGAACAATTGACCTACAGAATAAGGACTCAGGAAGATCAATACCATAAAAAGTGGGAGAAATGGACTGAGTACATAAACTCAACAGGATAGAGACCAACACACTGATAATGAGAAATGATCAAAGTGTAAAACAAGGTGATCCAACATGGGGTTTTTTTTTGTTTTGTTTTGGTTTGGTTCTTTTGTTGTTGTTCTGTTTTGTTGTTACCCCCTACCCCCCTGTATAATGTTTTTAAAAAAAACAATAAAAAGAAAGTTAAAAAAAAGAAGAAAGATCGCCAGGAGTTATTACTCTGAAGAACAAATTTAATGGGCACTCTGAAAAGGACTCAGAAGGACACTATGTGTCAGGCTCAGGAGAGACTCGGAGGCAGACCGTCACTTGAGTTCACAATTTATTTACACACACACACAGTCTCCAGGTGCGAATATATACAGGTGAGGGGAGAACAAGAAGAGGGTCTCCAGGGGACACAGGCACGAGAAGGGAAGGGGCTATGTACACAATCCTACAGAGGCTCAGGTTGGCTCGGACTCCGGCTTTTAGCTCACCCAATGGTGGTCCTCAGGCTGGTGAGAATCTGGCACGGAGGGAAAGAACAGGTAAGTTGCAGCACAAAGAAACTCGAGAAGAAAGCTTGACTTGCAGTGACACTGACGAGTGTTACACAATAATCCAGCGAAGAAGCTCTCTCAGCCGCCGCCTTAAGAAGTGAGCGTGGTGATGAGATTATTATTCACAGGTGTCCGAGCCAGGGGCTGGAGTCGTCATGACTCCGCCCCGGTAGAGCGCAGTGCGCAGGAGGAGAGAGAGAGAGAGACGCAACATACTTGTAGCCATACAGAGACAGCCGAGAAGGCACAGGGTCATGACACTATGTGATAATGATTGTCAACATTGATGGTTCACTCCTTCTTCTTGCCAGCGTGTATGGTTTTAATTCTAAGTCTGATAATGACTTCTTATTGGATGCCCTTGAAACACGCTTTTTGTTCTGGTTATCCAAATACCCTAATCTCCTATTATTGGAGGCGATTTTAACATTGCTCCAGATCCTTCACTGGACAGATGGCCACCCAGTTCAAATAACTCTCTGTCCTGTTGTTTAAATACATTTATGCAAAAGTTTCATTTAATAGATATTTGGAGATTTAAAAACCCTAAAGCCAGACTATTTACACGGAGTAACAAATCCAATTCTTCTAAATCCCGTATTGACTTCTCGTTAATCTCTGATTGCTTAAATAGGGATAATGTTATAACCATAATGCAAACTCCACTCACGGACCACAAAGCGGTATCACTTCAGGTCTTTTTCAATACTAATGCTGCCCAAACTTGTAGGAGCTGCTACTGGAAACTTAATAACTCCCTTCTAAAACATGAAAAAGTGACTGAAGATATTTTGTCATTAATCAAACATTTCTGGGATAAAGCCCCAACCAGTCATCTCTACTGTCAAAATTGGGAACTCTTTAAATCTGAAGCTGCTAAATATTTAAGAGAGTATGGCTCATCTGCAGCAAAACAAAGGAAAAATGAAGAAATGAATGTAATTCCTAGGATATCTGCTCTCACTCAGATCCCACCAGAGAACCTATCTGAAGAAGTTAAAACTGACTTAGCTTTGCAACAGAGTAAGTTAAATGATATCTATAAACTGAAAGCAGAGGGAGCCTTTGTGAGATCAAGGAGAAGATGGTTAGAAGAAGGTGAACAACACTCATCCTATTTTTTTAAATTAGAGAAATCTCGTTCTAAACTTAGTTCTGTTCGGAGACTTAATATTAACGGCATTATAACTGATGACCCCCGAAAAGTCTCCACCTATTGCTCCAATTTTTATAAGGATTGAAACAAGTCAGAGTTTGATGAGAGTGCTGCTCTGAACTTTATGGATCAAACCCCTGATGTGCAAACAGTTAAAGAAGATCAGATGAGTTTCTGTGATAGGCCGATATCTATTAGTGAAGTGCTGCCTGCTATTCGACGTCTTAAACTTAATAAATCCCCAGGAACCGATGGCTTAACCTCTGAATTTTACATTACTTTTGCAGATCAACTGGCTCCATTTCTTCTTACTGTATACATTGAAAGTCTTATAAATCAGTCTCTTCCCCCGACTTTATCACAAGGTCTGTTAACCCTAATCCCAAAGCCAAAGAAAGATCCCACTTATATTGACAACTGGAGGCAAATTTGCCTCCTTAATCAATCAATCAATCTTTATTTATAAAGCACTTTTCATACAAAAAATGTAGCAGCAAGTGCTTTACATGGTTAAAAGCAGCCCACCCACCCACCCACCCTCCCACACACACACACACACACACACACACACACACACACACACACACACACACACACAGACACACACACACACATGCACACACACACACACGGACAGACACACACACGCACAGACACACACACGCACACGCACACTTAAAGAGTAAAATTGGGCTGGGTACGCATTAGCCAAGTGAGGAAACACTATCACAGGGAGCCGTCTGCACCGGGAGCCGGTCACAGACCGCAGCCTCCAGGCTGGGCACACAGCAGGAGGGAGGCAAAGAAGCCCCCCAGCCAGGCTGAGAGGACCCACAGAGCCCCAGCAGCCACGGTCGATCACAGCCCGGTGCAGAGAGCCCCTCCGAGGAAACACTGGAGATATGACCTAATAAGAATATATACAGGATAAAGAGATAAAATAAATAAGAATGAGATACAATATAAATATAAATATAAATAGAGTAAGAAGATAAAAAAATCAATAAGAATAAAATCAATAAATATTAGGTAAAAACTAAATTAATAATATAAATAGAATAACAGGATAGAATAAATAAGCATAAAATAAATAAATGTTAGTTAAAAGCTAAATTAAAAAGGTGGGTCTTGAGCCTGTTCTTAAAAACATGTACGTTCTCTGCGGCCCTGAGCTCCTCCGGCAGGCTGTTCCACAGACGAGGACCATACCACTGAAAAGCTGCCTCTCCGTGAGTATGTGTCCTGACTTTAGGGACAATCAAAAGGCCAGTACCAGAGGACCTCAGGGTCCGCGAGGGTTCATATGGTAAAAGCAGATCTGAAAGATAAGAAGGCCCAAGACCATTAAGACATTTAAAAACCAATAAAAGAACTTTAAAATCGATCCTGAAACACACGGGGAGCCAATGCAGCGTTTCTAAAACCGGTGTAATGTGGGCCCGCCCTCTGGTCTTCGTCAGCACACGAGCTGCAGAGTTTTGCAAAAGTTGTAAAGATGAAATATTCTTTTTGGGGAGACCAGAGAGCAGGGCATTACAGTAATCAATGCGACTGGTAATAAAAGCATGCATCAGCATCTCCGTGTTGGCCCGAGAGAGAATAGGGCGGACTCTGGCTATATTTTTTAGATGATAAAATCCAGTTTTGGTTACGTGTTTAATATGTGGGATAAAACCAAGCTGAGAGTCAAAAATAACACCCAGGTTTTTCACTTGTAGAGAAGGACATAGTGAAAATGCCTGTAATTTAGACAAGAGTTTCTCTCTCTGAGCCTCAGGACCGATGATTAAAACTTCAGTTTTGTCCTGGTTAAGCTGTAAAAAGTTTTCTGCCATCCAAGATTTTATATCTAGAATACAGTTAAAAAGGTCATCCACTGGTCTGGTGTCGTCAGGAGACACGGAGATATACAGCTGCGTGTCATCAGCGTAACTATGGAAGTTCACTCCATGCCTCCTGATGACGTCGCCAAGAGGGAGCATATACAAATTAAAAAGTACAGGGCCTAAAACCGACCCTTGAGGCACACCACATGTCATTTTATGGATCTTAGAGGAGCATGTATCCATACTCACCATAAAAGTTCTGTCTGAGAGATAGGAAGTGAACCAGTTGTGTACAGCACCAGAGAGGCCCACCATGTGTTTCAGTCTGTTTAAAAGTATAGCGTGGTCTACTGTATCAAAGGCTGCGCTTAGATCCAGTAGCACCAGGACTGAGAGCTTTTGGGAGTCCCAGTTACATCTAATTATGTGTGCCTATGCCAAGAGGCACACATATTACTATTCGTCGGATTTATTATTCTTATTATTATGTGTGCCTATGCCAAGAGGCACACATATTACTATTCGTCGGATTTATTATTCTTATTATTATTATTGTGTGGATGCTTTAGGCATCCACACTATTGAGTTCCTGTTTCTCTTTATTCTTTATACTTTATTGTGTGGATGCTTTAAGGCATCCACACTATTGAGTTCCTGTTTCTCTTTATTCTTTATTGTGTGGATGCCCTAAAGGGCTTCCACACTATTGAGTTCCTGTTTCTCTTTATTCTTTATTCCACTATATTCCAGTTGCTTCCGTACACTTTTTGGCACTTATCTACTCCCTCAGTTTTCAGCCGATTTTCTCCGTTCAAACTCTAAACTGTTCTGCTCTTTCTGCTAATGCCGGCTATGACTTTTGGTGTTTATTACTCTTATACTTTTTAAAATATTACACTTTTTCCTTTAATTTGTCCCATTGAAATGAATGGAAAACTTCCACAATTCTGCTAAAACTTGCTTGTCTTTGAAACTTAACTACTTTGTCATACTTTCACCTAGAAACTCCATTCAAACTTTAAAATGTTCTCAGATTATTGGGCTATTCCTGTCTGATTCAGCTTTTTCAGATCTTCTACCGTTTTAATCTTATCTCTCTTTAAGTTTTCAGTTGCAAATTTGATTTTTCAGAAAATACATGTGTTGCTATGGTTGCTATGCAATTAAGTCAGAGTGAGTGCTGGTCCGTTCTGAATTTTCTCTTCATGTCTAAACAACTTCTTGCTGCTCACTCAATTTCCACTCAACCCCACAAATTATACATCAAAACGTAGGTATTTTTGCTGGCTTTCAGAAAATGTCACTATCTTTATTGTGAGGTTTACCGTTTTTTCGCAATTTGCCTCGGAGTGACACAAGGTCTGACAAGTCCCCATTCAAAGTCTATGGGGAGGTTTTGAAATTCAGAGCTGAAATTCTGTAACGGGAGGCATTTTCAAATCGCCAAATCTCTTTAACAAAGCAAAGTTAGGACATGAGGCTTGTGCCAATATATCTTCAGACACTGCTGACACTCACAGTGGAAGCAGTTTTACAATTATCTTACCGTTGAGCAATGAATTACGTTTGTTTGAGGGGGTGAAATCTGTCCTTCTCTCAGTCTTCAAACTCTGGAAATGAAGCCGTTTCTTCTCTCGTCATATCTCCGCGACGGAGGTAGAACGAGCTATGAAAATCGCAGTCAAAATACACCAAAGTCCGCTGATTCACCCAGTACAAGAATTATGCTGCTAGCCCTCCTAGTTTTTGAGTTACACGACGTTTTGTAACTGCAAAACGGCGTTTTTCGCCTCTCACCGCGATCTATTTTCTGACTGCCCAAGTATCTGTCTTTCAGACCGCCGCCCCCTTTCCGGGTGGCGCAATCAGTAATGACACGGCTCTGCAGCTCAAAGGTCGTGGGTTCAATCCCACCTTGGTCCATGTTTTTTTTTTTTTTCACTACAAATTTATACACTATCACAGACCTGTAATTTATATTCATCATTTATTACAATTCTGCAAAGTTTTATGATTTTAGCAGCTTTTCTAATATGGACCTCAGATTCTTCTTAACGCTCCATGGCAGAAACAAGTACACAGCCTGATGAAGCAGACTGAGGCAGTACCTCTGATTGGTGAATTTGAGCAGAACCAGGTTGTTCTTTCATTTCATTTCTTTATTTATTTCACACATGGTTCAACAGTGTTTCTTTTTCTACATACAGAACCTTCTGCCTCTTTTCAGCAGAAATTCTGCTCATTCACCTCATCTCTTGTGTTGGAGTGCCCTCTTGTGGCGCCTTTTGGGTAGTGCCTTAGTAAACGTGAACACTGCAAAGAAGTGGTATCAGACTGGTTTGTAGTGGAGGAATTTGTTGCCAGTTTCTTTAATCTTTAATCCGTATTCATGTTGTAATGTATACCCTGTTCTTAATCATAGAAACCACACCATATCACCCTCCACATCCTCCTACTGTATGCCATATCTCCCTGTAACATCCATCTGACTGCCAATAAACTCCACCTGTGGTAATCTAATCCCTGGATGCCAGCCTCTCCTTCTGACCGAGGATAGCTACTATTGCAGCACCACCCAGCATTAAACTGACGACACCATTCTGTACAGTGCTAAATCATAGTGTTTGTGCCAAACAATAGCATTCACCCAAATAATAGTATTTCTGCTATGTTATATTATTACTGCTCATAGTATTTCTGCCAAATCATGGTATTTGTTCCAAAGCATAGTATTTCTTCCAAAGCATAGTTTTCTTCCAAATCATAGTATAACTGCAAAATAAAAAGTTTTGAGCCAAAACATATTTTTTGTGCTAAAACATAGTATTTGTGCCAAATCATAGTATTTCTGCTAAATCCTAGTAATTTTGCTCAATGATAGAATTTCTGAATTTATGCTGTACTACTTTTTGCTAGATTATAGTATTTCTGCTAAGTCAAAGTATTTCATGTAAATCATAGTATTTCTACCAAGTCCCAGTGTTTCTGCTAAATCATAAATCATACATAAATCAATGTTTCAGCACAAATTGTATGATTTGGCTCAAATACTATGATTTGGCAGAATTTTCTATGGTTCAGCACAAATGCTATGATTTGTAAGAAAAAATATTATTTAGTATAAATACTAATAATACTGTGTTTTAGCACAGATTCAGCTAACACTATGATTTGTCACAAGTGGTATGATTTGGTACAAATACTGTGATTTGGCACAAACACTGTGATTTACCAGAAATACTGTGATTTGGCAGAAATACTATCATTTGGTTCAAATATTATGATTTAGAAGAAATACTATGTTATAGTATAAATACTATGTTCAGACTTTAAAAAAATTCTGCTCTTTCTGCTAATGCCGGCTATGACTTTTGGTGCTCATAACCTCTATACTTTTTGAGATATTGAATTTTTTTGCAATATTTTTTGCCCATTTCTGCCATATTATCAGTGGCCTCACAGATTTTCCTTGCTGGGTTGACCTGTGTTTTAGCTCAGTGAGATGAGCATCCGTTCTCAGACTGGGAGGCCCGGGTTCAAATCCCGCTTATGGCAACATTTCTTTCAGTTAACAGTTAAACTTTTTTAACTCTTTTCAACACAAATTTAAGCTTTTTCACCCCTTTTCAGCACAATTTTCAGTTTTTTCACCACTTTTCAGCACAAATCCCAGCTTTTTCAGCTATTTTCAGCAAAAACATCTTTCAGCACTCTTTTCAGCAGAATTTTCACCCCTTTTCAGCCCAAATTCTGCTTATTCAACTCTTCTGCAAA